>NC_090926.1:727882097-728185128 GCF_040938575.1 Ambystoma mexicanum
TTTGTCACAGGGTGAACAATATGCCCACCATTTCCTCTCGGCTATCCTACACTTGCGTTTAAGGGCGACAAGGCCATTGTTGTACCAAAAGTTGCACTTGGCTTTGGGCTTCAAGAGGATCCTCATGACAGGTGCAAGAACATCAAGAGTATCAGAGATAGCAGAGTGGAGCTTGGAGAGGGCTGTGTCAGGATGGGAGTCAGCCAGAGGTGGAGGAGGAGGAGGAGGCGAGAAAGTGGCAGCGAAAGCCTCAACTGTCAGACGTTTGATGGGCTGGATGAACAAGAAGGTGTGCTGGCACTGGCTTGGCCTGCGAGGTAGATGGGAGAAATGGGAGTAAAGGAGAATGTGATGGCTCCAGGAGAGAGGAGTGGTAAGAGGGTTGGAGAGGGAGGTGCAGAGGAGATAAGAACATCCAGAGTGTGCCCTGAAGAGTGAGTTGGGCTGGAGGGAAGAATAGAAAGAGAGAGTCACAGAGGTCGCAAAAGAGTCCAGAGGAGGCACAGGAAGCATCCAGGTAGGAAATGAAATCCCACCGTGACCAGGTAGGAAATTAAATCCCACCATGACCAGGTAGATCTGGCAGCCTTCTGCATAGTTAACTCGCTACTATGAACAAGGGGGTTTCTGGAATGATAATATTTGTGTTGGAAGGATTACACTGTTGAAAATGTGGAGTATGCACATTTTGAATTGATGTTGTTGTGAGAAGAACAGGGGGGCACATTAAACACGTTTTCTGTTCTGATGAAGGCCATGAACGTATGAGAAAGAGCAACAATATAGTTTATCCTTGCAGAGTGGCCAAACCACATGAGGTTGAGGATATGTTAATTTGGGAATTCCAGTGAATGTTTGTAACCACTGATGGCTGAGTCCATTGTATGGGGAAGTTGTGACACACTCATGTGTCATCAAGAAGCACTATATGAGTACTGTTTAGGTATTTAAATAGGCACAATAGCATAGTGATTGTGGGAATGTAAAGTTGGACCAGACTACTAACTGATTATGATTGTTCAACAATGGAAAGATTGTGACTCATATCGGCTAAAGGATGTTGATGCATACTGCACTTTAGCACTTTACACTTTACTAACGCCTCGTTGCACATTCACTTGTTTCTAGGGTTACCTTGTTTTGTGAAATGTTTTTAACACTTTTGTATTGCATAAAGTTATATTTTAAGAATTATACATGTGTCCCTTTCGTCCACAGTTCTCTACTGAGATGGTCTTCTGGAGTGTTGTAAGTTTGAGTATTATTATTGCCAGTGTTTAGAGGGCATCGTAAATTTTGAAGTATCCGTTTCTCCCATTTTATTATTTGATTAATACATCTACTACAGAAATCTATATGTAACCTATACGTCCCAGGATTGATGAATCCTTCTGAAATTAATCACATTATTATTAAAGCTGAAGAAGGGAATTATAAAATTGTATGTCAGCGACATTGTTCAGGTATGCCTAGGTCTGCATTCATAATGTCAGCGGAGCAGAAATGGAGAGTCTGGGGCCGTAACAGGAGTTATCTTTCCGCTTTCTGTTTGCCCGCTTTGTTCAAAAGCAACTTTTTTTCATGCCAGCATGAGATTCTCATTTGTTTCCTTGCATTTGCGGTGCCAGGTGTGCCTAGGCATGGAGAGACTGGCGACTCGCACCGGCTTTACACTCCCACGCTAATGTTTATTGCTTGCATCCACGCAGCTCTCTTTCTGGAGTATTTCTTTAGTTTCTATCCGAGCTACCTCTTGCATAGGTTTTAGCAATATCATGGCTGGCCCCTTTATAAGATCTCATCGGGAGTGCTTCGACCGAGAGTGGGCCGAAGTCCGGCCTGAGTCCAGCCCATCTGAGCTTGTCCCCATAGTGTCCGATTTGGGTGCACTTCCTGCTGTTACCAAGTTCTATTCACGGGAGAATCTAATGTACTTTGCTCCTAGTAAAACCATCTATCCTATGGGTTGGATGGATATTAAATTAAAGACCTTGCTACCGCCTTGTCTTTGGGTGCATTGTTGCGAGCATATTGGATTATCGCTCGATCTCTGGTTGCTCATAAATCTGAAATGTTCTCTTTTTTTCAAAATCACGATCCAGATTTGGTATGCGTGACGGAAAGTTGGTTTGCCACGTCTTCTGGAATCTGACAAATTTCATATTCTGCTGCTTGGTTATGTCATTCTTCATGTCGATGGGAAGTCATCATATCCAGGTGGAGGCGTAGCTCTCATATTTAAAAGTGTTTCACCTGCCTCCTCCTGTCTTTTTCATGTGATGCTTAGATAGAATAGATGCTGGTAAGATTTGCAGTTGACCATTCATGTGTATTTCATTTTTTTATTGTCTTTCGTTGCCCCTCAGTCTTTCAATGTTTGAAAAAGGTGTTTTTAACACTATGGCAAAATTGGTTTTAATGTATAATAATGTATATGTACGGAGAGATTTTAACTGTTGGGCATTGTAAGGAACTCATGGTGGCAACAGTAAAGATAGACACAAGTGATCACAGTTCAAGGGTGTTGATTAAACTGTATTGACAGGTTGGAAAAATGCCTAATGTAAAGCTAAATCTAAGATGGGAGCAAGATACCACCATCACAAATAAGGCATTCCGAGTGGCGTCTTTTCAAAATAAAAGGGGGTATACTAAAAAACCTATTGCCAATCCTTTTGTTAAATATAAAAAGAAGTGTGGGAAAATGTTCTTTAAAAAGAATGAAGTGTTCACGAATAATAAATCAGGATGCGGTAGTCGGGGTCTCCCTTGCCCACGTTTTCAGCACAGGACAAGGTAGGGTTTTGGAACACAGCACATGCTCGAGCTTTACCAGCACAAACTAACAGTGCCGCTCTCAGCAATCAGGATCCTCGGTGGTAAGTCTCTTTCTTATGAAAAAGTCTCTTGCCGACGTGGGGCTCATGTATTCAAAACAATAAACAAACGTTATTTTCTGCTTGCATGTTGGGTGATGCCTTTCACCCTTGGATCCCCCTCTTCCGTGCACTGATCCCTAGAAAGTTCCTTTTGAACAGTTCACTGTGGACATCCCTTGACCCGGTGCTCTTTTCAACACACTGTATTTGTGGACTTTAGACTTTGCCCCCACTTTATCGGCATCCCTCTTTCGTGTTCACTCTTGCCAATCTTGTCAATAGTGCCTTTATCATTCAACTCTTACAATGCGGGATTCACTTCCCTCAGCTTCACAATCATCTGTCGGTCAAAGACTTTTGACTGTACACAGGATTTTACAAGACCCCTGTATGACCACTTTGACCCTTTCCCTTGCCTTTCCCAAGGCCTTCTGACACTGGTAGTTTTAACAATCGGATAATGGGCCAGAGTTTTCCTAAGTGAGCACCGACGTGGTGCCTGACTCTTCTGTTGCTGGTTTTCCCCCTTTTAGCATCAGTAGCTCTTTATGATTTCACAGTTCAATTAGCTGTTTGCTACTTTTCGTTCAACACAGTTCGGTTTCTTATCAACTCTCCCCTCGACTCACCAGTTAAGATCAACTGTTTGGCTTTCTTTCTCTTTGGAGACAAGGTTGGTAGCATGGAGACAAGCATCTCTCCCTGGCTTGGCTATCAGTGGAGGAGGGTGTCGCGTACCGTTGACATCTTCTGCAACACACGTTCGCTATTGTTCACAGTCTTACGATTCTTTCTGCGGAGGTTGCATGTGCCTTGGTTGGAAAGGGCAAGGTCGCTTCTCTCCTTGTCACCCTCTCGGTTAGCGCCGTCTTTCTCATTCTCTTGAACTGCCATGCTGAGTTAGCTCTCACGTTGTGCAGTCTGCCTTGCTCGTATTGTGTTCTCGTGCTCCACCTTTTATCCCTGTGGGGAAGGGAAAGGGCCATCAGGTGTGCGTGGTTCTGGTCAATTGCCTGACTTTGCCTGACCCTGGTGTTGGGCCATGTCAGGTAAATGGCTCAATTGTTAGTCCGTCGTCCTTCATAAAAAGTGATAGTGTTTGTGTATCCTACGTGGTAGGTTGGGGAAAAGGTGTCATAAGAAGGGGGATATGGTGACTCACCCATCATTGCCCCACTTCCACTCCCAGAGGACCCCCCCATCCAGGTGATCCTCCCTCACTGGTCCACCCCCAGGAACTGGATCCAATAGCGGTGGCCATGTCCTGGCCACCTGGATGACAGACCCTAGGGGACTAGTCAGGGAGGCACCTTCAGGTTTCTCACAGCAGAAAATATTGACAATTCTGCTATTACTTCAATCCTAACTGTAGGGAAAGTTGCAACAATACAGTTAGTCCGACTCACCTTAAAGGGCACACTTTGGATCTTATTTTTGCCTCTGTGCAATTACTACATGTGTTTCCCAGCCAGGCTATGACTTGGTCCGATCCTTATGTGGAACATCTTCTCAATTCTGTGCCTACTTGCCGGATTAGTCGAAAATGTTTTTCTGAGATATTGGAGGTCAGTGGAACCAACCTTTTTGGCTTGTCAGATTATCTCAAATTATCAGTCATTGTAAAATGGTCACTTCCCCATACCATTATCTATCCCTCGGCCTATCACAGCGTGTGCCACTGCTGCTGAATATCTGGCACCCCAGAAATGGGTGCAAACACCAGATTGATTTCCATCTGTATTTATGTGTAATAATGAGTAAAAACTGAAAACTGGAAGTTTTAATTATGAGCTACACATGTTCTGGACCCCAACGCTGGTTATTGGGCTGGATTTCCGATGATACGTGATCCAGCAAAAATGGTCTCCACAGGGTCTTGGATCCGGAAATAATATGTGTGCCTATTAATGTAACTATCTGCTTTTGTTCCTTAAACAGGGATTCAAACTCAGGTTATCATCAACAGTGGAGTGACTTATACACTAGACTATTGGAATGTCCACTTTGTAAAGATGTGTGCCTTTTCTAATTTGCCTGCAATGTTATAGGAAAATGAATCTCGCGAAATGTAAATGTTTATTTATGGTTGTGGTGGGTTATCTCCTGAGTTTCCTCCTCCCACTAACTTTCGACCCTCACCCTCCTAAGTAGTGTTTTCTCCCTTTCCATGGCGGCCATTGGAAATAGTTAAAAAAGTATTAGCACACCCCTCAGAAGGTCTCTAAATGTGCCCCCTTGGTGGGCCCCAACTGTCTCAAATGTGGTGTGGATTTTGCAGACACACATCATATGTTCTGGTCCTGTCCCCATGTCGTACGGTTGTGGGAGGAAGTAGCAGTAATTCTCAATGTATGTACCAATGTCCCTCCGGTGCTGACATTCCCTAAATATTTATTCGGAGACATGGGGAAGATCTCAATTAAAATGAGACGGCTATTCAACCTGGGCTGTCCGATCCGATGTATTCTCCTTAAATGGAAGTCCAAGACTGCACCGAAGATTGATATGTGGTTGAGAGAAATGACCCATGCTAGTGTCTGTGAAGAAACATATATATCGCTGATAACACCGACTTGCAGGCCCAAAACATTTGGGAGACATTCCAAGACTTTTTACGTAGTCAATTGTCCAGCACTGATTAATTTTATATGATTTAGCTTGTGAATATGCATTGTACTTAACTGAAAGTTCTTATGTAATGATGACAAGATGGCAGAAGGACACACAGATGTTTCAACCTAATTTATTGGATGTCTTTCACTGTTTAATAAATAAAGTTAAATAAAAAAGCATTTGCAGAGAAGTCCTGGTTACCTTGCCGTTAGACAAAAAATGTTTGACCCTTGTAAATGAAAAGGATCTCACGCAGGTTGCTGTGTCTTATTGTGTGATTCTATTGTCCATGTTGTAGACACATATTTCAGAAAGGGTGGTCAGCCGACACGTGTTTCAACCCCGAAGGGACTTTATCAAGGCAAGTATAGTTGCTCTATGGGAAGTGTTCCCAAGTCATTCAATGATGGCTGGTTGGTAATGTTTCTATCAGTCTTCAATGGAATTCGTAAGGCTGTTGCCTTGTAGTGCGGGTTCAAACAAACAAAATGGTCACCATGGAAAGGGAGAATGTAGTACCCTTTCCCTTTCAATGGTGGGCAATAAAAAAATAGAAAAAAATGTAAACATAAAAATTGCCCGCCGTGGAAAGGAGAAGGGACTCTGTAGTCCCTTCTTCCTCTCCATGGTGGCGTGTCACGGGTCGCGGATCGGGAGCGGACGTGCTGGAAACAGAAGTGTTTCCAGTGTGTCCGCTTCTGACGAAGAGCCCAGAAATTAGGTAATTGGAAGGAAGGAGATGGGGGGAAAGGGAAATCTGTGGCGAGGGATGGGTTAAGGGGAGAAGGGAGGGGAACACTTACCCGATTCCCCGGCGAGGAAAGATGTCAGCCGCCAGCCCTGAGGAGGCTCAGGGCGGCGGGATTACCGTCTGGTAATGCTCTTGTTCTGAAACTCCCCATTGGCTGGGAGGCCTGCACACCCCCCTTGCCGGGTACTAATATGTGGTCTGTTCCGGTGTTTTCACTTGTGGAAATCTTGATATTGCACCAGTGTGAAGCCCAATCGAATTTAGAAATGTAACTGAAACTCTTACCACTGTACGTCTGGCCACTGCTCCTAGTATAAAACCAGTGGAATTGCGTAATTGCCACGGGCTACGACTATTCCATGTTGTTTACACAGAAACATTTTATTTTAGACCTCCCCTAATCTGTCAGCTGTAGCTTTGAGGCATGGTTAAGGCCCTGTTTGTCCAACATACACAGCCTAAAATCTAATAGTAGACACTTGCTGGGGACAGAGCCTTTACAGCAATGTCCATTGCAGGTTGTGGCTTGCCTACAATCCAGGGCCTGGGGGAGCAACGTCCTCCTTGTTTCCAGGACCAGAAACAGAAGGTAAAAGTAGTTAAGTCGATGCAATGATGGAGCAAATAAATATATTCATGTCAGTGAGCTATCTCAGCATATTCAGCACTCACCAGTGATAAATGGTAAAAGTAGTTAAGTCGAAGCAAAGATGGAGCAAGTAAATATATTCATGCCAGTGAGATATCTCAGGTGAGATATCTCAGCGTCTTCAGGACTCACCACTGATAGAAGGTAAACGTGGTTAAGTTGAAGAAATGATGGAGCTACTAAATCTATTCATGCCAGTGAGATATCTCAGCATCTTCAGGACTCACCAATGATAGAAGGTAAACTTAGTTAAGTCGGAGCAATGATGGAGCAACTAAATATATTCATGCCAGTGAGATATCTCAGCGTCTTCAGGACTCACCACTTATAGAAGGTAAAGGTAGTTAAGTCAAAGCAATGATGAACCAACTAAATATATTCATGCGAGTGAGCTATCTCAGCGTCTTCATGACTCACCATTGATGGAAGGTAAACGTAGTTAAGTTGAAGCAATGATGGAGCAACTAAATATATTCATGTCAGCAAGATATCTCACCATCTTTAGGACTCACCACTGATAAAAGCTAAAAGTAATTAAGGCGAAGCATTGATGAAGCAGCAAAATACATTCATGCCACTGAGATATATCTCATCATCTTCAGGACTCAACACTGATAGAAGGTAAAAGTAGTTAAGTCGAAGCAATGATGGAGCAACTAAATATATTCATGCCAGTGAGATATCCCAGCGTCTTTAGGACTCACCACTGACAGAAGGCAAAAGAAGTTAAGTCGAAGCCATGATGGAGCAACTAAATATATTCATGCCAGGGAGGATCACCAAGCACCTCTTTCTCTCTCCCCCGCTACTCTGTTACCATTGCCCCACTAATTTTGGTTGTCTCGTCACATTGATGTCTATGTGTCCATGTTAAGCGCCCTGGTGCCTGCGTGCTCCAGTGCTACATAAATATATAAAATAAAATAATAAATATATGTCTCATCATCTTCAGGACTCACCACTGATAGAAGGTAAAAGTAGTTAAGTCGAAGCAATGATGGAGCAACTAAATATATTCATGCCAGTGAGATTTCTCAGCATCTTCAGGACTCACCACCGATAGATCTGTGTGAACTTCTTCCACATGTTTGAATCCCAGCAGGGCCAACTCTGCCATTCATTCTTCTGTGTACGATAAACTGAGTGGTATTACAATAGGTACTGAAAACAATTGCACAAAGTTTTGCTTAGGCATTTTACTGCTAAATGAGGCAAACATCCTTAATCCTTTGTCCTTTTTGCCCCTTTCAGATTGAAGACGAATTGCATTTTGTTTTTCATTGCCCCAAATACCTTCCGGAGAGGTCCCTATGGCTCAGACCGATCTGGATCCAGTCAAATGTAAAGACTATTTGTGCTGCTCTTGATGTCATGAAACGATGTCCTAGTCATGCAGCTTGTGTGGCAGTTGCAACTTTTAAAAAATCTGCTTTTAAGAAAATAAGAATTTTGTTAAATTAAGCTATAATGGTACTCTATGTGCAGTTTTCTGGTGTAGTGTATATCACAGTTGGGATAATTGCTACCTTATATTTGTTGTAAGCAGGCTTTGATTTATTTTAACTGATTTTTTGAGCGTCATTGTTTAATGTTTTGTATAATTTGTATTCACTGTTTTATAATATGATTGTATGATAAGCCCTCTATGATGGCGATCTTTCGTCGAAATCCAGAATATGAATGGTTAGCAACTGCAATACTTGGAAGCTAAATCTAACATCGAAAAGTGTATAGAAACCCTGCTATTACATTATTTTACAGCGTGTCCATGATGTGTTATTGGGGCATAATGGGAACAAGAAATTAAGTGCTAAGTGGTCAGGTTCTAATATTATAAATGAGCTTAATTTAATATTTTGTTACCTTGATTCCAATATACCATTTGGTACCCTATGTTATTAGTGTAATTTTCATTTGTCTATATGTTCATTGAAAAGAGGGTGGCTTTATGAAACATGACGGCCAAGGATGAAACCTTGCAGCCCCTGCCATCTGTGCATACGTCAATACGTTAGACCGTTTGGTCAGTGGGCCTCATTATGAGGCAGGCGGCCACGTAATGAACGGTGCCGGTACATGACCGGCACCGTTCATTACGGGCTGCCCTATTACGAGGACTGCCGCGGGACCCGCTAAGGAAGGTCCCGCTAGCAGTCCAGGATGCTAACAACGGGCCCGTCATTAACGGGCCCGTTGTTAGCATCCTCCCCATTCCCATTGAGCCCCTTGGGTCTCGAATGGGAATGGGGAATGTTTTTTCCGGAGCCCAGAAAAGGGCAATAACGGGGTCTGCCAAGGTTGGCATGACCTAGTTATTGCCCTTTTCTGGGCTCTGGAAAAAAATCATTACCGGCGGCAGCCATGCCTTTTATATGGGCACAGCTACCGCCAGGGTTCTAATGAGGCCCAGTGTGTTCATGTGTTTGTTGGCAAAAGAGGCTAAAAAGTATCATTTATTCTGGAATTAGCCAATCTTGGAGCGCAAATGCACGCAACATCTGTTCACAATGATCCTCTCACTGTCTGCTGCATGCGTAATCTGTATCCTAGGTCGCTCACTTCTGTCTCCGTCCATTCCCGTCATCTGTATTCTAAATCGCTCACTTCTATCTCCGTCCATTCCCGTCATCTGTATTCTAAATCACTCACTTCTATCTCCGTCCATTCCCGTCATCTGTATTCTAAATCGCTCACTTCTATCTCCGTCCATTCCCGTCATCTGTATTCTAAATCGCTCACTTCTATCTCCATCCGATGACGGCTGATGAGTGCCACCACATCACCGGATTCCCATGCGCTCAGCATTGTGTTTTTGGAATAAAGCAGTTCTTTGAGGTGCTCTGCAGATCACCACCCCGTCCACCTGTTCCTCCAAAACCTCGTTCTCTCCATACATTCCTCTTCTCGCTCGTCTCTGTTCCCACACTGTTTCCACTTGTGTCCCCTCTCTCCTCCAACCCCTTCCTCTCTTTATGTCCTCTGCTCTCTCTCTTGTATCTCTATAACACACTTTTTCTCACTTCCCCTCTGTTCTCCGCTGCTAATACACCTCACTCCTAATCTCCTGTGCTCTTTCATGACTTCTCGCCTGTTCTCTCGGCCTCTCTTTCATATCCATCTCTCTCCCTGTCGTGCTCCACGCCACTCTCCTCTCCTCTCACTTTTCCTCCTCAAGACCGTATGTTTCTGTATCGTACCTTCACATCTGCATGCCCACACTATTACTTCCGCTCTTCTACTTCACCACCTCTCTTTGCTTCTCTGCCCCACTCCTAAAACTCCCCATTTCCCTTTCACCCACAGCCTCGTGTACCCCTACCCTCTTTGTGGTCCTCTTACTCTCAATGTGGATTTCTCTCAAATTACCTCTCTTGCTTTTCATCACTCTCCTCCCCTCTCTCTTTCGCGTTCCTTTACTGCTTCCTTCCTCCACCCTCAACCGGCTTCTGTCTCCATTCCCCCACCTCTTCTCCATCATTCCTTTGGCCACTCATTTCTCACTCCGTCTTGTCCCCCCATTCTAAAACTCCCTCTTCCTCTCTGTGCTTTCCTACGTTCTCGCCCACCCTCCATTTGTCTGCATTCTGTTTAGAACCATTTCTCTCACCGCTCTCGTCTCTCCCACCAACTCCATCAATGATGTCCCTCCTCACTGTCCACTACCCTAGCCTTCCCTCTGCCTCGCAGATTGGCACTGTCCAACCCCCCTATGTATGCCACCTTTACATTCTCTGTCCTCAATTCTCGTCCACCATAACGCCATCCCTCTTCTTTTCTATAGCCATCATCATTCATCCCACCCATTTCTCATCTTCTCACAAACACTTCTGCTGTCTTCTTCTTTCTCTCTATATCCACAACCCCCATGTTTTCCCTAACACATTGAACGCAGACGGTGTAATATTTTGATGTATGTATTTTCTTACACGTATCTCTATCAGGACTTAAAGCCTCTCAGAATGAGTCATATGGGTTGTCACAATTACCATTGTGAAAGCATCTGTATGCATGTTCCATCTCACATCAAATTAAAGTGATGTAAATTGTGTGTTAATTAATAAATAAGCCCTGAACCGCGGGGGCATTACTGAGTCAGGTAATGCTCTGGGGCCCATAATTACAGGCCAGGGCAAAGCAAGGGCCTTAATGAAGGCTCCGGGGCATTACCTGACTCGGTGATGACCCCGCTGTGAGGGGCTTATTGCTAAAAATACCCTGTCCTGCAAGACCGGGATATTAATAGAATTGTTTTACTGTTCCGAAACACTGAAGCATTTTGGAACAGAAAGAAAATGGCCGCCGGGGAAGGGAAAGCAGAGTCCGTTTTCCCTTTCCATGGCGGCCATTGGGAGTGGACATGCTGGGGACAGAAGTGTTCCCTGCGCATTAGCTCTCGAAAAAGGATTAAAAAAAAGGTAAGTGGGGTTGGGAGGGTGTTAAGGGGATTGCTTGAAGGGAGGGTTGGCAATAGGGGGGAGAGGGAAAACACTTACCTGTATCCCCGGCAGGGGAGGATGGCAGCCTCCATTCGTGTGGTGGTTCAGAGTGGAGATTACCATGTTCTGAGCCTCCTAATCGAATGAGGGGCTGCCACACCCCCCTGCCGGGGATATGAATGAAGTTTAACATTTGAGGGATTCTGCATCGGGTAAAGCCCCGGCGAGGGCCAATTCGATTGTGTGTAACAATCTGATTGTCTCTCGCCGAGTACTAATTCAGGGTAGAATTGTTTCCAATGTTGAGTTTAGAATACTCGCATAGAGATAAAAAAAAATCCCAGAGACATAGCTCACCAACCGTGATGAAACGACCCGTCCACATAGCAACGTGGGATCCAGGAATGGGAGGCCATTGATCACCGATCTAACGTTACTGATCACCCAGCACCAGCACAGACATATAGAGGTGTAAGTGGTTGGCTGTCAGGTGCATCTGCTTGCTGGAGGGATTGGTTAATGTACTGCCTTTGCTTCTCCACATAACTTCTTACTTTCGTTGTGGTTTGGTACTTGTCTTCTTTATGTGAACTCTGAAACCTGTGGACATGAACCGCGTCATAAAAAATAAAAATAAACTACACTAAATTAAACTATATTCCACAAATGGGTTCAAATTGATCAGCACTGAGAGAAAAGCCAGAGTTGTCCTCGATGCTCTGAACCCCAGGCTGAAACCACCCATCTATAATGTTATGTTGTGAATGGTCCCCCTTTTCCAACCCATGCACTTTCCCTTGTGGACAGCATTACAGGTAGTGTGGAGTCGGGCCTCATTAAGAGTTTATTATGAGTAATTGAAATACCACCACTTTACCACCAATTTTCCACACAGACAAGTTCATTTGGAGTAAAGTGGAGGAAATTCCTGCAGCGGGCGGTAAATCTTCCACATCTCTAAATGAGTCCTATGGAATTCAGGAATTGGTGTTTGCCAGTAGCAGGAACGGTAAATAAGTTTGGCAATATTTTGACAGGAAATATTACCAATTGATTATGCCTTCCTTAATCCCCTGCTATGACGTCAAAGCAGGAGGATACAGAATTTGGAAATGCAAATAGTGGCTTATGGCGTCCCCTGGAGACCACACACAACAAACTATTTAAAAGGCCTCCGAACCTGAAGTTTCTACAAGTAGCTCTAAGTTAGTTTGTCCAACATGCAACCCACACAACACCTGCTTCCCTTTCTACCCACTAGGTATTTCACATTACAGACTAATGCTGACAGCCGTCAGGGTGAAGCAACTCCCCATTTGGGCGGCTATCTGAGGACATTGGCGAGATAACTAGGCTCTGGTGAACACACTACAGAGTCTCTGCAGGTGCAGAGATCTGCTTCTACCACACCTCTAATGGCAAGGCATTCACGAAGGCCAAAGGGATCTCATTAAATGCATTTGCCAGCATTAGGGTCAACTTTGACAGCTTTGACAGAAAGTCAGCAAATACATCACCCAAAGGCCCGAGGGTCTTAGAAGCCGCATAGCGGCCAAACATTCAAGCATTGGCAGAGGTAAAGACATATAGCAGATGACATGAGGTCCTTTTGCAATGCGATCAATGTTATGTTCGGGAAAGGGTTCTCGCATAAGGGACCTCGTTTAGTTATGAAGCGTCTTGGTGCGTTGCTCCCTTAAGATAGATGGTTGTTTACAACCCCGTTCCTTTTGCCTCCTGGCAAGTAGGTCTGTAACAACAGCGTGCGGGTTTGTTCCTGCAGGCAACAAATGCATTGGGAATTGTCGATCAGTCTACTGCCTATCAATTTGTCTTGCCAACCACTTTTAACAATGACTCCCCCTAAATGTGTGAAACTAGTGATGCTTGACACTCTGATAGGCGAAGCGTGCAACGGTCCTCAGGCAGAAAAGTTGTTTATAATATATGAGCACCCCAGATGTATGTCCATGTTCCACATGTCACAACCTTTGTTTTAAGTTAGTTTGCTCGCAGGCAATGAACCTCTGCACCCACACAACACATCATTTAAGAGTCCCATTAGAAACTATACATTAGTATACAAGCTCGATAGCAGCAAGGCTACCAAATGCCCTAGGTTCGAGGCCCTTATCACGACTAACCACATCACACAAATTGTCGCAATTCCACAGACAGTGGCAGGCGTGGAGAATCAAGGGAACTGTTCCCAAAAATACATTTGGCACTTTGATAGCAACGGAGGGTTTATAGTCATTGCATCGAATACCAAAGCATTGAATGTCTTACCATCTAAAAAACCCACCCATTGGGGGGGGGCTGTCTGACATTTTGTGGTGGCCCTCTCCCCCCTCAACCCAAATGGGTGGGGTGGGGCACCTCATGCAGGCCTCCCTAGGCCTCCTATGAACGGCTGCATGAGGTACACCCCCCTCCATTTGGGGTGGGGGGGAGAGGGCCACCAAAAAATACGGGACAGGCCCCCCAGTGGGTGGGGCAGTAAGGTTTGGGCACCCTGGGAGCAGATTGGCACACCAATGTGCCCATCTGCGCCAAGGCAAGCTTGGTAAAAAAAGAAAAACATTGAAAATGACAGGTTGGACTTTAAGTGGGGCTGACGGGCACCATAAACTGCTGTGGAATTTTGTATTGTTAATGGGGGTGCACCTCTCCACCCCCCAAAAATGAAATGGAGGCGCTGAGTATTTCATGTAGCCCCGCCTAGGGGCAGATAAGGGGGGCGGGGGCTGTCATGCATTCCTCCCTGGGGTCAGGTGTCCCTTCCTAGGAGCATATATCTGCCCCCAGGGAGGGCTGTATGACATGGCCCCCACTCCATTGTGGGTGGGGGTGGAAGGGGCCGCCAACCCTTCCCATTAGAAAAATCTCTGGCGGTTTGGGGTGCCCCACAGCCCCCCCCCCACCTAAAATGCTGTCTACCATTTTCACTTTTTTCCTTTGTTTACTCAACTCCCCTTGGCGCAGATGGGCACAATAGTATGCCATTCTGCCCCCAGGGTGCCCAAAACCTACTGCCCCACCCATTGGGGGGTCTGTCCGACATTTTGTGTTGGCCCTCTCCCCCCTCACCCCAAATGGGTCGGGGGGCACCTCATGCAGGCTTCCCTGGGCCTGATACGAATGGCTACTTGAGGTACACCCCCTCCATTTGGAGTGGGGGGGAGAGGGCCACCAACAAATGTGGGAGAGGTCCCCCAGTAGGTGTGGCAGTAATGTTTGGGCACCCTGGGGGCAGATTGGCACACCAATGTGCCCATCTGTGCCAAGGGAAGTTTGGTAAACAAAGAAAAAAAAACTGAAAAAGGTAGGCTGCACTTTAGTGGGGGGGGGGGCTGAGGGACACCCTAAACAGCGGGGAATTTTGAAATGTAAAGGGCGGTGCACCCTGTATGGGAGTGAGGGGTCCTCGGGCCCCCTCGCATCGTTCGCTCCTCAGTACAAGGCTTGGACCACGTGCCTCCGGTAGTGGGATTGCCCCTTGCCTTTATGTAAGGTTAACCACGGTTGACTGTTACATAGATGGGACTACTGAGCAGGACACGGGGCATCCATCTTTTGTGCCCCCTTTCGACTCCATCTTGGGTAAACAGGCATCACTGCGATAGTACAGCAATGCTCAGCTCCCCTTCCACCGCAGCAGCCAATGACAGAGACACACACACACAAGGCGCGCAGGCAGCTGGCTGGCCCCCACCCTTGCACTCCCCCTGCGAAGGAAAGCTCTGCGCTTCCATTTCTCACGCTGAAGCCGGAGAAAGTTGCAACAATCAATATGCTACAGTTTTCTTCCTCTAAGATCACTGCTCTCCTGAGAACCGGCATGTGAACCAGAATGAGCTAAGCACTTTCTGCTCGATTCATCCCCATAAATGTGCCAGCCACTCACCCCCATTTTAGAACAATTTATTGTCATCTTGACCCTGCGCTCCCTGTAAGGTATTTCTTTCAAGTGCCAGACCCTCGCCTGTGCTGCGAAACCCACCCAACACACCCACTACTAACCTTAAGCATTTTTACTACTATATATGTTTTTACTTGTACTAATGAGTTTGAAACCTAGCAGATATGTGAAACTCAGCTTGATTCTTTTACATGCACAATAAGGTCAAGGCTGCTGTGTTTTATTATTACATTCATTAATAATACACATCCAGATATATGTATGTGATATCTAGCTTTATTGGGAGGAGCCCCCAGGAGGCCAACCGGTTTCACTGCAACGTCTTCGTGTATAGTTCCATCAACATTCTGGAACGACACACGAAGAGGTTGTCACAGCTACAGGGCGCATGCATGCGTCCACATCAACTATATACAATTTCCACGTGTATGAAATATCACAACATCTCCCTTCCAATATATAATTGATTAAAGATTAATAACATAACACCATACCGTAACTGTGACAATTCATGATGCAAAATCTTAACTATATATAAACATGAAAAATTATACATTTTTTGATGGTGTAAAGCTGTCCTTGTGATTGCATTATGGATTATGATGGCTCTATGGTTCCAAGTTCTGGCAGTTCTAAGGTTCTCTTTTTTTTTTTTTTTAGTAATATACATAGTCTTGTTTGTAATTCCACACTCTTTCCTATGTCTTGGAACTGACTGTTTGTCCTCATTATTTCCTTCATGTGGATCTTCTTTTGTTTTCCTTCCTTGTCTTGATTCTTCGTTCATCAGACTGGAATCATTGGACTTCTCTTTGAATGTTTCTCCATGTATGTTTTGTTCTCTTTCATTTCTCACTATCTCCTCCTCCTTTGCCAGAATTACATCATTGCATGACCACTTCTTGCCATCCTCTAGGATTACATATTTGTTTGAACAATCTATCACTCTCTGCGGAGGACGGAATCTAGACTCTCCTTTCATTACACGTTTGGGTTCTTTCACTCTCACCCAATCACCCTTCCTGACTATGCTTTCTTGAACATGTTTCTGTCTGTCATAATATTTTTTGTATTCTTCTTGTTTCCTTTTTACTTTATTGACAATTTCTTCCAGATCTATTATTTTGTTTCTCTTCTTCACCATCCAAGCCGGCCTAAGTCTGTTCGTAGATATTCTCCCTCTCATGAACGTGACAGGTACTTCCTTAGTTACTGAATGTGGTGTAACCTTGTATGTGTTGAGTGCTTCTTTAAGTGTCTCTTTCCATGGTAAACTGTTCACAATGGCTAATTGGATGATGCCCTTTATGAAACGATTCATCCTTTCAACTAACCCATTCCCCATGGGATGGTATAATGCAGTTGTGTTATGCTTAATGGCTCTGTCCTTAAAAAACTTTTGAACTTCCAAAGACATGAATTGTGCTCCATTATCAGATATTAGTTCTTGAGGTTCTCCTTCCCTGTTAAAAATCTCTTCCAAGAACTTCATGACTTTGACAGCTGACACAGACTCCTCTACAATACCACATTCCACCCACTTAGATGTATAGTCAACCAGTACAATAAAGTAACCTTTTTGTGGGCCCAATGTTTCATACGTACCAGCTATATCAATTGCTAATTTTGTCCATACCGCACTGGGAATCTGTATTGGTTGTAGCGGCGTGATATGCGTTGATTTGCTTTTATCACTTACTGCGCATGCAGTGCAATCTCTGACAAGAGCTTCCATTTCACCCCACATGTCAGGCCACCAATAAGCTTCTCTTACTCTCCTCTTTGTTAAGTTTCTGCCCACATGACCTTCATGCGCAATGTCCAAAATTCTCTTCTTCATATTTGCCGGAGCTACTATACGATCTCCTCGATAAATGCATGCATTAGCACTTGTCAACTCATCTTCTATTCTTTCCCAGGCTTTGATATCTTTCTCGGTATCTCTCCAACCGCTCTCAATGGCCTTTCTCAACAGATTCTGTTCAGGATCTTGTTCTCTGGCTTTCAACCATTCCTCTTTCGAGAAACTTGGATGTATGTGTGCTATTATACAGTCCATGTTTTGTTCCTCCGTTAGTTCCTCTTTGTCCTCACCATCAGCCGTGTCATCTTCACATGGCAGACGGGAAAAACAATCTGCTACTACATTGCTTCTCCCAGGTGTATTCTTTATGCTTACATTGAACTGCATGATAATCAGTGTCCATCTTCTTATGCGTGGGGACGTCAAGTGAGGATTTTTCAAGTTCAGGACATGAATGAGTGGTTTATGGTCTGTTTTGATGTCGACTGGAATGCCCCAAATAAGCCCTTTGAAATGTTCCAGTATCCACTTGACACCAAGGGCTTCTTTTTCTATAGTGGAATAATTTTTTTCAGCCCCCCTCAATGTTCTTGAAGCGAATGCAATGGGGACAACTTCACCTCCTTGTATTTGTTCTAAAACTCCACCAAGCCCTATATTACTAGCATCCACCGATATTCTGGTCTTGGCACTAGAGTCAAAATGTTTTAATGCTGGCGCTCTGTTGATCAAAGATTTAATCACCTCAAATTCGTTTCTACACTCTTCAGACCAAATAAATGTACTGCCCTTTCTCATTAAATTTCTCATTTTCGCAGTTCTATCAGCATAGTGGTCTACAAATTTTGAATAATATTCAGTTAGTCCCATAAAACTCTGAAGTTGATCCTTGTCCTTTGGATTGGGAATCTTCAAAATGGTGTCAACCAATGATTCTTTAGGCATTATTCCGCCGGCATTAATGCGATGACCCAAGTAAGTAACTTAATTTCTCTTGATTTTACACTTTTCAATTTTTAGTGTCATTCCTTTTTGCTGTATGACCTGTAACACACCTAACAGCTTTGCATCGTTTTCCTCTTCGGACATCGCCGATATCAAGATATCATCTTGGAAATAGTGTACTCCCTGAAGACCATCAAATAAATGATGCATTAACCTTTGGAATACTGTGGCTGCCGAAGCCAATCCAAAAGGCATTCTCTTGTATCTGAAAGCTCCTAATGGCGTTATGAAGGATGTTAAATGCCTAGACTCCTCTTCCAAAACAACCTGGTGATACGCTGATGATAGATCCAAAGTCGTGAAATATCTAGCTGGCTTCATGGTAGTCAACATTTCACCAATGTTCGGTAAGGGATGACGATCTATCCAAATGTTGGCATTCAAATCTCTTAGGTCAACGCACATTCTGATTGATCCATCAGGTTTTTTAACAATTACAATTGGGGATAACAACTCCGAGCTCTCAATCGGTTCAATAACGTCCTGCATGCACAACCTCTCCAATTCACTTTTCAATTCTTCTCTGGTGCCGATGGGTATATTTCTCACCTTGTGTACTACAGCATTCACTCCTCTTCTGATTATGATGCAGTGTTTGAACCCTTTAAGTAGACCAATTTTGTCATTAAATACTTTAGGAAAACTCTTTGCCAGATTTTCAGCCGTGCTACAACTGCTCTCATTAATGCATAGAATGGGTACATTCTCACCAAGATGTATTCTTATATTTAACGATGCTTGCTCCCACCATCCAACTATCGAAAACCCATTCTCAGCCACGTATAGTCTGCAATATGTCTTCCTTCCCTCAAAGTTCAGGTGCATCCATACAAAGCCTATAATGTTGATAGGTGTCTTTCCATAACCAGTCGCTCTTATCTTAGTCATTTGTAACTCTTCCATTTTTTTTTTTAGAACGTTTGCATATGTTTCTACATCAACCATAGTGTACGGAGAGCCAGTATCAACCATGATTTGTAATGTTATACCATCAATCTCCATCGGCACCCAGTGTCCCAAACCACCTTCATCAGGTGTGAAAGCAAGTATTTGTACTTCATCTTCAAATCGATCCTTTATTGCCAACAGACTGTTTGGACCACCCATTTCTTCCAATGCTTTTATGCTTGTCGTGGCAGCACCCCTAGTTCTACTATATCGGCCAGCATTTCTCATATGCCTGTAATTAAACCTGCCTCTTCCTCTGTTGTTGCGACACACCTTGCCAAAATGGCCTGTTTGCCCGCATCTGTAGCATTCTGCTGATACAGCAGGACAGTCTCTCTCAACTACACATGTTTGTACCATCCACATTTAAAGCATTGGTTGTTCTGTCCTTATGTGTTCTCTCTCTCCTGTCTTGGTCCAGCACCTATGTCGGATTTGACCAACCTCTTGACTATGGCAATCAGTTCTTCTTCCTGATTGTTATGCTGACCGTCATCCATTTCCTGGACTAATTTAATCTCACCAGCTTCTACTTTGTTTTGGACTTCTTTCATGCACTTCTCACCAAGTTCAATAGACCGTGCTATTTCAATGGTTTTTTCTAGCGTGGGATTCTTAGCTTGCCATAAGCGTTGTTGAATTCGTGTATCTGCAAGATATAACACCATTTGATCTCTCAAATATTCATCTGCTACTCCTGTGAAAGCACATGTTGCCAATAACCCTCTTAGCGCAGCCAAGTAGTCATCCACACTCTCACCTTTATTTTGTTGCCTTGTAAAAAAACGATATCTCTCCAACACTATGTTAGTCTTATTTCCAAAGTGACTGTTCAACTTGGCCAAAGCTAAATCATACTTCCTGGATCCACTTGAGGATTCTCCCCAACACTCATCTGTCTGATCTATATCAGGTAAAGTTCTGAAAATCCTGAGTGCCTATGCAATTTAGCAGCATAGCCTCTTTTAGATCATCATTATATTTGGATCCACCTATTGCTCTCAAATATACTTGAAAGCTGTCCTGCCATTGCTCCCAAGGACATGCTGGATTTCCTGGTAGTGCCAAGAATTTTACAGGAGCAGCTATACTTTGCATGTTGCATTCAGTTATTATTCTAGCACTTTGTGTCTGCAATTCACTCTGTTTTATTTATTGCAATGTACACCTGTACTTCGCCTTGTTTTATTTATTGCAATAATCCAGAAACACTCTGTCGTGTACTGTGCCTTTAAATCTGTGCTCATTTGTCTTCCGACGTGCAGTTCACTCCCAAAACACCTCTGATATGCCAATCCTTTCAAGCAGTAGTCTCTTGCACTGTGCGTGCGTTTAAACTTTAGCGGCATCAATCTTCATGACAAAACTCTAAAAACGGCCTTCCGTAACTTTGTTTATTCGCGTTGTTGTCGGCCGTCGCGTAGCAACAACCAGTCTTCCTTAAGATGGCGGCACGCACGGCACGTAGTAGGGTGCTTTTCTCTAATGTGGGGAGCGGTTGGCCCAGTGCCTCGGCGAGCTTTCAAACAATGCCGTATTAGTAAGTCTATATATTTAAGCTCGGGGTCTTTGTACACTCACTGTGCGCAGATTATCTCACTGTCGCAGGTAGATCCTGACGGTTCGCACCAAACTGGTCCTCTCCCTCTCGTTTTCAATCACGACAGCTCCTGGACAGTCTTCTCCTCAGGCTGCTCTTTGCCATGCCTGGGGGCTCCCTCCGCATACAACTCCTTGTCGCCAATTGTTGTGTTTTATTATTACATTAATTAATAATACACATCCAGATATATGTATGTGATATCTAGGTTTATTGGGAGGAGCCCCCAGGAGGCCAACCGGTTTCACTGCAACGTCTTCGTGTATAGTTCCATCAACATTCTGGAACGACACACGAAGATGTTGTCACAGCTACAGGGCGCATGCATGCGTCCACATCAACTATATACAATTTCCACGTGTATGAAATATCACAACAAAGGCCTCCAATTAAAGCCACAAATGACCCAATTGTACTGACAATAATTGTTTTGTGTAACTTGTGTAGAAATATGAAAAGTAGCATAAAATGTTTTAGATAATTTGTTATTTAGTGTTTTTCGGATGTAACATATTAGCTTAGGTAGTGACCACAGTGACCGGACCCTGACCTGCGTGGAGCACAAGATATTTGACGTCCGTCATCTCGTCAGGCACTCAGCCAACCAGAAGGAAGAGATGCCACCAACACCTACAGCACCACACCGCCTGGCCAATCGGGTCCATTTAGCATTTTTTGTTAGAGTTACTTTAATTAATATATATACTAGCACTGATGTAAATGTGGTAGGGAGTTTTTTTTGGGTTATTTCCTAGCTGGAGAAAAAAACCTGCCGGGTCTCGGTGCCTTCTTCCCCGACAAGGGGTTGCTTATTTTATTTTCTCTCACACGTAGTAAGCCGGGGAAGGGCACCTACATTTTGGTGACCCCCGCAACATGATTTAGAGAGGTGCCTTGAGGCCTGCGCCGCCCGGCAGCGAGATCCAGGGCGCCCTCCAGCAGAACCATCGCCTCTGCGGTTGACCAGGCTGTGCACACCAAGAAGAAAGGGGCAAGGGTTCCCGGTTGACGAATACCCGATCGAAAAAGCTGCTCGCCAAGGCAGGCCACGGCTTGGTTAGGGGACGGACCTGAGCGAGGTCTGGCCGTGAGCGGTGACCCTCGGAGTACCTGACTGAACACGTGGAGTCCCGGTTGCAAAGACCCCAAAGGAAGGTAAGGGGAGATACGGGAAGAAGGGAACCAGCAACAAAGGGAAGGTAGTTAAGAATAGGGTCTGCGTGAGTGACGGTGAGGCTTTTCTAATCTATCCTTTATATGACCATTAGGTATTGTAAGAAGTAAGAAGAAGAAAAGTGGTATCCTAGCCCGTACGGGGTAGAAGGCGGCGCCGCGTAGCATTTGTCCCGACCAAGTGCAGAATAGAGATAAAGAGAAAAATAGTAGGGGTCTCGTGTAGGCTCGGAGTAGTTTTTAGAATATTGAGACATAATAAAGGTGAAAAAGGTGGGGAGTGAATGCGAAATAGTAGGTAGAATAGGGAAGAAGAAAAACCAGGGACAGTAACGGGAATAGGGAAAGAACAAAAGCGCGCAGGCAGTGCATGTGTATGTTGCATGATCATATGTTTGTTGGTCTGCTTTTGTGCGATATGTATTGTTGAACACGCTAATAATTTCAGTACAAGTAATTTGTGATTGACATAAGATAAAGCAAAGAAACAAATTGTGAGTGGTGACCAGGTAACACCTCTCAGAAAGCTAATGCGACATATGGTAATTGTGAGCATTGATAAAGAACGTATTATTTCCACATATTGTAACTGACATACTAAGGTAGAGGTGGGAAGAGATTCAAGGGTACCAGGATACACAAGAAAGGAAAAGAAACATCGCCATGGGGGGAGTAACACCACTAGCACATATTTGCCAGCACCTTCTACTATATAGCGACAGGATACAGAAGTATCACGATCAGTGGATCACTGAGATAAAAGGAGACGGGGTTACACCAATTTAGCCAGAAGGAGGATCATTTGACAAAAGAGTGTTGGACCTAGTATAAACACATTTGCTAGCACGATACAAAGGGAAACAGTTACAGAACTGGAGAGAAGTGCTAGATTTATGGCGAATGTTTGAGGAAGTTGCCCCCACGGCAGAGGTAGGTGCAAGCCGAATGACAGAAAAGCAGAAAAACCCTGAAGAAGGCGGCGGGACACCAAAAGGGGAGTGCTCAACAACTACAACCGAAAACGAAGTAACAAAAATCTATCCCTTAATGACTAGGCCAGCGGTAGGGTTTAGTGAGGGTGGGGCAACAGCCCCCAAACCTACACCATCTGACAAAGGAGGCCTGTACGGCCCCACAAGCGCGCGTCCTGTGGATATAGCACGTTTAACAGGTGATTTGAACCGTCAGTTAGCACACGCACGAATGGAAATAACACGGATAAGAGCTTTATGTGACAAAGGGCAAAAGCTGCCAGGGGGAGGGGAGGTACCCCCGCTGTCACTAGCAGATCTCACACCCCCAATAGGGGCAGCAAGCAATGCAATCCCAGCAGCCTCGGTATCATGGCAATCTATAGCATCACAAGGGACGTCATCACAGCAGAGGCAAGAACAAGAGTGGCAGTCAGGACAGTTCCTGTTCCAATTGAATAAAAAACCAGTGAGGATTATACGCCCAAACACACCGGAGAGTCAAGAAAGTGGAGATCAAGGTGAAGGACAAGGAAGTGAACCCAAAGAAAACTGGGAGGAGAACAACGAGCTAGAGTCAGAAATAGAAGAAATATGGGACGATTTAGATGAATACGAAGAGGCAGCTGCCGCAGAGCCTTCCCCACTGCCAAACCGCCGTTACCCAGACACACTATCGCCACCATTATGGCAAGGTAGATTAAGACAACGAACAGGGAGGACAGGAAAAATACTGGTAAGTAAAACGAAAAAAGGGAAGACGAGCAAAACGGGAAAGAAACAGAAACTACCAATGCCACTGATACATAAAGGAGCAGGTAGGGCAAAGTACATTCCATGGGCCCAAATGGACAAAACCAACTTGTTAAAACTCCTCCCCCCACTGACAGGAGCGGCAGGTAAGTGGATACATGTATTTGAGAAGAACACGGCAGACGTGCCATTAGCTATAGGTGATGTAAAAAGTCTATTAGCATCAGCAATCGGGGACCAAGCAGACACAATCTGGGAAAGGGCAGGGTTCCCGGGAGTAACGATGATCTGTGACCGACACAATGGATCACCATTCAACAATGTTCGAGCACAAGTGTGGGACGCATTATGGCGTGCATTTCCAGAGGTTCCAGATTTACATGCAGTGATGCAGTGCATGATGGAGGAGAACGAGGATCCTGCGCAATTCATTTTGCAAGACTTATGGAGAAGCGAAACTGGTACGGCATGGAATCAATAAACAGCTTTATTCTATTTTATCATTAAAAAGGGGTTGCCGAAAGAGGTGCAGAAGGCCTTGGACAGAATAGCTGGGATCGAAGCCAAAGGGTGGCCTGAAATTCAGAGCATAATTGCACACCACTGGAGGAGGATTAAAGAGAAGGAAAAGGAGGTCACGCAAAAGAGGCTGGCCGACGAAGCAAAATGAGTACAGACAAAATTAGTGAAGGTCGCCGCCATTACTGCCAGTACAACAGCAGACAGAGGAAATGAAGGAGAGGAAAATGCGGGAGGAAGGCCCGTTGGGATAGCAGCGCAGTGGGTTGGAGAGGACCAAGGACAGTGGAACGTAGAGGAGCAGCCATGCCAAGGATCGCAGCGGCAGAACAGGCCGGCCTAAGGAAGAGGTGGGTATCGCGGGCAGAGGGGAGGATATGGAGGAATGGGAAACAGAGGGTATGGTGGGCAAGGACCAAGGGGAGGACAACAGTGGTCGTGTTGGAATTGTGGAAGATGGGGACATTATTCACGAGATTGTAGAATACGACCATCAGGGTATTTTCAAGGGCAGCAACAACAGCCCATGAACAATGAACAGGGGTGGGGCTGCCCACACCCAGGTAGCCCTTGTGGAGCTCCAATGGGGATGGGGGGACAACAGGATCAATACTGCTATGACCCCCAAATGCTACAGAGACAGCCAGCCCCACAACAGCAGCCACAGCAACAGCAGCCACAACAGCAAAACGCACTACAGCCCATAGCGAGACAAAACCCAGTGGGGAACATAAACAATAACCCTTTTGCAGCAGCCGCAAACGGTGCCCCTGCACCATTCCGTGGCGTAACGGTCGTGGGTGGCAACGTTTTTTCAGTGCCAGGTCAGCAAAGATACCAAGACTAGGACAGCCCACAGGGAGCACTTGCGTGTCCAGTCCTATCCACCACACAAAGTGCAAATGAGGAACCACTAGTGGCGGCAGAGATAGGAAACAAGCAGTTTATCTTTATGGTAGACTCTGGAGCAGAAAAATCATGCCTCACAGAAGGGCGGTTTCAGCTCTCGGGAAGAAAATTGGAGATGCAGGGGTTCTCTGGGGCTATTTTAAAAGTTCCTTATACAAAAGATCTTGATGTAACAGTAGGGGGAAAAACCATGCGCGCACCCTTATTGTATTACGAATACGCGCCAATCAATTTGATGGGACGAGACTTGCTCAGTAAGTTAAACATGACCATAGCCTTTACTGAAAGAGGAATAGTATGCTCGACGCCAGGGGTATGCCCAGTACGAGCATTCTTTATAATAAGCACGATCACAAAGGAAGTTGCAGTAAGAGGGATCCCCATTGACATGGACATGTTCGTCTATGTAATACAGGTATTAGCCCGAGTAGTGTCTGAAATAACACAAAAAGAGTGGAGAATACCATCAGAATTCATATTCCGCCCAATCACACCAACATATGTAGTGTCAGTCACAATTATATCTATAGACATTGAGGCAGTTCAAGTTTCCAACAAACGCATTGTGGTCGTAGGCCTGGACACGCAGGGATGCGAGTGGAGAAGTGTGCTATGCATAGAGCCAAACATAATGCTAAAAGATATAACTAATGAAGAATTGTTTACTGATTACGAGGGGGATGGAGAAATAATAATGGAAATAAGCATACCATGTGACATTATGATCCAATACAGTGAAATACACAACCCACTCATGGCTAACATAAAGGCCCCACCGACAATATTTAAGGAAGACATGGCCAGGGTAGCACCTGAAATTTGGACCACAGGGCCACACGATGTGGGATTATTACATGAGGTGACTCCCATAAAGATAAAACTGAAACCAGGTGCCCTCCCACCCAGAGTGAAACAATACCCAATATCCAAAGATGCAGAGGAAGGTATTAGAGAAACAGTGAATGCACTCCTAAGCCAAGGTATCTTAGTGCCATCAACTTCCCCATGCAACACAGCGATTTTTCTGATTAAGAAAGCGAAAGGAGGGGCGTGGAGAATGGTCCAGGACCTCCGCCCACTCAATGACGTCATCCAAAAAGAGTTCCCATTAGTGCCTAACCCGGCATCAATATTGTGTAGTATACCAAAAGAGGCAACTTGCTTCACTGTCATTGATCTGAAAAATGCCTTTTTCTCTGTGCCACTCGCACCAGAGTTGCAGTACCTTACAGCTTTTACATTAGGAAACAGCAGATATGAACATCGCAGACTCCCACAGGGGTATTGCAAGAGCCCAAGCATTTTTAACAGAGTACTACGAGAAGACATTGGCAACATAGATGTAGGCAGCACCATTATACAGTACGTAGACGATGTACTCGTCTGCAGCAAAACAGAAGAAGAGTGTAGAGAAGATTCGATAACACTGCTTAACGTATTGGCTACCAAGGGATACAAGGTGGACAAAGGAAAGTTACAATACTGCCTTGAAGATGTTGTATATCTCGGTCAGCAAATATCTAAAGATGGAAAAAGAATACTACCAGACAGAACTGCTGCCATTCGACACATTATCATACAAAAAACAGTAAAGGACATGCAGAAATTTCTTGGCATATGTAACTATTGCCGAGCGTGGATCCTCGATTACGCAGCATACACATGGCCAATGCTACCAGCACTGAAAGAAGCACAAAAGAACAGAGCCCCAATAAAATGGACACAGCATACAATTGCCCAATTCTCTTGATTAAAAGACCTTATTTCAGACGCCCCAGTCCTTGCAAATCCAGATTATGAAAGGGAATTTTTCCTGTTTTCACACAGCAATGGAACATTAATGACAGCAGTATTGACACAAAAGACATCGTTAGGCCACAAACCATTAGCGTATTACAGTGGAATATTAGACCCAGTAATGCAGGGACATTTCGCTTGCGTACAGGCCCTCGCTGCAGCAGCCTTCGCTATTGAGAAAAGTGCCGCATTCGTAATGGGATGTTCAGTGACGCTATATGCGGAACACTCATTATTTGCTATCTTGGAAAGATCAAAATCTACTCTCACAACACAGAGAGCCTCTGCTTATGAAATAATAATATCAAGTCCAAATGTACATGTGGTCAGATGCAAGACAGTGAACCAAGCCACATTCATTACAGAGCTATGCACAACTGAGGATTTACAGGAACACGATTGTAGCAAGTATGAGGGAGAGGGCGATGACATTCCCAAAGCAAGAGAAAATGCCCTTAACAGAATGAGAAATGTATTTCATAGATGGGTCAGCATCCATAAACTCAAAGACAGGAGAGAAACATGTGGGGATGGCAGTAGTGCGCATGGAAGAAGAGACATACGAAGTGATTGTTCAAAAGCGCCTCCCCTCACACTACTCTGCACAAGCAGCCGAACTGACCGCACTAATCAGCGTGTTACACACAGCCAAAGATTGTGCCGTGACAATATATTCAGACTCAGTTTATGTCACCACCACAGTTCACTCAGGGCTATCACGTTGACGAAGGAGAGGATTCAGAAGAGCAGACAGGTCCCCCGTACAACATGCCACGTTGCTAAATCAACTAATAGAAGCTTTAGCAGAGCCATTGGTAGTAGCGGTGGTTAAATGCCAAGCCCATACCAATAACACAGACGCCGTCTCATTGGGGAACGCGGCAGCCGATGCAGCAGCGAAGGAAGCCTCGTACTTCAATAAGACACCAACATCAGAGTACATTGTAAAAACAACCACAGCGGAACAACCAGCAGAAGCATACAGTAACACACCCATAACACAATTGATAGAACTCCAGAGAAGGGCCCCACCGGAAGAGCAGGAGTTGTGGGGCAAACAAGGGTGTAAGCAATCAGCCACTGATCTCATTTGGAGATAGGAAACGACAGGCAAGGTAGTGATGCCTGTAGAATTATTAGAAGTAGCATTCCAACAACTGCATTTCCCAGCTCACGTTGCAAAACAACACATTGCCTCAGATATTGAAGAGGATTGGTTTGTTCCTAATCTGCACGAATACTTGTCTAAATTTGTGATTGAATGTACTACATGCCAAACTTACAATTCAGGAATGACATTACGAACTCTGCGTGGCACTTTGCCACGCCCTACAGGTCCATTTAGAGAACTACATATCGACTACGCCGATATGGGAGAAAGATGTAATGGAGCAAGATACTTGATTGTGGTGGTATGCCCATTTTCACGGTGGGTAGAAGCGGGCCCCTGTCCCCATCCTGATGCAATATGTGCTGCTAAGTTCCTTTTGCGAGAAGTATTCTCGCGGTGCGGAATATGTGACGTGATCCGTTCAGACAACAGCACGCACTTTGTGAATGACCTTTTCAAGGAAGTAGACAAAGTGTGGTTGTTCCCAAAGAAACTTTGGGAACTCCCGTCCCCTGCACACTATCGAATATCTGAAAAAAATCAGAAAAATAACTCAAGAGAGTTTCTGGATTTTGTTTACACCTAATATTTTAGGTAATATTAAGAAAAAACAGAAATTTTGACAAACACGTTTCATGATACATAAATCATTTTCCTTAAACAGGTAAGAAAATATTTTGTGAAAACAAAGATTTTGGTGAAAGTATCCTTTTCTTTATTGTACAAAGCATATGGTGGTGCCCAACGCGTTTCGAGTACAACTCTTCTTCAGGGGCAATGGAACAATTTTTTCATTTTTCTACAAAGTGAAGAGATGACATGAGTCAAATTATCTTAGCCCATTATAGACAGTACATATAATTTATCTCTGTTTTTAGCTCGGTTTAACCAAAATGGCGTAAAAGTCATCCGTTAAACATAAAGTGACAAATTTAAACAAGTATTCGCAATTTGGGGAAGATTGGCAAACGTACATTGATTCAAAAACCCATTCCTGGAAACCATATAGTAGTGTACCTATTTTACACAAAATAAAGAAGAACAAATGCTGCTTATATTCAGCTAGATAAATCTGCTTATGATCAAATCATACATTCTTGAACAAAGATTATGTAGTTACATTTGTACATGGAACTATTTAACAGAAAAGGTAAGAACAAAAACGTTTTTCAAATTGCTCCGCCATTTACTGAAGATGTAGCAACAGACACCTCCATGCCGGCAGCAGATAGCCCTGAGGGGCCTTTAATGCCAGGGGAGCATATTTATGTCAGAAGTTTTGTAAGATAAAATACTGGTTGCACCTCTCAGATGTGAGAAGGGCGCACAGTGTTGCACTCCCCCAAAATGAAACTGACTGTGTGGATGCCATAGCTAACACAGTCTGACATGATGAAAACTGCAACCTAGACAGGGAGAGTATAGTGGAAAAGCAAATGTTTTTACATATTTTGTCTTTCTCTCTCTCTCTCTCTCTCTCTCTCTCTCTCTTTCTTTTCTTCTCATGTAAATGGTGTTGTTTTCTCTATTTTTCTTCATTATGTTTATGATAAATCAAAAGAAATTCTTAAATGCCTAATTGAGCAAAGAGATGAAAAAGAATGAACAATTACAAATATGTTTCTTTTCATGATGACTTAACAAATTTGTCTCGCCCACATAGGTTCAGCATGAGCCAATGCGACGAAACGGCTGAGCAGGCTGAGATGGTAGATAGAAATAGGGATGCCACTAGGGCCAGTAGATTAAATAATTTGGAATGTGTTATCAAATATGCTGCCATACTATTTGCAATAATGATGTTTTATTTTATTTGGTATAACGCTGTTTAATACGTGGCAAATGAAATGAACAAAGGGGAGAACGGGGCTAAAATGACAAAACCAGGGTCTAAACTAATATGGACTGGAGCAACAACTATTTTGAAGGACACATAACATTGAATCGAATAGTATAAAGACAACGTCCCCCTATGAACAATTGCATGTAAACAAAACTGCTATTCCTTTGTTGAGTAATACTATGGCCAAGGAAATAGAGCTTGGATGGAATGTAAATGACATTACTATTGGTTGACTAACTCCACAAATACAAGCATGCGCACACACACTGCACCAGAAACCACTACTGAATACACACATGTCATCATTTAAAACATAGATGAAGCATGGTCTAGAATATTCCCGCTGCAATATATACGAGTTGGGACCCAATTAAAAAACATAAGGAGGAGAAAAAGGGGGGTGGGAAAAAACAGATACAATGTTTATCATAATCTGGGGTTAGATGAAATAGAGGACCCCCGACACCCTGACCAATCAAATAAATGGTATTCAGAGATGAGCGCCGCAGCAAAGCAAGCAAGTAATGAAAGTTGCTGCATGTGCTCACTTATTCCTCATGCAACTGGAACCCCAACAATGCTAATCCCACAGGAAGTACCCTTGTCTGAGACCCAATGTTTGATTCATCTGATGCTGTGTAGAATAAAAAAGAACTTTCAGGTGCACACAGTCACAATGGAAACATTGAAAAACGAACAAACTGGCACCAGCAGACGACAAGGAGTAATCTGCCTCCAAGAGCCATTTTTCATCATAAAAGGGACAAGGTATGCAGACGACAAGTGGCATGAGGAAACGATTAAATGCAAAGCTGAGGGGCTTCGAGGACTGCCAGACGAAACATATGAGTGGGCAAAAGAAACGTGCATCCCCATTTGGTCACAGCATATCACCAAGCTAACATGGGTCACACCCTTGGAGAGACCCATAAAGATTCAAAAGGAAATACCGCACAAACTCTGCTTCCATGGAGAAGGGAAGGTGAATATGGGAACCGTGCAGCAGTGCAATAAGACTTTAATAATGCCAGATATGAAAAAAGGCACTGCTGCATTAATGGACTTATACTGGATCTGTGGCAAACAAGCTTACCTGCATCTCCCAGCATCCTGGATGGGCACTTGTGTCCTAGCCACACTTCACTCAGCATTAATGGTGATACCAGAGAGCCATGTTCAGTTTACAGCAAGGCCTTCAGCTGACGCATCGGCAGCAGGCCAATCGGCTGACACATCGGCAATAGGGCAATCGGCTGAACCATCGACAGCGCCCAATGAGACAATCACTGAGCCCCCAGCATATGAACTATTGTCAGAAGAAACATTAAGAACCAAGTTGTCACGCAGCAAAAGATCCAATTATATTTCGTCCAAATGGTCAGAACTCCTTGCTGAAATCCCGCAGCAGTACAGGCTTTTCTCATCTGCAGAGACATTTTTTGCATCATTTTTAGCACCAGGCGTTCAAGCAAGGACAAACGCGAAATGGCTGCAGATAACACGCTGGGAGCTCATCCAGCTGGCCAACGACACTGAAGAAGGATTCAACATCATAAAAATAGAGCTCTGTGCACTGCGTCTGATGACGATGCAAAACAGATATGTCTTAGATCTTATCACGGCGATGGACGGTGGTGTTTGCAAAAAAATTGGAGGGGCGTGTTGCACGTTCGTACCAACTTCAGATGCTGATAACGGGACACTGTCACACGTGATAACAGCAGTACATAATTTAGGAGAAAGAATGAGAGCAGAAGGTGGAGCAGACAACAACACGTTGTTCGACGATCTGTTCAGCTGGATACCATCCTAGGTGAACATAGCAGTGAAGATACTCATTCCCATTATTGTCTTTCTTCTCCTAATATTCTGTGTGTGCCAACTGGGATTAAGATGCTGTGAAAATAATATGCCTAATTCAGCAATGATGATGGTAACAGTGGGCTGACAGACAACGGTGGCTACCATGATAGATGCCCAAGTACAAACTGGAGAATACACCACACGCAGTATAGAATGACAGCCATCTATAGGCAGTATGGGGACGTGGTTGATAATCTATATTACACTACCATTAAAGAACCAAAGAACTTGCTGTGGTATAACAAGGTTTGGATAGATTTAGATGGGGATGGTGGGATATACTTAATGGTCACCCCAGAAGAATACGCAAGAAGAGGTAACAGCTTAAGAAGTGTGTGTAAAGCATGGATGCCAATAAAGGGTACACCTGCTTGGGATGAGGCTGTGGCTGAAGCTGAGCGCTACCGAAGGGAGAACGGAAAGAACGAGATAAGTGGTTTGTTACTTTAGATGGAACGAAAGGGGGGAATGTATGGGAGCGAGGGGTCCTCAGGCCCCCTCGCATCGTACGCTCCTCAGTACAAGGCTTGGACCACATGCCTCCGGTAGTGGGATTGCCCTTTGACTTTATGTAAGGTTAACCACGGTTGACTGTTACATAGATGGGACTACTGAGCAGGACACAGGGCATCCATCTTTTGTGCCCCCTTTCGACTCCATCTTGGGTAAACAGGCCTCACTGCGATAGTACAGCAATGCTCTGCTCCCCTTCCACCGCAGCAGCCAAGGACAGAGACACACACACACAAGGCGCGCAGGCAGCTGGCTGGCCCCCACCCTTGCACTCCCCCTGCGAAGGAAAGCTATGCGCTTCCATTTCTCACACTGAAGCCGGAGAAAGTTGCAACAATCAATATGCTACAGTTTTCTTCCTCTAAGATCACTGCTCACCTGAGAACTGGCATGTGATCCAGAATCAGCTAAGCACTTTCTGCTCGATTCATTCACATAAACGTGCCAGACACCCACCCCCATTTTAGAACAATTTATTGTCATCTTGACCCTGCGCTCCCTGTAAGGTATTTCTTTCAAGTGCCAGACCCTCGCCTGTGCTGCAAAACCCACCCAACACACCCACTACTAACCTTAAGCATTTTTACTACTATATATATTTTATCTTGTACTAATAAGTTTGAAACCTAGCAGATATGTGAAACTCAGCTTGATTCTTTTACATGCACAATAAGGTCAAGGCCTCCAATTAAAGCCACAAATTACCCAATTGTACTGACAATAATTGTTATGTGTAACTTGTGTAGAAATATGAAAAGTAGCATAAAATGTTTTAGATAATTTGTTATTTAGTGTTTTTCAGATGTAACATATTAGCTTAGGTAGTGACCACAGTGACCGGACCCTGACCTGCGTGGAGCACAAAATATTTGACGTCCGTCATCTCGTCAGCCACTCAGCCAACCAGAAGGAAGAGATGCCACCCACACCTACAGCACCACACCGCCTGGCCAATCGAGTCCATTTAGCATTTTTTGTTAGAGTTACTTTAATTAATATATATACTAGCACTGATGTAAATGTGGTAGGGAGTTTTTTTTGGGTTATTTCCTAGCTGGATTAATAAACCATCCTTTGAACTCTTGCAGCCGGGTCTCGGTGCCTTCTTCCCTGACAAGGGGTTGCTTATTTTATTTTCTCTCACACGTAGTAAGCCGGGGAAGGGCACCTACATCCCCTATATCCCCGCCACAAATGGAGGGGCAGGCCATCTCATGTAGTGATCCCGGGGGGCATATAAGGGGCGGGCCTGTCATGCACTCCTCCCTGGGGTCAGATGTCCCTTCCTAGGAGCAGATGCCTGCCCCCAGGGAGGGCTGCACAACAGGGCCCTCACTCCATTTTGGGTGGGGGGCAGAAGGCCACTACCTCTTCCCATTACAGAATTTGCCGACACTTTGGGGTGCCCCACAGCCCCCCTAAAATGCTCTCTACCATTCTCACTTTTTTGCTTTGTTTACCCAACTCCCCTTGGTGCAGATGGGCACAATAGGGTGCCGTTCTGCCCCAAGGTGCCCTAAACCTACTGCCTCACCCATTGGGGGCATATCTGACATTTTGTGGAGGCCCTCTCACTCCCCATTCCAAACGGATGGAGGGGGCCCTTCATGCAGGCTTCCCTGGGGCTCTGTCGAATGACTGCATGAGGTGCCCCCCCCTTTCATTTAGGGTGGTGGTGAGAGGGCCACCAAAAAACGTGGAACAGGCCCCCCAGTGGGTGGGGCAGTAAGGTTTTGGGCACCCTGTGGGCAAATTGGCACACCAATGTGCCCATCTGCCCCAAGGCAAGTTTGATAAACAAAGAAAAAAACTGAAAATTGTACACTACACTTTAGGGGGGGCTGAGGGGCAACCTAAACCTCAGTGGAATGTTCTAATGTTAAGGGGGGGTGGCCTTCTCCCCCCACACCAAATGCAAGGGGAGACATCTCAATTAACCCTCCCTGCGGGCAGATAAGAGGGGGCATCTCATGCAGACCTCCCTGCGGTCTTATGCCCCTTCCTAGGAGCAGATAACTGTATTTGTATTTGTATTTGTTTATTTATATATTTATAAAGCGCCTTATGCCAGGGCTGCATAACATGACCCCCAGTACATTTTGGGTCGGGGGGAGAAGGGACACCCCCTTTCCATAAAAACAATTCCCTGGTGGTCTAGGGGGGGCACTACCCCCAACACCATCCATGGTTTTCCCTTATTTTATTTTTCCTTGGGCCCATTCCCTAGGGGCAGATGGGCACCCATCTGCCCCACGGGGGCCCTAAACTGCAGGCCCCATCCTTTGGGGGGCCTACCCACATATTCCTGGTGGACCTCTCCCCCCTCCAATTGGATGGGGGGCCACCTCATGTACTCCTGCCTGGGGGCAGAAATCAGCCCCCCGCGAGGGCTACAAGGGTGCCCCCCATTTCCACCTAGGATGGGAGGGAGAGGACCACAACCCTTGTATATATAAAAAAAGGCCCCGGGGCTAGTGGGCCGGCCACCCCCACCCCTGTTTTGTGTGATTTTTTTTATTATTATTTTTTCATTTCCCCCCTTCCCTGGGGACTTCATACCTGTGGCCCCATGCTTTGGGGCCTCGGGGGTGAGGAGGCTGCTTACCTAGTAAGCAGTCCCCCTCCCCCACTTCTAAAGAGGATCTTTGTGGTCCAGTGGCATGGCAGGGATCACACAAAACAAAGTGCCAAAAAGGACGAGCTAATTCATCCTTGGCAACCTGGAGGTAATGCCAAGGACGATATACCTCGTCCTTGTCACTCAAGGGGTCAATGTAAGTAAGTAAAACAGGGATTACAACCAACATCAGCAATCGCTCTATACTCAACTCTCAACTCATTTAAGAAAAAACACATTTTTTACAGACCAATTGTGTCACTACTGACATGTAGACCTGCGTCATTACCAACGTCATACTACGTGGCAAACTTCTAAAACCTATCGGGAAACGGGATCTAAGTGAACTACTAAATATAGGTGTAATATCAATATAGAGTAACAGAGAGAAATAATTGGATAGTCAACAACAGGTGGGACAACCAAGCCCTCCCTTCAAAATGGCCACTCTGAACGTCACTAAATGTACGACGTTCCATTGGCTACACAACTATAGGACCCCCAACTATGTGGCCCTCTATAATTGGTTGGCTACCAACCCCCGTCAATAACTTTCCACCTACGTGAGCAGAATGCAGACTGAACAACCAGGTGCGGGTGAGTTTGTCTCAATACCAGCTTCCCACCAATTAAAAGGGCACTCCATCATTGTTAGGCAAAATCACATGCAGTACCCTTTGGGAACACTACAGGCAATTAAGAATGCAAGTGTAAGCACAATTTCACCTTTGGTACAAGTCTGTACTACAGAGAAAAGTGGTAGCGATGGCTGAGCAGCCAGACTTATCTCAAGAGTTTAAGTGAAGAGTAGAACAAGTTACACAAAGGACCAACTAATACAATGATTCAAACATACACTTACTCAAGGTTTCTTGGTAAAAGAATATACATGAATTTACTTAGTCAGTTTGAAAGCATTGCACTAGCACAAGCAGCTTAATATCGCACACTAATAAACCTCAAAAATACAACCGGTAAGTAAATGAACAAGTTTAGCTCCCCTAAAGTGGGAGCAATATGGCACTTCAGATAAATAATAAAGGGGTAAAAAGACAAGGTTATAAGAATAGACAGCCCAAATACATTCATAGGCAGGGCAAAGGGTTTCAGTTAACTACAACCAGCAATTCAATTCATAGGCCTGGGCCAAAGTCAATGGCTCAGAATCTTTGTATAGGATAGCACAGTTCTGGTTGTAAACGGTTAAGTTTGTGCCACAGAGTTTAGAAGAATTTGGCTAGGCAAAAAGTTTGACGAATGTTTAGGGAAGAATAAGCCTTCAAAGTTGAGAAAGTTTCCACGAACTCTCGCAAAGGCCGATAAAATTTCCAGACCACTTTTGCAAGTACCTTTGTATTGAAGAAGAACTATAGATGAGGCAGTTGTTCCTGGTAGTTGGAGCAGATCTCGCTGTTCCTGAGCTTCAGTCGTGGGGACAAGAAGGAGGATGTCAGGAGGTTCATGCGCTGCCCAGGGATGAGGCCAAAAGCTTTAGCAAGACGTTGGTTTAAGGTGTGAGTGCCTGAAAGTCCACGAGCTGGTTTCCTTCCCTCTGGCCATCCGGTTTTCAACAGCACTCTGATGAAAATTCGACCAGATGCGGACAGTGTCCAGGTGGCTTGCGAGTTGGTTGTTCCCACCAAACTCAAGGGAAGAAGTTAACCTTGAAGGGCTTCTCTGTCGATGGAGTTTCAGGCAATTTGGACCTGCAGCAGGGCTTCACCGATCGTCCAGGAGTTGCAGCAGTCCTCTTCCTTCAGCTTGTCTTCGGTTCTTTCGTTCCAGTGGTCAACTCTGCTTTCCAAGTCCCAGAGACCTACTTTTAAACAGTTTTCCGCCATTCATTCCAACCTGGCTGGCACTCGCACGGCAGGGTGGCTGTCCTTGCCAGAGAGCCAGCCAGCCAATCATGACAGAGTCCATTCAGGTCTCCTAGGAGACCAAGCACACGGAGTTTCGGGCACCTCCCTCACATCCTGTCCACCCCAGACACTCAGGCGCCAGAAGAGGGCTTCAGCACTGAAGCCCGCCAAAGGCAAACGAACAAAGGGACCAAACCTGGTTTGGCACACAGAGAAAAACACAAGAAGGACTTTTCCTAAAAGAAATGGTGAAAAAAGATGACCAGAGTCTGTTTTTACAGATAGGTCTTGGGCGCCATATTGAAAAACCTGGCTGACCCGATATTTAGCTATCGTTGTAAGCGGTCGGGAAAAATCACGGTAGTTGATCTAAAACACTGCCACCAGCCATTTAAAGCAGGAAAAGGTAACTTTTGACTGTTACATGAGTGTTTTGACTCAGGGGAAGCTAGACAACCCCTCCAGCACTCTATAGGAAGATAGTGTGTTTTGGGTCAGTACATTTAAAGAGACAAGTACATTCAATTTAACTTTACATGCTCTGGGAGACAGTAGTCAGTCCCAGAGAAGGTATTTAAAACTTGGGAAGTCTGAAAGACATCCCTGTGCCACTGCACTGAAAGTGCTGTATGACACACAGAAAAAGATGATGCCTATGGAGTTGTTTTAAAACTCCATAACCAAAGAACACAAAAGTAAAACACACCTCAAAATACATTGAAGAGTGGGAAAAAAGGCTCACACTCTTCCCAGGTAAAAAAAAATAAAATCCTAGAAATCCAGCAAAGTTGTTGGGGGTCTCAAAAGGTAAAAGAAATTAGAACATTTTGAGAATTCTCCCTAACAATCATCACCTCAATGTTTCAGTGTCAATTAGTGTCTGAAGTTGGCCTTGAGTTTGTACTGTTCTCTGGGATTTTTAAGGAGTATGGGTACTGTCTGGTTTCCATGCATAGGGGTGATCTCCTCATGAGTCTAACTTTCTTCCATCATGTGACTGGACACCATGAATTGAGCCTTTATCGTGTGTTTAACTGTATTTTCCAATAGTCCTCTGACGTCTTTGTTTATACTTGACCTTCTTGAACAGGAGCTTCTGTTCTTTCACGTTAATTGTATTTAATGTCAGGCAATTTTAGTTCTGATAAGATCGTGGCTCTTTGGCTCATCCAACTCCTTAACTGAAATATATTCTGTTTAATTTAATTGCTTTTATAACTGCGACTCTGAATTTGAGGCCTTCCTCATTGTTCAAGACTGCTCTATACGTAGTGGAAACTTCATTCTTTATTCAATTCATATGTTCATAAATCATTTGCCTCTCAGGTCTCATTATCTTCTATCTATGGAATCGATTCAGTTTCATATGACGTCACCATTCATCCTGGTCATTTAGTTTTTTTGCTTCATCAGGAATCACATTCAAATGACCATCATATTGTCTTGAATGTAGGTAGGGTTTCCTTAATGGATACTTTACTTCCCATATCCTCTTAGGTATAGGCATTCTTATGGGTACTGCACAGAATTGTTGCTCTTCTTCTTGCATTCTGATTGGTGTAGTATATGTCACATATTTGGGTTCATACTTCTCAGGTAACGTAGGCTGGGTAGGTGGAGTGGGGGTACTTGGCTCCTCATCTACACTCCCCCCTCTGGGCGATTTATCGACCACTCTCACATCTTCTTCCATGTCCAGACATCCTAGTCTGAAAAAGTGCCTCTTTTATGGCTCCCTTCAGGCATCCAGCTTACTTCACATGTTCATCTTTGTTCCATGTCATGAGTGTGCACTGTCCACTTGGAGTACAGTAGATCCATCTTCCCACGTATTTCCTGTTGTCCTTTGGATACAGGAACTTAGTTCCCTTGAGTGCATGGATGTTAGACTTCACAAAGTCTCTGATCTCTTCATCAGTTAAGTCTTTAGGCCTGCATCCTGGTTCAACATTGATCATGATCTTCATCCCTATGGCTTTCTTTGCTGTCTTCTTACACTGCAATATTATTATCTTTATCACACAGAATCCAAGCATCACTAACAATAGCAAAGCTCCAAGAATTTGAACATATCTGCCATCCATTGTGGAGCCCATGAGAAGAGATTTCCAAACCAGCTATCATCAACAATATCTTCTACTTCTTCTATCATTTGACCATGGAGTTTCGTCAACATGTTTATGGCCTCTGTCAAAGTTCCATTTTCATCATCGTGAGAAGGTATAAATGTGCAACATGATTCACTAATTTTGGCACAAACACCTCCATACATGGCTGTAATCCTATCCAGGAAATATCTCTTCTGGAGAGCCATTAGTCTTACAGCTCTCGGTTCTTCTCTGATTGCATTGAATCCTTTTATAGTTGTGTTAATTGTCTGCAGCAATTCCCATCTGGTGATTTGTAACCACTTTGTATTTGCTCCAACCTGGATTCTTGGCATAAAGAGGTATATATGTATATGTTGGCGCTTGACGCTATATATTTACTATAAACATTTGGCTAGCTTCATGATTGCTTTGCTGCTTGCATTACATTACATCTGTACACGTTTAAACTAACTAAATATCTTCATCATGTTTGTGGCATAAGTTTCTTCATCTTAATCCCAAAATGTCACTTATCCTTAGTACTACTTCATTCTTCATTAAACGTCTGCCTCTCAGGTCTGATTATCTTCTATCTATGGAATCGATTCAGTTTCGTATGACGTCACCATTCAGCCTGGTCATTTAATTTCATTGTTTCATCAGGAATCGCATTCAAATGACCATCATATTGTCTTAGATGTAGGTATGGTTTCCTTAATGGATGCTTTACTTCCCATATCCTCTTAGGTATGTGCTTCAAAACCCCCGACCAACCAATAGAGTCGGAGTTTGCTCAGAAGCACTTTAAGACAGGATAGCAGCACCCGTGAGATGGATGGGGGTGCAGATATATACTTCAACACTAATCAATAAGGACAACTCAACGGTTTGGCAAAGGGAGTCCATTTAATGACAAGTACAAAAAACGGGGAGTCATGAATATCAGCAATGGTGCGATCTTCCTTCTCGCTTCAACTCCAATGAATTTCATAAATATCATAGCAGTTATACTGAAAACTCGTCATCATTGACGTGTAAGACTCAAAAGTTAACATGCAATTCTATTGGTTTGGAAATGGTAACTTTACTATAGGTACTATATCTGTATTTGATAACGGAGTGAGGGGATTGGGTAAATTCTGGCAGGTGGGCATCTAAGCCCTTCCTTCAACAATGACTACTGCAGGCGTCACCAAAAGTATGATGTCTCATTGGTTCTACTAACTATAGGACCCTAGATTATTTGGTCCACTGTGATTGGGTTGGCACCAACCCCATGCATACTTTTTCACTTTGCTTAGCAGCATGCAGAAAGGTCGGCCAGGTGCAAGGTGCCCCTCAACTCACCCGGCCTTCCTCCAAGCAATCATCACTTTAGTGGCTATGTGTCAATTATTTCGCTGTGGTTGGCCTCGAGACTGCGTCTTCTGTCTCGATATCTTCTCCTGGCTCACAGCCATGCGTAGGCGTGGGGGTCTTGCTTCTGGTCATTCGGCTGGTCACAGACACCGTGGATTTGCCTTTTCTTCAACAATTTGTGTATTTGATTTTGTGTTCACCCACTACCTGCCTTCGCCTTTTTATCTTGCCCCTTCAAAGCAGTATATTCTGGTCCTTGCTTCAGTTAATTGTAGCTACTGCTCGTCCACTTTGATGGATACAACCTTGGTTCCCTAGGCACGAGTTGCCTCAGCCGAGTTTCATTTCTGCCATTCAGTTCCTGATTTTGCTGGATGTGAAACCTTTCTCGAATGGCCTTAGAAATCTTGGTTAATTCTGCTTTTTGTGCAAAGTGAAAGTATACTTTATACAATGTGCTTTATTTGAGGTAGATATGTATATGGCGCTTGCCGCACTATCTTTCTACTAAGCATAGCAAGCCGCACGATTCTCTTAGCTTTCTTGCAGTTTCAAGCATATGTACACATGTAAACTGGTTGAGTATCTTCGCCATGCTCATAGCTAAAACCTCTTACTTTGACATTGTTTTTTCACTTTAGGTTTGCGATATATATCCTTCGTTCATGGCGTTTCATCTCCTTACGTCATTCTCTGGTCATCATTTTTTCTCCATGTGAGTCAGGTTTAGGTTCTTGTGACGTCACCATTCGTCTTCCATTAAGACCATTTTGGTTTCTTCAGGGACTGTACTCAGGTGATCTTCGGTTCGCCTCATTTGTTGATATGGCTTTCTCAATGGGTACCTTACTGTCCATGGTTTCTTTGGTACTGGTACTACAGAATGCATCGTTCTTCTGACAGGTACTGGAAAGAGCCCCACTGTGGCTCTCTGCTGGTTTATTTGTTCATTATACATCACAAATCTCAGTGTGAATGTTCTTGATATTTCAAAACGGATGGTTGGAGTGCAGGCTGTATTTGGGACTTCCTCTACACTCCCCCTCTGGGCGATTCATCGACCACTTTCACCTCCTTCTTTGGATCTGTCTTCTTTTGTTGCTCCGTTTTCACCTTTATTTCATTGCCTGGGTTAATTCCTTCTTCATCTTCTGGATCTACGCGCGATTGTCTGAAGAAATGTCTCTTTGGGGTCCATATTTTATTACCCCTTTCAAACTTCCTGCTGTTCTTACATGTTCGCCTTTATTCCATGTCATCAGTTGACACTCTCCATTTGGGCTGCAGTAAACACATTTTCCCACATAATTTCTATATTTCTTGGGATATAGAAACCTTGTTCCTACTGGTGCATGAATGCTGGCTCTCACAAAATCTCTTATCTCTTCGTCAGTCAAGTCTTTTGGCTACCATCCTGGCTCGACATCAATCATGATTTTCATCTCTATGGCTTTTTTCACAGTTTTCTGGCATTGGGAGATTATTGTCTTGATAACACAGAATCCTAGTAATATCATCACTAGCAGGGCTCCCAGGAACTTGAATGCATCTGCCATTCATTGTGGAACCCATGAGAATAGTGATCCAAACCAACTGTCATCATCAACTTCATCTGTTTCATCAATCATCTGATTCTGTAGCTTCGTCAACATACCTATGGCTTCTGTTAGAGTTCCATTTTCCGGTTCGTGAGAAGGTGTAAATATGCAACATGATTCGCCAATTTTTGCACAAACTCCTCCATCCATAGCTGTGATCATGTCAAGTACATATCTGTTCTGGAGAGTCATCAGGCGGCCTGCCCTTAACTCTTCTTTGAATGCGTTGAACCCTTTTATGGTCGTGTTGATGGTCTGCAGTAGCTCCGATCTGGTTATCTGCAACCATATAGTATTCGCTCCAACTTGGAATCTTGGCATGAAAATTGTTGTGAACACTGATGAGGTGAGGCTGAACAGCCTGTATTCATATGGGATTGCTGGAAAGGCTTCTTCTAATTTGGCCAAAAAGTAGTTCTCTATCTTCATCTGAGTTAGCAGTTCCACCAATCTCCTTTTCCTCAGGTGAGCATCTGCTTTTGGGAAACTGTCAACATTCAGGTCACTTTTCAGAATCACCAATGCTGGAACATGGACATTCACTATTGTGCATATACCTCCCCAGTTTCTTGGCAGTCTGATGTATGCTCTCGATCCGCATGCCCAATAATGATTCGTGATTGCTGTAGTACCCTGTATCATTCCTGGAGCAACAAAAACTCATCCACAGTTCTGATTCTCCCATTTTTATGGTGCCATTATTCCTGAAGCATAGTTTTGGGCTTTCCAGTGGCACTATCTGCAAGGGTCCTACTCTGTCTTCGACCCATGTCAATAATTTTGCAATTCTTGGCCATAAGGGCTTGCATAGTCTTTGTGAATTCTCAATTGCTTCTTTGCAGGCTCCAATGACCGTCCATGCCCTGCAAATTACTACTCCTTTCTCCCATCTGTCTGGTGAAAGCACTGTTCCCCAAATCTGCATTTTCCCTCTGTTTTTCCAATTTCAAGACTCTTCTGGAGGTTTTCCTTGGACATTTAGTTTCTGGTTCACTTCCCATCTGATTTCAGCTCCTTTCACTCCAGATTTCACGTACTTAATCACATGATTCTTGGTACGATCTCTGTTTCTTGTCTTTATGTCTTAAACATAATCATCTTCATCAGGATCAGTTGCTTTAGTTGCCCATTTCAGTGAGGCATCACTACCCATGAACTGGCCTCTGGTTTTGCACATTGCTACTTGCGAAAGACAGTGTGCTGTCTGGACATCAATTTCCACAGCTATGAAGATCTTGGACTTCCCCATTCTGTATGGTAGGAGTGCACAAAATTCGCCTTCTGAACTTCGTCTTCCAATTTCTTTCATGTGTTGGTACCAAATGTTGTTTCCCAAATGTGCTGTGCTGTCCAAGTAATCGTTTAGTTCATTGTCGTCTCCGTGCATGACTCTTTTGATTCTTAAGGCCTTCTTGTAGTTTGGTATAACTGCATCCCTGGATGCATCTATATGGCTCTTTCTTACTGGAGGATTCTCAGGTATCCTGGTCCATGGTGCAGGCCTCCTCATCTGTGCCTTTTGAGTAGAAAAGAGTCTGGCAGTTCTTTCCTTGTCCTCATATATCTTTTTCTTTCTGGTTAGAAATGTCTGCATCCATTCTTGCATTGGTTCAGTATATGGCTGTACTGTAGAACTTGTACTTGTCCCTTTAACTGGAACATATATGCTCAGCAACGTTGTCTCTCTGGGTTTATTCTTCAGATCCTTTTGTTTCTTCCGGAATTCAGTTTTGTTCATTTGTCTTTGTACTTCATTATCGTGGAACTTCTTACAGTAGACAGTCTCTTCTTCTCCACTGCTTTGGATTGTGGTTCTGCAGTCATTGACACTAGGCTTGGTGTATGTGTATTCAAGGTTTGCCTGCATGTTGTTGTCAGTATTCTTTTGCCATTCAGATATTGCCTACCCTGTCTCCGGCTTTTCATTCTGCTTGTTACCATTCGTATATGCATATTATTACTGATTACATCCATCTCAAGTTCATTCATTCCTTTATCAGATCTCCTAGGGACTGTAATTACTATAAAGGATCTGGGTGCTTTTGTGGGTGTCATACATACATCATTAGGTGGATGTACTGGGATTGGAACGCTTCGTACACCAATAAAAAATGCAGTTCTGATCGTTAATGACAATAAAATAATGATGAATATAATACACAAATACATTATGCCTCTGTAGGTAAGTTGGCAGCATCTACTTCCAGAAAAATATGACTGTCTCTTCTACTGCGGGAGGACTAGAGTACTGCTCTGGAACCCCATCTGGATCATCTGTAAAAATGTGTTAACTTTAAATACGAATTCTAAATAATATTGTCTCAGGATTCTGTTTGGTTCTGTTTGCAGGAACAATTGTGTCTCTTAGCTTGACCAATGGATTGTCTATTAGTTCTAGATACATTTTTCTTGCTTAGGCTATGGGGAGTGTCAAAATCAAGCAATAATTCAACAAGTCTCTTTACTGTGCATGTTCAAAACATATCAGCTCCCAGTCTATGCCTCTGATCTGCTTCATTCCTGAAAACATGCTGTGTCCTTGTCAGTACAACAAAATAAAGACAAATTTAAATAAATGACATCTTTGACACTGCTCTCTCGATCTGTCCCTCGGCGGAACGTTTAAAATCTTCTCAAATAGTTTTGCTGATGGTTAGAAAGTTCGATTTGCTTCACAACACCATGCAGGAGCATGCCCATCTGAGCAGAATTTGCGGGGTCTCTGATGTATGTGAGGACGTCAACATCGACAGGTCTCCCCACTAGCTCTGGAAAGTCCTTGATTAGGTGCAAGAACACATTGCTAGCCAACCTACTGTCTTCTGGTGACAGGGACATTTGTCCTGTTTTGCTGAGTTTCAGGATTGTAAGCTTTCACTTCACTGTGTCTGCAATTTCTGTTTGCATGGAGAGCAACGTGTATTACTATGCTATTTAGGATTATGCTCAGACATTCTGTATTTGCTGGATCTCCAAGGAAAGTTAATACGTCTGTCGTTCAACTGACAAGATTTTGAGACTCTTCAATTAGGCGAAAGAACAATACGTTGATAAGCTCCGTTGTTTCCTTCTCCGCTTGGGACATTTGGTTTTTCCTCGCTGTATTCAAGAAGTAGGAGGAACTGCTTGGCAATCGCAGTGAGCAATCTCCTTATAGTCTTTTTGTTTTCAGGATCTTGAAGAAAGTCAGTGACACTGGTGAGCCTCCCCAACACTGACGGGTGCGATCTTAGCACTAGATCGAAGTATGTCACCACATCTTTGGTGATGTAGCTATTGTGGGGCACCATAAGTGATTCCGAATAAGGTTACCATGCAGAAACAGTCAGGATATTGGTTTTTCTTCCAGCTTATGTGTCCTCAATCAAACTTTCGCATATTCTCTTTTCTTATCAAGGCTTTAGCATGCCTCAGTCCAAAATTCAAAGTTGACAGATTATGTTGTGGTTTGTAAATGCACTTTTCTTCTTCACCCTGCAACTAGGATGCACAGAGTGTCTGTTTGTATGTCCTTATCCTCCTTTTTACTCAGAGGAATGTCCAAATTGAAACCACAACTTTTGCACAAAAGCTCTTTGTTTTTGCTTAGCTGCTGCTCATGCATCCTTCTTCCTCGTCATGGATCTCGTCTGCATGTGCTGTATTTCTTCCCCATCGTCTATAGTCTCTTCGCGCTAGGGTGCAGGCAGGGGGCCTTCTCCGATGTATGGTTTGATGTCACCCAAAAAGATCAAAGCTCTTCTGCCTTATAGTTTTACTGCGGTAGGAGTGCAGTCTTCTACTGTAAAGGGACCGTTAAACCTTGGCTCGTCCCACCATTTTCTCGAATGGTTTTTTACCAACACGGTGTCTCCACAGAAAACGGATGGAACACAAAGTCCTTGAGCTGTGCTTTCAGTAATATCTCCTTCTGTGTTCCGTGCTGCCCTGCACCCTTTTCTTCATCGCTGCAACTGGCCGGAAATTACAGTAAGACAAGATGTCATGCAATTCAAGTAATTTTGCATTTCAGACCCTAAGATTTCTCCTGTTGACTGGGCATCACATCTAGCTCTATCTCGGTGTGTCAGTGGAGTGTGCATTCTTCTTCCTGTGGCTATTTCGTGTGGCGTAAAATGATGGTCGGAACCAGGTTGATTCCGGAGTGCATACAATGCCAAAGGAAGGCAGTGCAACCTTCCCTTCCTTAGAGTAAGCTTTAACTTGGCTATCCTTTTATTTAACAAGCCGTTGAGCTTCTTACATAATCCGTTACCTTGCGGATGATACTGTTACGCTCACCTGGCTCCCACAGGGGCGTCGGTCAGACCCGGACAGCTGCAGTCTCCACCCACGTGATGCGTAGTGCAGCGATGACTGACTGGATCTGCCCTCCTAATCTTGTCTGCTTAACCCATAGAAATATTCTCCTGCAAGTGGAGGGATTGATTTAGCCACTTGTGGATTCAAGTGATGGCACCCCCACAGTCCTCCCCAACTAATCACCTCCAAAATGCCCTCACAGCAATCTCACCTTATATTCTTGAAAGATGAGCTCTCCATCCTGCATGGATTTGCAGGGGCGTGTCGATTCCAGTTACTTCACTGGTTTGAAGGCTCGGGATAGTTCCGGAGAGTATTAACTCTGAGGTTCCTGGTGAGGACCAGTAAGTATTAAGTTCATAGAGTTCAATATGTCCGATGTTCACTCTTGTTCCTCCCTTCCTTTCTTGTCTTGCAGCTGGCACGTGAAAATATGCTCTTGTGGCAGCTGGTGGCGCTCAGGTAAGAGTCTGTATTACCCGGCGCTGTCCGGTAAATGTTGCACGAGCAAAACGTGTTGTTTTGTCTCTCTTTACAGATGCGGCACGTGAAAATATGGAGAGTCACAAAAGGATGTCTCCGGTGGTAAATCAGATAAGTCTATGGTGGTAAGAATTATATTTGTTGGTTCCCTCGGTTCACCTTGTGGTTTTCTTTTGTCTCCTAGGTGCCGAAGTTCGGCAAAGAAATGATGGAGGCAGCGCCAACCCGAAGGATGCTGTTAAGACTGGTGAGCATGGCGCGGCGCTGCAGCTGGAGGTGCGGCGCATGCAGAAATGATGTTCTTTACAGGTCCGGAGACAAGATGGATCCAGAATCAGGTGTGGAATAGAAATAAGTTTGTTTTCTAACCTTGTCCCTTTCTTTCCTCTTTGTTTTAGGAGCTCCGGAATTCGAGGCGGGCGTGGCAGAAGACTGGATGCAGGCTGCAGGCACAGTGAGTGTTACGCTGCTGGATGCAGAATAACGCGAAGCGTGTGTTGCTGGTCGGGTGTGGTTTAAATAGCCTCAAAAGTAGTCCCAGGTAAGAAGTCCCTAGAACCACACCTGAGTAAAAAATAGTCCCTGTAGAAAAATAGTCCCTTTCAGGCTTCATGTTGGATTGGAGTCATTTGCCGCATGGTCTGCCTGAGGTAAGTAATGACTATGAGCCTGGCGCCTTAGGCACCAGGACTGATTCCTACTATGAGCCTGGCACCCAAGGTGCCAGGACTGAACCCAGATAGCCCCTAGCCGGGGCTGCTGAGGTTTTATTAAATGTCTAGATGCCTGCTCCCGGGGCTGATGGGCTTGGTCCGGATGCCTGGGGGTAGGCATCATGACAGATACGCCAATGAGAACTTGTGCTTTATACCAAGCAACAAGCTAATCTGCTAGAAAACTTTGTTTACAAAGTGGGTCCCATTATCTGATCTCATGACTTTGCATACCCCCAACCTGGGAAATACCTCTGTCACTAGGAATTTGGCCACACAGGTGGAGTCTGTGTGTATACAGAGACCTGCTTCTATCCATTTAGAGAATGGACACACCACATCAATTAAATACCTGTACCCGTTAAATCCTTGAATCATATCAACATAATCGACATGCAAGTGTTGAAAAGGTCCGTTAGGCCTTGGGATGACTCCTCTAATTACATTCAATGTGTGCCCAGCTGTGAACTGTTGGCAAATTATACAGTTCACCAGAAAAAGCAACATGCTCTGCTAAGTTCGGTATGAACCAGTCTTCTGCAAGCTTTGCCGATAGATTCTCCTTTCTCATGTGTGCTGGATAGAGTAACTGCTCCAGCGCTATATTTAACAGGGCTATAGGCATTACTGGTTTACCAGTGCTGTCTTGTCACCACAAGCTGTCAGAGGGGTTTAAAGAACACCCTCAACACTTCCATAAGTTCCTTTCCTCCTGTGGTGCCTCCCTTTGGAGTTCCATTAACTGTGCCTGACCCATATTATTGTAACGTTCAGGTGTACTTCGTGCGACACTCATTCTCTCATTTGTGTTAATAACTTCCATATCCATGATTGTCTCAATCTTGGATGCCATATGCTTGGCTTCCGTGTCTGCTGCTTGATTTTCTCGTGAGATAAAATCTCTCCCCTTTGTGTGGGCGGCGCATTTCACGACCGCTATGTCCACTGGAAGCTGTAGTGCTTTGATCAGTCTGTCTAACAAGGCTGCATGCTGTACTGGTGTGCCGTCTGCTCGGAGGTTGCCCCTCCTTTTCCAGCGTGCTAAGCCTGAGTGCACTGTTGACGTCACATAGGCAGAGTCACTGTACACTGTTACTTCCTGGTGTGCGTGATTCTCAATCGTGAGTATCAACGTCAATAATTCTGCAGCTTGTGCTGAATAATGAGACGGTATTCGTGCACTGAGAAACACTCGAAACTCTCCATTTGCTGTGTGCTTCATTACAGCAACGCCTGTATATCTTTGTCCATCATTTTGATCGATTCTCGAAGAACCGTCAATGAAAATAACTTCTCTTCCTGCCAATGCATTCTTTTTCACTCTGGGAATTCCATCATAGAATTCTTCATAATTAGCACAGTCGTGAATTGGCTCTCCTTCAGTGACTGGCTCAGCTATGAACATAGCTCGGTTCACTATTTTGCATCGAACTATCTTGGATTGATTGAGGGATTTGATATGATCACTTCATAAGCAGAAGCACTCTGGGATGTCAGTGTGCCTTTAGGCTTCTCTAAGATGGCAAATAGCGAATGCTCAACGTACAATGTCATTGAGCATCCCATTACAATGGTAGTAGATTTTTCTACGGTGAACGCTGCGGCAGCTAAACTTTGTTCGCACGGTAAATGGCCTCTCATCACTGGGTCCAAATTTCCACTATAGTATGCTAGGGGCTTGTACCCCAATGTGGTTCTCTGCGTGAGTACTGCCGTCGTAAGATTGCCATTCGTGTGTGAGAACAGGTAAAATTCCTCTGCATAATTGGGGATTCCTAAAACTGGTGCCCTGCAAATGGGTCTTTTGAGTTTAACAAATCCTTCCTCCATGGTCTCAGACCATTCAATCTTTCCTTATGTCACTTGTGCCTTCTTTAGGGCCTGAAGCAATGGCTTGGTGTACGAGCTGTAGTAGAAGACCCATGCCCTGACATAATTGCAAAGGCCTAAGAACCTCTGCATCTGCTTTACCGTGTGTGGCTTGGCTGTGTTTAGTATGGCTTCAGCTCTTTCTGGGGTAACTCTTTTCCCTTCATGAGAGATCAGCTGGCCTATGTAGAGTACTTCTCGTTGACAATACTGTAACTTCTCTTTGTCAACCTTATATCCTTTCTCAGTCAATATAGTCAATAGCTGAACAGAGTCATGTCTGCATTGCTCCTCTGTCGTGCTACAAATTAACATGTCATCCACATATTGCAAGACAACACTCTCTAATATTATATTGCTTAGGTCCATCTGCAGGACTCTGTTAAAGATAGAAGGAGACTCACAGTACCCCCCGGGGTAGCCTCGGGCTTTTCAGGTGCACCTGTCTGAACGTGAATGATGTCAGATCCTGTGAGTCACGGTGCAATGGGATTGAGAAAAATACATTTTTCAAGTCAATCACAGTGAACTATTTTGCCTCAACAGGCATATTACATAGAATTGTAGCCAGGTTCCGGATTAAAGGGAATTGGGCCTCAACAATATCATTTATCGGCCTCAAATATTGAATTAGCCTCAAAAGCTCCCCTTTTGATTTTTTGATAGGGTAAACCGTGGTTTTGCATGACGACTCTGAAGTCACTAGGATGCCTTGCCTCATCATAGCAGAAATTGTCTTGAAAATCCCTTCATCTGCTTCTCTGGACATGGGATAGTGTCGTGCTTTCAGTAGAATCGCTCCTGGTTTCAGTTTAATCTTCACTTCTCCGACTCCTTTCAATATGCCTACGTCATAGGGTCCTGTGGTCCACACTGAGCCAGGCACCTGGGCCATGTCACTCTCAAAATATTCAGGGCGGTTCTGTGCCAACATCATTCTCTGAGGCACTTCTCTTTTGATAATTTTCACCCAAAAGGTGAGGCTCACCTCCACTGCTGTTTCTTCTTCGTCTGCTTGTTCATCAAACAGATCATCACCAGTGACATCAGTCAATCTATACCCCTCTTCAATGGCGATTACTGTGCACCATTGTCAGCCTTCATCATCATGCCCATCGGTCAAAACCACCTTTCCTTGCATCACGGCTGTATGTATTTTTAAGGGAAATACTTGCCCCTTTTCCTCGTGCATAGGTATTCTTGGCCTGAACAAAAACCCGTCTGGGTTCCTCATGGTTTTCTCAGCAAGGCCTGGCAGCCCTGCCATTAGCATGCGCATTCCATACGCAAATATTTCTGGCTCTAATGGAACGGCTCTCATGGCTGTGTGTCTTGCTTATGCTCTAATTATTTCACATACGTTTGAATAGTGCATTAACGGAGTTGAGCATACTATGCCCTCCTCCGTGAACGAGATTGTCACATTTAATTTCGTCATTAGATCTCGACCCAAAATGTTCACTGGGGTTTGTTGTGAATATAAAAGAGGCACATTCATCTCACATTCTCCTATAGAGACTGGAAGTGCGTTTGTAAAGGGAACACAACTTGTAGCTCCTATGAACCTCTGAGTATTTATGGCATCTCCGGACAAGGATAACTTGCCTTCACGTATGCACGAGCGTGTTGCACCCGTGTCAACAACAAAGGAATATTCTTTATCCCCTATAATGACATCCACCCTTGGTTCCCGGTGAGGGTCTGGTGTCACTGATAGGATAGAACACATCAGGGTTCCCAGTGAGCTGTCTAGTCCATATATAATTTCTTCCCTCCTTGTGTGAATGGACTTCCCCCATCGCCGGTGCTACTCCTCATACCAGGGTTCACGGTCTGCCCTGTGCTCACTGTCTGTGACAGTTGCATCCGTGACTGTTGGGACTGTCCTTGTGGAAAACTCACCGAATTCTGAGGCTGTAAGCTTTGTTGCGCTCCTGGCTTTTGTTGTTGCACCGTGTGATTTTGTGCAACTCCCTGCTGTAAGAATGCAGGTGTATTCGCCATACCTGCTCCTATCCCTTGGCCGTTCTGCATCATGCCTTGATTTCTGAATGTGCGCGCTAAATGCCCTGTCATCCCACATAACCAACATACTGGCTGTGCTCTGATCTTTTGCCCATTTGACGTATCTTGATTGCCATTTTGCATATTTTGAAAACAACCTTGATTATTCTGGAAACCTCCCTGATTGCGCTGCCATCCTCTTCCCCTAAATCCTCTTCCCCTGGGGTAAAACCCTGCATTGCCCTGATTAACCTGCTGTGGATTATTGACTTGTGGCATTCTCGACTCAGCTGTACTAGTTATCATGGCTCCTTCAAGTGCATATTTTGACAATTTCTTCTGCACTAATTGTGCCTCTTCACCCTTTCGTGCAGCTTCCTTTTTGCTATTCTTTCCTTGCAGCAACCTGCAATAGTGTGCGATGGTCAACTGTAGTTCTGACCATGGCTTGGCCTCGATTCCCACCAATTTCTTGAGCTGTTTCTCTACTGGTTCTGGCACCCCTTGGCACAATATACGGTAGAACACGGTTATAGATTTCCCCAAAGATTCCCGAGTCTCGAGTACCCAGGCATCTTGAAAATTCTGTATGTAAATCAAAGGATCTTCTGACTCCTTCATTTTACATGTCATGATAGCTCCCATATCAGAAGTATCTGGGTATAGCACTCATAGTGCTTTCCATACCGCGGCTCTGCAATTGTTAAATGGAGCTCCATCATGCGCGGTATTAACTGTGGTCACACCAGGGTAACCAGCCCGTGTCCACACATCATCTGCTCTATCACCAAGTATGGCGATAAAGAGACCTTTGATATCCCCGATAACTAACGAGTTCCCTCCCGTCATTTTTTCTAGCTCATGTATCAATTTCCTGGCTCCCGATGTTAACATTGGAAGTTTGTTCTTTAGGTTTTCCCGATCCATGTGTGGCCATGGAATATACTGTGGTCTTGCCCCTCCTTTCGCGAGCAATGGAAATTGGGACGCATACTCCTCTCCCGCTTCTCTCATTGCTCTTCTGTCTATTGTAGGCGTAATATTCCCGCATCACCATCTACCAGGCAATGACCTTAGTCGGCCCATGTAAGGTGGTGGTGACACCCCCCTCTAACCGTGAGATACTTCTTTGTGCCGATCTGACTGTGTGGCAAATTCTGATGCCCTCGATGTAGATCCGTTAGAGTCTGACCACCTTATCCCTTTCCCTCCTGAGACTTGTTTTTCGCATCTTCTCTCCTTCTCCTTTTCTTCACACTCCTCCCTCTCAGTGTCAGGCATTGTCTGCACCCAACTCGTGCAGCTCCTTGCATCATCTTTGTTCCTGCTTATTTCCAATCTATCCAGGCACAGTTCCCTATTCCCACTACTTTGGGAGACATCTTCAGTGTCGCAGAGTTCAGTGCTTTCCAAGCGCTTGTCTTCCCCCTCCCTTTGGGACACCTGTTCTAGTCCCATTTCATCATATATCCTATCAATTGTCCCTCCGATGCTTCTGGTGTCAAAGTCATCCTCAATATTTGCCCTAGACATGCCTGGTACGGAATCGTACTCAGGAAATCATTCTTCTATGTCTTCCCAATCTACTACTGGCTCAGATTGTTTAACCTCTCTTTCCAGATATTCAAGATCGCGTGCTCTCTGTCTTCAATTTCGTTCTATATTGTCATCAAACTCTCTGCACCTCCTCACTTCCTTTCTGACCCTACCTTCCTCCTTTTTCCTTTCATCCCTACGTTCATTTGCCTTTTGGATCTCCTCATCCCTTCTTCTCTTTATTCTTTTCTCTCATATCCTTTATTCTTCCTCTATTCTTCGCTATTCCTGTCTGTGTTTCTCAGTGGCTGCTTTCTGTTTGCGATCGCATTGCCTTACTTGCTCTTCACGATATAACTGTTCTCGTCTCTGTCTATCTCTTTTCTTTATTCTTTCGTCTCCCAATCCTTTTTCTTTTTCCCTCTCTTTTCTCTGTACATCATCTAACTTCTCCTTTTGTTCCGCGTCATCAATGCCTTTGCCATCGATTTTCAACAAAATCTGCCCCCATCCATTAGTTTCTGTGCAAGTGCTATATCAGTTCTATGATTAAAAGGACTCAGATGAAAGACAGCGCCAGAATCCAGTTTTGTAAAGAAAATAGTTTTAATTGATCATGCCCTTATATGATACGTGTTTCGGCTATTTCCACTAGCCTTTCTCAAATCGGGGCCTTAATATATCAATAACAAAAACAGTAGGAGGGAGGTGGAAAAGGGGAAGGTGAGATTAATTGAGCAACAATTTATCATACAAATATAGAAATTGCAAAAGTTACATAAATTAATAAGAACCATCCATAACAGCACAATGGTAAGAAAAAGGTAGTCACAGAAAAACAAGGGTTGATAAAGGGGAGGATTCATAGGATGAGAAATAATTTTGTAAAAGCATGTTCAAAAAACGGATGGAGAAACATAAAGAAAAATGTTTCGTTAGTACAAATGTCAATAGAAATTCATTTTGAGTTTCTCAATCAAATCTAAAAGTTTTGTGATTGTTGTTCCCTTATTACTGTATTACTGTAAAATCTCAAGTATTTGTGTCAAATCAGGTTCTCAAATAGATGGGTTCAAACCCTGTGTTTCAAAACTGCTTTAGATAATGACCCGCCCTGTGGCCAATGGATAAACATTTTGTGGGCGGTTCCTTAACCCATTCTGCACTGTACTTTTCCAGCTTTGGCGCATGTTTCGGCAACTGTTTGCACATGTGTGCTAATGGAGTTATGTCCTCCTTGCTTAAATCTGTTCCCTTCCCCTTTATATATAACTGGTCAAAGCTTTACGTGACTTAAACAATTCCAAAAATAAGGGCGAGCACCAATCACTGCAAGCTCCAATCCCAATTTTTCCACAAAACTTTATATCTTCTATTTTCACTCAATAAACATTAATTTGTATACCACAATATCTTAGTTACTTAATCGCATTAAGTCTTTATGTCAGTCCCTCTAAGGAAAATGTTGCCTTATGACGTTACAACAAACAACACATAAGAGAGACGTTGACAGACTAGATGAACTCCAGTTGGCCACATGTACTTCTGCCTCTAATTATTCTTACCCCGACATGGAGTTTAAACCCATTCCTTTCACAAGGGTCTTTAACCGCTGTGGTGGCCTATTTGTCCCCTTTTATTTGGGATTCTGAATGCAGGTTTCTTCTAGCCGCTTGTATAAAAAGCGTAGGAATTAGGCGAATCCTCTCTCTTCTCAGGTGTCTTCCCCAGTACCCTCTCTCTTATTTAGTCACTAGTTTTGAGTCATTACTTTCTTCCCCGTGCATATATATACATTCTTCTCTACTTCTGGCTATATTTTGTTTTCCCACCTCACTCCGTTACCTTTTCCCTTACTTGTTCTAAGTCATATACTTTTGCCAGAACATTTGTCTTTTTCACTCACCATTCGCATGTTTCCTCTCTGGATGCTCGGGATCACCACCTTCGCCACCGCTTTCTCCGGCGGTTCTCCCGCTCAGCTGCCCGTAGGAATGGGAAGGGGTTATGTGGGGAACACGGGTCCCTTCAGAGCTTGTTCTGCAGATTTTATTTTTACTGTACCGCTATCTTTGGGGAGCTTCACAGTCTACTCAGCCGGATGGCAAAGTACTTGTGATATTGCTGAGGACCTAGAGTTACTTTATGTCGACGGCCTATGGGTGTCTTTGTCTAATCAATAATCGATAACCATCCTATCTATGCTACCGAGTGTGCTCCAAGACCCTCGACTGGCCCATAGAGTCGGAGTTTGCTCAGAAGCACTTTAAGACAAGATAGCAGCACCCGTGAGATGGATAGGGATGGAGATATATACTTCAACACCAATCAATAAAGACAACTCAACGGTTTGGCAAAGGGAGTCTGTTTAATGACAAGTACAAAAAAAGGGGAGTAATGAATATCAGTAATGGTGCGATCTTCCTTCTCGCTTCAACTCCAATGAATTTCATAAAAATCATAGCAGTTATACTGAAAACTCGTCATCATTGACGTGTAACACTCAAAAGTTAACATGCAATTTTATTGGTTTGGAAATGGTAACTTTACTATAGGTACTATATCTGTATTTGATAACGAGTGAAGGGATTGGGTAAACTCTGTCAGGTGGGCATCTAAGTCCTTCCTTCAACAATGACTACTGCAGACGTCACCGACAATATGACGTCCCATTGGTTTTACTAACTATAGGACCCTAGATTACTTGGTCCACTGTGATTGTGTTGGCACCAACCCCATGCATACTTTTTCACTTTGCTTAGCAGCACGCAGAATGGTCGGCCAGGTGGAGGGTGCCCCTCAACTCACCTGGCCTTCCACCAATCAATCATCACTTTAGTGGCTATGTGCCAAATATTTCGCTGTGGTTGGCCTCAAGACTGCATCTTCAGTCTTGATATCTTCTCCTGGCTCACAGCCATGCGTAGGTGTGGGGGTCTTGCTTCTGGTCGTTCAGCTGGTCACGTGATTTGGACACCATGGATTTGCCTTTTCTTCAAAAATTCATGTATTTGATTTTGTGTTCACCCACCACCTACCTTCGCCTTCTTATCTTGCCCCTTCAAAGCAGTATATTCTGGTCGATGCTTCAGTTAATTGTAGCTACTGCTCGTCCATTTTGATGGATACGACCTTGGCTCCCTAGGCATGAGTTGCCTCTGCTGAGTTTCGTTTCTGCCGCTCAGCTCCTTATTTCGCTGGATGTGAAACCTTTCTCGAATGGCCTTATTCATCTTGGTTAATTCTGCTTTTTGTGCAAAGTGGAAGTATACTTTATATAATGTGTTTTATTTGAGGTAGATATGTATATGGTGCTTGCTGCATCTTAGCAAGCCGCACAATTCGCTTTCTTGCAGTTTCAAGCATTTGTACACGTGTAAAATGGTTGAGTATCTTTGCCATGCTCATAGCTAAAACTTCTTACTTTGATATTGTTTTTTCACTTTAGGATTGCGATATATATCCTTTGTTCATGGCGTTTCATCTCCTTGCATCATTCTCTGATCATCATTTCTTCTCCATGTGAGTCAGGTTTAGGTTCTTGTGATGTCACCATTCGTCTTCCATTAAGGCACTTTTGGTTTCTTCAGGGACTGTACTCAGTTGATCTTCGGTTCGTCTCATTTGTTGATACGGCTTTCTCAATGGGTACCTTACCGTCCATGGTTTCTTTGGTACTGGTACTTCAATAGGCATCGTTCTTCTGACAGGTACTGGACAGAGCCCCACTGCGGCCCTTTACTGGTTTATTTGCTCATTATACGTCACATATCTCGGTTTGAACGTTCTTGGTACTTCAAAATGGACAGTTGGAGTGCAGGCTGTATTTGGGACCTCCTCTACAATGTGAAGTTGTATTTGCTGCCTTAACTGGTTAAAGGGAATGTATGTTCCCATCTTAAGGGTTTGGAGTATTGTCCTATTCCAGGGCTCAGTTCCTGTCTCTCAATCTCGCTATAAGTTGTTGATTTGCTGCTAATTCTGAGTTAAGCTGCCCCTTTCTTGTCTTTTGCCCCTGCACAGTGTGTCTTATTGGGGATTTTTCATTTTCGGAATCCGACTCTTGACACAAAGAATCTTCTTGTTGGAGGCATTGCCTCTTTTGCGGGCTTGCCCGACACTCAATAATTGAGTTAGTTTCATCTTCTTCTGAGATTGAGTAAATTGTTAAATCCATAAGAATTTTTATTTGCTGTTCATCATTAATTGCTGAACTTTCTTGTGATTTTTCTGGCATCACTTGATCTATTTCTGGTTTCCTTGTGGTATTCCCTTTACCGTTTGATCCTGGATTTTTAATAAAGTGTAGGGGTTTCTGGCTGTTCTTAATTTTTTCCAGAGAATTTCTTTTTTCCTGTTGCATTCTTTGTTGTTTCTTCTCCTTCGCTAAAGCTAATTTCAAAAGTTTCCTTTTATTGTTTGGAGATGATAGTTTTAGTTCCACATCTTGTAATTTTGAAAACATGTCATATTTTCTTTTGTTTGAGGTGCATTTGTCTGTAGCCTCATCACCCTCTGCTATACCATTAGTTGTCTCTTTTTTATGCTCCAACCCAGCCTGCCTTTTACTGACGTTATTACGTCCAACTGACTCAATCTCTGGATTGGTAATTCAATTGTAGGAACAGCAGTCTTTATCACTTCAGTGATTTTTCCATCCAATGTTTCCTTTATTGGGTTAAGAAATAACAAGCTCTTGTAATTCCTTGTGTGGCAGAAATAAGCGCCCTTGGAAATGAGGTAAATCATTATTTATAGTAAAGTCAGATCCCTTTTGTACCCAATCCTGTAAGTCTGTAGGGTCCAGGAGTTGTTTAACTCTCGCTTGAATGTCTTCAAGCGTTTGTAAAGAAGTCATGCCCAAAATTCTCTATTCGGGAATTATCGGTACAGGTTCTGAGTTAGTATCAGTTTCTCCCATTCCTATTCGGGATAGAGCGTCCGCTTTGCCATTCTTACAGCCAGGACGGTAGGTGATTACAAAATCGAATTCTGCAAAAAACAAAGCCCAACGGAGCTGTCGAGATGACTGAGCCTTGGCGGTCTTTAAATACTGTAAATTCCGGTGGTCGTTGATCACCGTGATGGTATGTCTAGCGCCAAGTAGATAATGCCGCCAGGCTTTAAAGGCGGATTTAATGGCTAACAGTTCTTTGTCAGTGATTGCGTAGTTAACCTCGGGTGCCGAGAATTTTCTGGACAAAAATGCAACGGGATGCAATTGGTTAGTTTCGGGATCTCTTTGAGACAGGACAGCTCCCATGGCTAGGCTGGATGCGTCAGTTTCGACGACATAAGGGAGCTCTGGGCGCGGGTGCTTCAATACAGGTGCAGAGGTAAATTTAGCTTTTAGTTCCTGAAAGGCCTGCTCGGCTTCTTCAGACCATTCGAAACGTTTATTTTTCCTTAAGAGCGCAGTGATGGGTTGAACCACACGAGAAAATTCCGGGATAAACCTGCGATAAAAATTGGCAAAGCCAAGCATGCTTTGAACACCTTTCACGGAGCTAGGCGATGGCCATTTGAGGATAGCATTCACTTTTCGTGAGTCCATGCGGACTCCTTTAGGTGTCAGGATGAAACCAAGAAACTCGACTTCTGTGGCATGGAATACACATTTTTCAAGTTTAGCAAATAGTTTGTGTTGGCGCAATTTCTCGAGAACTGCACTGACATGTTTTCTATGATCAGATTCCGAAGAGGAGTACACAAGAATGTCATCGATATATACGACAACACAAACGTCGATGAGTTCCCGAAAGACATCGTTCATGAAGTATTGGAAGGCAGCCGGTGCATTGCACAATCCGAAAGGCATCACCTGGTACTCGAATAGCCCATATTTGGGCGGAAGGCAGTTTTCCATTCATCGCCTTCCCTTATTCGCACCAGATGGTAGGCCCCTCGGAGATCTAACTTGGTGTATATGCAGGCATCCTTCACCTGGTCAAGGAGGTCAGGGATCAGAGGCAAAGGGTATTGGTTTTTAACAGTTATCTGGTTCAATTCGCGGTAGTCAATACAAGTTTTGAGGTCGCCTTCTTTTTTAGGCACGAAGAATAAAGCCGAGGATGCAGGAGACTTAGACGGGCGAATAAAACCATTGGCTAGGTACTGATCTAGATATTGTCGTAAATGAAGATTCTCGGGTTCGGTAAGGGCATAGATCCTGCTGCAAGGGGGTTGTGCACCGGGCAATAGATCGATCTGGCAATCGTACGACCTGTGAGGCGGTAGAGTGTTGGCCTGTTCCTTTTGGAAGACGTCTTGAAATTCTTGGTATTCTGGCGGTATTTGCAAAATGACAGGGGTTACTTTAGCTAGGCCAATATTTGGATTTCTTGGATAACAGGTTTGTGCACAATCTGGAAAGGTTATCCTCTTTGCTCGCCAGTCAATTCGAGGATTATGTGTTTCCAACCAAGGGATTCCTAGAATTACTTGAAATTGCGGAGCCTTGATTACATCAAACACAATTGCCTCCCGATGTCCGTCTTGACCCAACAATGTCACTTCAGTAGTGGAGTGTGTTACCGGCCCAGAGGCGATTTCGGTTCCATCCACTGTGGTGATGACATCCTTACTGGTTTTAGGGCAAAGAGGGAGGTTGATCCTGGAAGCCAATTCACGATCCACATAGTTTCCTATAGCCCCACTATCGATGCATGCCTTAATGGCATGTAACCGCCCAGGCTGCTTCGGATTTACGAGGACCATTGGCATGATGAAATGCGAGGTCAGAGAGTTAGTTTTTAAGCTCGGCAAGCGGACCCCTACGCTTGTCGGGCGTGGTCGTTTCCCGACTCAGATTCCATCAGGTTCTTATCAGCGACTCCTACCGCCTTCTTAGACGGTTTTATAGGGCAATCTCGTAAAAAGTGTCCAGAAGCCCCACAATAAAGGCATAATTGCATTTGCCGTCTTCGTTCACGCTCTTTTTGAGTTAAATGTCCTTTAACCCCTCCAATTTGCATAAGTTCAGTAACATTGGCACCCTTGGGGTTAACATAGGTTTTGACCAAAACCCGGGTCTCAAACTTGGACGGATCTGCCTTTCTGTTTGGAAGTCTGTGATCTAATTGGACCACCAAGTCAATATATTCAGAGCAGTCTTGGGGTGGATTTACGACCTGGGCCAGGACATCCTTAAGTTCTCCACGTAGACCTCGATGGAATAAAGTAAATCTTTTATCCTCCGGCCATCCAGTCTCCACAATTAACCTATTGAAGGTCGCGATATAGGCTAAGAGGTCCAGGTTACTCTGTCGTAGGGATAGAAGCTCGTTGTCCAGGGCCTGTCCCTGAGAATGCTGCGCAAAAAGTCTGTCCATGCTTGTCTGGAAGGCTTGAAAGTTCCGAAGAATTGGGTCATCTTGAGTAACCAGTGGAACTGACCAATCCGCAGCACTGCCGCTGAGATATGATAGTACACAAGCGACCTTGGTTTGGTCGTTAGGGAAGGGCCCAGGTCTGCAGAGGAAGTGCAATCGGCATTGATTCATGAATACGGCGAACCTTTTGGGGTCCCCGGCAAAACGTTCCGGTGGGGCCAATGGCATATTTCCAGGTAGATTAATTTGCACGGGGTTATTTGAAACCACTGGGGCGGAATTACCCCCAGAACCTGGTAAAGGAGTGTGACCAGCCTGACCTTGTAATAGCTGTCGGGCCAAATCATCAGCTCTTTCTTTAGATACAATTAACTCTCTCCTGAGGGCATTCGTCTCCTGGCGCGCGGAATGAACTTCAGCCCGTAATTCCCCCAATAGCTGGGCCAGCTGGTCTGTCTCGGAAGTCTCCATAGCGCCCGGGTGGGAAATTGTAGGTAGGCTTCGTGTTCTGTAACGCTCACCTGATTCCCACGGAGGCGCCGACCTGTTCAGGACTGCTATGACCTCTTCTAAGGTGATGCGCAGGACTCGGAAGACGGACTGGACCGGACCCCCAAACCTCGCCTGTCTGGCCCGTAGAAGAATCCTTCTGTAGATGGAAAAGGGGATTAACTGTCTGCTGGATAATGTGTCGGATTCCCCCCCTTCCCCTTTTAACACACTCCTCGAACCACCTTTGCGATTCCCCGTAGAGTCTCACCTTAGAGTCTGAAAGGACGAGCTCTCCATCCTGCTTCTGATGCAGGGGCGCGTTGATTTCCAGTTACTTCACTGGATCTCGGGTTTGGTGAGTATTCAACTCCGCTTGACTTTCCGATATGAGGCCATAAGTATTCAGTTGCAAAAGTTCAAGCCTTAATTGTCCGTAGTCCTTTTCTCTATTTCAGATGCAGGATGAAGAATCCGCGTTGAGGAATGGATTCGCCGAAGGTAAACTCTGGTGAGTCTTTTTGATGGATGGTTCCCTTAGTGATCTTGCTTTCACCCACTAATGCTTGTGTCTTTTTCCCCTTAGGGGCCGGGGTACGGAAGTGCCAAAGAAGCGGCGCCGACCCGAGGTGAGGAAAGATTGTCCCAACAATAATCAGGTAAGTCTTAAGGTGGAAGAATCAGGCCTTCCTCAATCTGTTCCTTCGCTCACCTTTGTTTTGTCTCTTTTTCTCCTTAGGCGCTGAAAGGCGACGGATGGTGCCAATGGTCGCTGAAGAGCCCGAGGACGCCTCGTGAAGGTGAGTGGAACGAGGCGCTGCAGCGAGCGATGCGATGCGCTTCTAAAAATAATGTCTTTTCTCAGGATCGTCGGAGTGATGGTTCCGGACTCCAGATGGAGGTAGGTAAAGTTCAATTATTCACCTTTCTCTCCTTTCCTTCCTTTTCAGGTGTTCCAGGTTGCAGGCGGGCGTGGCTGGAGCCAGGATGCAGGAGCAGACACGGTGAGCGTCCAGCTGCTAGATGCAGAACAATGCGAAGCGTGAGCTGCTGTCTGGGCGTGGTTTAAATAGCCCCCAAAGTAGTTCCAGGTAAGTATTCTTCCTCAGCCACGCCCGAGTGGTAATATAGTCCCATAGGTAAAATAGTCCCTTTCAGACCTCAAGGAGGTCTGGATCCGGCAGTATGGTCTGCATCAGGTAAGTCCATCCAAGCACTCCCATAATGTGCCTGGCGCCTATGGTGCCAGGACTGATGCCTTCTATGAGCCTGGCGCCAAAGGCGCCAGGACAATATCCAAAGAGCCCCTATAAGGGGTTGCTGGGTCCCTCCTTGGGAACATGATGTCTGCTTTCGGGGACGCTGGTCCTGAACTGGCTTCCCGGGAGTAGGCATCATGACAGGCAGATTCTCTGCATTCTGTGTGTTGGCAACTGTTCTGTTGTGCTGTTACCAGGCTATTCATTTACAGGCAGCAGCTCAATTTATGTGTGGCACTGCTTAGGTATTTCCTCTGCTCTGCTTCTTGATGTGGACACATGTTATGTTGGATATGGTTTAAGCATACATTTGGCTAAGACTTTCCAAATATGTTCTTCTCATTTTGAGTAAACTTTTTAGGGTCCTGTAGAAGAAGAAATAATTGAACTTGTGATGTGGTTCTCACCAGTAACATATGGAGGAAATACAAGAGAAGCTTGTGATTTCCAGTGCCCTGGAGTGTCATGACAGGGCTGGAGGTGGTGGTGGTACCACTGGGCCCCTATGTGTGGGGGTAGAACAAGAAGACATGTATTCAGTTGCTTTCCTGGGAAGTTGAAGGTGAGACTTCTCCCTTTCACCTGTTGCAATTGATCCTGGACCCACACCTTGTATTTTTCTATATCACACTCTGAAAGAGGCAATGATGTAGATAACTGAGATCTGTTTTATGGGCTTAAAGCTGTGGCACAGTGTGAGAGTGATACTGAACAGGTGGCAAGCACGCATGTACAGGACCCTCCTTAGCTTCGCATACTTCCTCCATGATAACAACCAAGACCCCATGTCATGACAATCGCACTCACTTCAGCTCCAAGGAACAATCATAGCCTGGGTGGTTGAACGATTGGACACGTTGGGGATGTTACTTCTTCCCGGGGAACAAGATGCTTGGGATGCCCAACAGAGCAGGCGGTTTCAGGGATCAGACAATGGGTGGGCCAGTCGACACAGGTTACAGAGGAGAGTGGTTGCCAATTCTGCGTGGGCACAGTGGCAAAATGGTAGAGTAGACGGCCATGAGAGGCGGGGCTAACCAAATTAAAGGGACAGATGACACCGCATATAACGAGGGATGGGAGAGGGGGATATGGGGATGGACTCCTATAAAAGACAGGAGAGTGGAATTAACAGTGTTCACTCGCTTCTGTTGTTACAGGGAGAGGAGACCCAGGGAGAAGAACAGGCCAGGACAACTCAGAGAGGAGAAGCAAGTCTCCCTTATCCAAGAAGGAAAACCAACAAATTCAGGCTAAGGAGAAACTCAGTAACCTGGAAGCGAATGGCCTAACATTGTCTGCCTGTGAATAAAAGACCAAACCAGCCCTTCTTGAGTTTGGATTTCTGTCAATCTCACACACAGATGAACTCTTCTGAGCTACATATGCCCATGTTGATCCTGTGATATTTTTAAGTGCTGGTGTATGCAGATGTTCAGACTAGAGTTTCAAAATACTATTCCTTAATTTCCTGTACCATAGAAACGATCAGGCTCTTTGTGCACAAGAACTGCAGGCATTGCATCACTGGTTGTCATCACCGATGGCAGTTTTATAATTGCTAACAGTATATCTAGAATATTCAAGAAGCACTAGAAGCTAGATCATCCATTTCCTAGGAGTCAAAGACATGGATGACCCCCCCCAGCTTTTGGTTGCATCAAATATGTGTGGATAGCTTTGTGGTGCTCAATGAGACCCTGTAGCAACCATAGTTTTGATTAACATTGCGTGGAAACCTCTTCTATGAGGCTGAGGTGGGAAATCCATTTTGTGGTTTATAATGTTCTTATCCTTTTGCATGATTTTACAGAGGGCTGAAATGGCCACAAATGTTGAAATGTTGTGACATGTGGCCATTAACTTGTCAATCTTGCGTCTGTTTTTCGGGAAGTTGTGTGCTATATGAAACAAGCAGTGCACACGGTAGTAATTTAATCTGCTATTGCAAATGCAATGTTTCCACCGTTATCACTGACCACAAAACCATCAGTCAATCTTTTAGGTGCAAGTCCATCCAAAACATAAGCGCTTTAAATTATAGCAGAATACATGCTGCTCTGTGCAACGACTTCAAGGCAAACATTGCAACAGCGGCTTGCGGAAAAGTGTTTTGAGTTATGGCCGTTGAGGTGATGCTGGCTGATGTGTGCTTCCTTAATAGAAGCCCAGTTTGCAGTGATGCATATAGGGTCTGTAGCCTGACCACTGGATCACAAGTCCGTTATCACATGAATGGCGTACATGGCTGACTCCATCAGTGCTTTTCTGTTTGTCGCTAAATTGGTCCTGTTTAGATCAGGTACTTCAACAATGGAAAAATAAATGTGCTTTGGTAGCTGATATTTTGGACAAATGTCTTCAGCAAATTGATGGAATTCTTGCTGTCAACCATAGTTGAGTATAAAGTATAGTTTAGAGTTTACTGTTAGTTCAGCATTTAGAGTTTAGAGTTAGCTATAGCACAGAGTTTAGTTTCTAGGGTGTATGGTTGTGAATGTTGATGTATATTTCATAGTGTAGGTCTAGAGTGTTCAGAGTTTAGACAGTTTAGTGTTCCATTATTACATTTGAAAGTTTCGTTTTTAGAGTTTTGATTTTACTGTTTAGAGTTGAGAGTTAAATCTTAGTTTTTAGAGTTTTGTTTTTAAAATTAAGTTAACATTTAAATGAGATACAGATTTCACAGTTGTAAAGACTGGAGGGGGGTGTTTGTACTTCTGCTCTCTATATGGTAGAGGAGAGGCACAGAAGACCCCAGCCAAGATTCTCTATTACGGTAGCAATTTACGAGCAATCAAGGCCTAGCTTCACAGGAGGTGATGCAGGCTGGTTCCTAAGTACAGTGTAGTGCCCAAGCCCCCACAAAGGAATGTCCACACACTGTATTACTGAAAACACAGTCTTTAGATAATTAATATTCAAAGGTATGTACACGATCACAATAACGCACTTTGTACTCGGAAATCAACAATGATAAATATATACAATTCTAAAGTGGTACCACTAATGTTATCGAATCTCATTAAAGTGCATCAACTGTACAGTTAAAATGTCACACAGATCAATAACGAGGAAACCAGCAATAGAGATAGGAAGGAAAGCAAGGTGGTTGACACAATTGGCAGACTACTGGCCCCGTTACTTAGACACAGTTCTGTGTGGAGATCCCCCCACCTGGGCAACCTGTAAAATAAAGATATATAGCACAAGCCCAGTCCATATATTGTTCAATAGCCTTGTTTTGTCCGATTAAGGTTTTACCCCCCCAATGTACCTGGTGGAGTAGAGTTCTTCGAAGACGCGTCGAAGGATCCTTCTTGAGTGACTCCCTTTAAAGCAGGAGCCACGGATCGTCGAGAGGCGTCGAAGATGGTGAAATAGTCGTCGACAGTGGCGATGAGAAGTTCAAGGGTGCCGAGACCCCAATGTCGATCCAGGCGGTGTTCGTCAGCGACGTCCTGCGAGGATGAGGTGTGCGGGGCACCTCGGCGACGGATTGTTCAGGACCGCAAAGAGTTTCAGAAGAACTGTGGCCCAACAAGGGGGTTGAGTCGACAAAGTCTTTGTGGCCTTCAGGTGGCGGGAAACCCACCGGCGGATTCTCCTCGGTGCGTTGGTCGTCCTCGACTTTCTCCGGCGGGACAAAGCGGTCGACGTTGCAGACAAGGGAGTCCTTGGATTCAAATGTTCTTAGGCAAAGGAGCGGGCGGCTCTGGTCATCGGCGGCACGGGGTCAAGTGGTCCCCACGGCTGGGCAACACAACTTCAACGGGCCTCCAGCGGTTACACAAACCTGCGTACCCTGGTCGACGGCAGTGGACTTCATCAGCGGCGAAGTCCAGGTGCTTTGCTTCGTTCTCCTCAGCGGTCCCATCTCGGGTCGGCAGCCTTTCGAGGGTCTGACTTCCAGGGAGCTTCGGCGAAGGTTACCGGTGCTTGATGGTCCCTAGGAGCATGGGAAGAGGGTGCTTTACCAGGTCCTCTCTCGGATCAGTCTTCGACGAATTCGGCAGCTTTCAGATCAGGTCGAAGCAAATGCAACAGCAAGTCTTCGTCTTCCAGCTGGGCGTCGAAGATTAGCAGTTCCAGTGACTCTTCAAGTGTAGACACAGCTTCTGAATGCTTCTGAACGCTTCTGAACAATTTCCAGTGGTGAGAGGTCCCCAGATATACTATCTTGTCTCTTATCCACACTGCTGGGCCACTCTCAGCAGCCAATCATACAGAAGGGCATTCATGCAGTCAGTCATCCAATCAGGCACACAGTGCATTCATGCCATCCTCCTCCCTCTGAGACACTCACAACAAGGAATGTGGATTGGGACAAGTACCCAGCCATTCAACACTACACACTGCATTCAGGCCAGTTTCGGGCAGGGCTGTCTCAGTCTTTGTCTCTCATACCAGAAACCAGACAGCCACAACAAGAAGTGCATATTGGTCACACACTCCATTCACCCAGGTCCCACCCACAGGAGGTACCCACAACATACAGTCACTGGGAAGGCTCCAGTCAGTCTGGGCTGGACTTCACAACAACACCATATATGGAACTTCCACCCAACAGCCAGGCAGGGGGAAGGGACAGAGTCAGGGCTTCCCAGGACTTTGGGAAAACAAGGTAATAGGTAGTAGAAAGCAAGAGGCCACTGGGGCCATCTTGTTTTCCATCAGGAATCAACTGATTCCAATGGCAGGGCCGGGGCATCCCAAAATGGAGGATACTCAGCGCACCTGTCAAATTCAGCATGGTGCTGCCACCAGCCCATACCCTGCTCTGCGGGCTACCCATAGGTGCCCAAAAACATACACTAGGGGCACAGGGTTGTACCCCCACCCATGGGTGCTGTAAGGGTATCCCACGGGTCTGTTCACCAAACCAAAAGAGAGAGAGCTGCACCGCCAGTAGTCCCACATGAACTCCTGCACGGAAAATATGCCAGAACACATGATAAAAAGGCAGTAAAGGACAAGGATACGGAGGCCCTGTCCCTCCGATGCATTTCCAGCATCACAACAGTTAACCTTCTTTCATTTACTGCTGCCTTCCACTGCTCTTCTGGACCTGGGTTTTACAGCCTTCCATACCTGCAAGCCCTGACTCATAAGCAGGTCTGGGTTCCAGGCACAAGACATAATCCTACTGATGACTAAGTATAAGAAGTTTTAATTTACATTAACATTTATTTATTTATATCACGCTCAATGGACCCGGAGGCATGATGGCGGATACAAGACCAATACATATAAAACAGAACAACATAAAACATGAAATGGGCATCGGAAGATGAAAAAAAAAACATATGAAATCTAGAACTGGGAAAAAGAAAACAAGATCTGGAAAATCCCAAAGTTCAAGACAATGTTTAACTTAGAGTGCAGTGATGTTAGATTCAGATTGGTTAATCTATGCAAGGACTGGGGGAGACTGCTAGAGCCACACCCCACCACAATGCAATCAGTATTGTCTAAGGTGGACGAGTTCTCAATTTGAGTTCTTTGGAAAACCCTAAAATCCTGTGGTCTAATACAGTTGGGGGCCACTTTTAAATTTAACTAAGCAAGAATTTTGTTTTTTAGGGTCTCCTTAGATTCCTAGTGGTCCGGTTTCTCTACGTTTGTAATGATAACGTTTCTCTTATCCAGGAAGAAACTCCTAAGGTTAGGGTCTACAATTGTTGGCATTGTTGATTTGTTAAGTCGTAAGTCCTTCTGATAAGTGGCAGATGGATTGAAGCATTTGGTGGAAGATGAAGACCCCATCAGTGGAGCTTAAACCTCAGGACAAGCAACAGGAGCCACTAATGTGTCTTGTCCTGCTCTGAGAGGATTGTTAAATGACGTCGGGTTTGTTTGGCAGAAAAAGGCCAGTGACAAAAATATTAATGATCAGAAATATAAATAATCCTGATTAATATAACATGTGTACCCATTCATTTAAGAAAATAAGTAATTTCTGAAAATACCACATTGACAAAAAATAATATTCATCAGAAATAATATTAAACATGAATAACAAATTTAGTTACAGTTAGCCATGCATAATATCTTAATGAAAAAGATTCATATGGATAAAACATAATAATATTCAAGATTCATGAAAACAATAAATTGTACATGAACAAGAAACGTGACTAAAATAATATTGATCAGAAAAAAGAATAATCAAAATTAATTTGAAAAGTGGTAATTCAAGACAAATGTCGTACAGACACAAATAATAATGATAAGAAATAATAAAAATCAAGATGAATTGCAGTAGATCATAAAAACTACCATTCTGACAAAAAGTAATATTAATCAGAAATAATATAAATAATAAATGAACACTTTTCAAACAGCAATACAGGAAAAACTAAATATTGTTAATAAAAAATGATAGTAGAAATATGTAAGATTATTGAAAAAATCAACCAATAAATAAGTAATGCACGGCATGTGTATCCCTTATCCTTTTGACCTAGAGGTAACCTGTGTGTGAGAAATAATTCCAGCAAACAATATTTAACTGGAATATTTCTACTTACCTTCTTTCAGCGGTTAATATGTTAGCAGAATTACATTGCTGGTTACAGCTGTGTGCAGAGGGGAAGACATGCATGCAGCATTTCAGGAACAATCTATATCGTGCTTATGTTCACATATCTGTATTGATATGCAAGCAAGTTCTGATTTGTGGGCATGTATTGCTTCCAAACAGAAAACGGCCAGACTTTGTGAAGTATGCAAATTATTACAGTAAACTTTCCAAAGTCTGGGAACTCCTGCAACTTTTCACAGCCCTACGTTAAACCTCATACATAGTTGTTCAATGCTTTCATTGTTTGCCAAAAATGTGTGCATTATAATATCAAGGCAAATATTAATGCTAGTTTGAAACTAAATAATGTGTAGGCTTTTTGAACAATCATAAAGATGATGGATTTCAAGTTGAATAAGCATTTCAAGCCCTTGAAGCGAAAAGAGATTTGTAAGGCTTGCAGTTAGGAATATGGGCACATATTTGAGCATCCCCAGGAACTTGATGAGGAGTAGCAGCTAAAAGGAGAGAGGAAACAAAAGCATCAAAAAGAGACAACTGGGAGTTCCGGAATGTTGGCCAAGGTGACAGCAGCTTGAACCTGCAGCTCCTGATCCCCTCCCTGAAGCTATTTCAAGATTGATAATGAATTCAAAAAAGAAAATTCAAGAACCAGAAAATCCTACTTCCAATAAACAGAAACAACTGATGGAGATGGAAGAGGATAATCCTAGCAGTCAGGACATCTATAAGCTTTTGAAACAGGTGTCCCTGGACATGGCAGAAGTGAAAACTACCTTGGCTGAACTGAACTCTAAGGTGTGTCATCTGGATGGCAGAGTGGATGAGTTGGAAAGAAAATCAAATTCAATGACTTCTGAGATGGCAGGGAGTTACAGGGCCTATAACAATTTGAAAAAGGATCTCCATGATGAGAAAAACCGGAGACTGGAAATGGACTTCAAGCTGAGGGAAAGAAATGTCAGGCTAGTTGGAGTGGAGGAAGACCCTGGAGCTCAGAAGCTGCTTTCAACCGTTATTGGGATTTTCAAGGATTGCTTTGGTCTACTGTCATTGAAGGAGGAGGATATTGACCATGTTTACAGTATTGGTAAACAGCCTGGCTCTAGACCCAGGCACATCATGGTAGTCTTTGTTTTGGCCAGGAAGAAGGAAGGTCTACTACTTTCTGCTAGGTCTAAGGGATCTACCTTTTACAAGGGAAAACCTATATTTGTGTTTCCAGATTACCCTAGAGAGGTCATGATGGCTAGGAAGAGCTTTAAGGGTGCTAAAGACTTGGCAAAATCCCTGAGGGTGAAGCCCTTTCTGAATAAATATAACTCATTGACCCTGATGTTGCCAGAGGGAGAGAGGGTAACTTCTGACCCAAAAGAAGCTTTATTTTGGCTTGAGGGATACGTCCAGCACAATTGCTGATTGATTTGACATTGATAACTCTTATTTGCCTCCCCCTCTTATATTGTTTATCGTGTGTTTTTTTTATTTTTTTTCTTTATTTTTTTTATTCACATCTAACGTGGAAAATGGCGCCGGATGGTGGTTTCAGTTGCAGATTTAAATTCGTCTGCATTCGAAGCTGTAATGTAGCTGGTTGATTCTTTTGCGGCAACGCTCCGATGGAAGGAAGTAAAGGACCTTGATTAACCGACGTGCTGACGCGTGGCGTTGCATTTCTCTGCGCGTCACGTGTCGGTAATACGGCCGGTGAGGGGTGGAGCTGCGTATGGAGCGAATATGCGCGTTCCGGGTTGCGGCCCTTCCTCCATCTACGAGTGGCTGTATTGCGGCTCGACACACCGGTAATGGGGATTTGAGTTTGCTGACTTTGGTTGTTGGATTAATGTGGAGGGATGTCAAGGTACGTGGGAGGTAGCGGTCTTGATGCGCTGTGGAAGCCTAGACTTCACGGACTGGGGATGGATACCGGCTGCCCATACTGTATCAGTCTGTGGGTGTTACAATGGGCAGAACATTACCAAATGTGCACTAAGGGTAGCCGTGTGCGGCACGGTGCTTGGGCCTGCATCAGATGTGCCCCCGCAGCTTCTCACGATAATCTCTATCTACACAGTCAGCTGTAAACAATATGGGGAGGTTGCTCCTTGGGGATCTTATGGGCACACCCCATTGTGCCCCTTACCCTTGTCACGTCCTTCATGACTGGCCAGTACTAGTGAATATGTGCACAGCGTGCCTTGGTTTCTTCCGCGAACTGGTGGTTGTTGAATATGGCGTATAAACGGCCTGCTTATGTTACGGACTGCAGTTCATACATAGCTGCAGGCACCGGTACCGTCCCGCGCACAGTCACACGTATTCTGGCTTTGTTCTGCCCTGCGCCCATGTGCCCCCTTGACTCGGCAGCACTCATAGTTCTGCAGTAGAACAGTTGACATCATGTCGGGCACACATTCCCAGATTATGCGTGTTTTATTTGCACAGCATTTGTACGATGGCCCCTTACGAAAGGAAATCCAACTGTTGGCTGCCCTGCCTGGGTGTGGGTGGTGGTTGGCGAATGGACTGCTGGTGGCTGAATTTTTGCCATCATAATTGTATAGTCATGTGACATATCTGCAGCCATAAGGCATGGAACGGCAGCTTAGCAATTGGTATTGATGGGTTGTACAGTCCTCAAACTGATGCTGGCATTGGTCAATCCATAGCAGTCAAAGGGAGTAGATTAATTTTGCGGGCTGACTTGCTGCATCCGATGCATTATTCGGGTACTGTGACTGTTGATACACAATGCACATTGGAGCGGCGGAATGTCTTTTTAATGTGCTACAATTTTGAGACGCCTGTGTTTGGATTTTGAATGATTCTGGACTTTGGCAAGTGAAGGAGTCAAGATTGGCGCACAGCAGCTGGGGTCCTGTGACACTGCTTTCCTGGAAGGTCCCGGAGTTGTGACGTGGTCTTCTTTGCGGCTCCTGTACCTGCTTCTGAGTCCAAATGTCAAATGCATGTGACTAAGTTATGTTGATGGGTTGTGGGGGTGGCGGCTATTCCATACGAGGTGCTTTGGTCCGTATATGCTTTTATGATGGTTCTACTTGTGATGACACAGCTGGATTTAGACAGGAATGGAGATTAATACCATGATAGTCAGATATATGTGTTGATGCACTGTTTTTTGCTTTACTATTTTACTATGTTGCTGTTTTCACCTTTTTTTTCCTCTTCTTTGTCTTTCTTTTTGTTTTAGAGGGGGTAGGCATTTCTCTTCTCTCGGGTTAGTGATAATTAGATGCTCTGACGGGTGTATTTGTTCAGTTTTAGATATAGTTATTGTTTGCGATCCTTTTCACCTTCAGTGATTGGGATGCTTTTAATTGTGTTTTAGGTTGTGTTTTGCTGGAGGGTTCCTTGTAGTCTACATGGGCTCTTTTAAACTTTGGTGTTTTCTGGTTTGGGAAGTCTATATATGATTGGGAGGGGAATCGGGGGTGGCTTGGGGTTTGTTAGTTCTTGTTGACGTTGGATTAATACTTCTGCAGGTGGGGGTGGGGGAGGGTTTTTGGTATTTATAAGTACAGTATTTTTGATTTGGTTTTTTGTTGTTTTTTCCTTTCCCTTGCAATGCCGTCTGGGAGGGGTGACCAGTTGTCTGTTTCCTCGTGGAATATAAATGGTTTAAACAATCCGCTCAAAAGGCAAACGATTTTTAATTGTTTGAAGGATATGCGCAGTGATGTTTATTTCCTTCAGGAGACCCATTTATTGCTGGATGAAGTTAATATGTTACGCAAAGGATGGATTGGGGAATTTTTTGTCTCGTGCTATTCGTCCAGGAGTAGGGGGGTTGCTATTCTGATTCGGAAGAATTCCCCGATTAGGGTCTTAAACTCTTGCTCTGATAAGGAGGGTAGGGTCATTGCACTCTTGGTGGAAGTTCAGGGAGTTCGAACTATTCTTTGCAATGTTTACGCTCCCTCAGTGGATGATGGTTCATTCTTTGGAAAAGTTGCTCAAATGCTGCAGGATTTTGCTTGCCGGAATGTTATTCTGGGGGGAGATTTTAATTTAGTTATTGATACTGTCAAAGATCGGAGTGGATCCAGTGCTGTTTGCAGGAGGGATCCGACATTTTGTTCTTTTAGCTCACTTATTTCTGAATTTGCCTTGGAAGACTGTTGGAGATTGCTTCATGCTGATTTGAGAGAATACACGTTTTATTCTAGCTCTCATGGTTCACAATCTCGTATAGATATGTTTCTCACGGCTGGATCAGCAACCTTGAATCTGGCAAGCTGTGAGATTGGCTGTTTTGCTGTCACTGACCATGCACCTGTGTTTATGAATATGGGTTTGCAGTTTGATACTTCCAGATCTTTTTGTTGGAAAATGAACACCTCAATTCTTCAGGATGAGAAGACAGTAGATAAAAGCAGGTCTGAGGCTGATCAATTTGTTGTGGAAAATAGGACAGAAGGAATTGGTGTTGGGACAGTCTGGGAGGCATTTAAATGTACGATGCGGGGATTGATCCTGGGTTTGTCCAGTAGCAAGAGGAAATGTATAGAGAGGAAAAGTTTGGATTTGGAACAAAATATTAAGCAGCTTTCAAAGGATTTGATAAATGACTCAGTTAATCTGGAGAAAAGGAGATAACTTAGGGAACTGCAGAGGGAGCTGAATGAGACTTTGAAAACAAGGTCTGAAAAGGATTTGTTTAGATTGAAATGTTCTTATTTTGATTATGGTGAAAAGTGCGATCGCTGGCTTGCCTATAGATTAAGACAACAGCAATCAGAAAGATCTATCACTTCTATCAAAAGAGAGAATGGTCAGGTGACTTGTGACCCGAAATTGATTAATGAGACTTTTAAGGAGTATTATATGAAACTCTATCAAAGTGAGTTGGGTGTCAATGGATTGAATGATTCCTTTTTTAATGGATTGGAGATACCTAGAGTGAATGATTTGGAGAATGCAATGCTGGGTGGAGCTTTGACTGTGGATGAATGAAAAACTGCGATTGGGAAGTTGAACTCGGGCAAGTCTCCGGGTCCGGATGGTCTGCCTGCTGAATTTTATAAAATCTTACCTGATTCAGTGGTAGAACTTATGCGGGATATGTTCATAGAATCCATTGCTTCCTGCTTCTACTAGTCATGCCATTATATCGGTTTCTCTAAAAAAGGGTAAGGATGGTTGTTTGACTTCGAATTACCATCCGATCAGTTTGATTACTACTGATAATAAGATCCTTGCAAAACTATTGGCCCTTTGTTTACAGAATCTTCTTGTGAAGTTAGTGCACACTAATCAGTCGGGCTTTGTTCACGGCCGGAGGACATCTAGCAATATTAGGAACTTATTGTTGTTGATGACACATGCACAGGATATGGATGATGATGTTGCGGTGCTTTCCTTGGATGCGGAGAAAGCGTTTGATCGTGTTGATTGGAATTATCTTTTTTCAGTATTGCGTGCTATGAATTTGGGAGAGGAGTTTATTTCATGGATCGTCTTGCTTTATGCTTCTCCGACTGCCGCTGTCAGAACTAATGGGCAATTGTCAGATTCTTTTGTGCTGCGGAGGGGTACGAGACAGGGATGTCCTTTATCCCCCCTGATATTTGTTTTGGCCATGGAACCATTGGCGATTGCCTTGAGGAGTGACGTGGGGATACAGGGTCTGAGTTTTCATGGTGCCGACCAAAAGTTGTGGTTTTATGCGGATGACCTACTTTTGTTATTACAGAATTTAACAGTGTCCCTTCCGGCCTTGCTGAATGTTTTGGATAGATTTCATGCGGTGGCTGGATTTAAGGTTAACTGGTCTAAATCTGAGGTGTTGCCAATTTCAGGATATTGTGACAAGAACTTGATTACTGGGATTGGGTTTCAATGGTGTGAAAGGAAACTGAAATACCTGGGTATATGGCTAACCCCACTGGTGGATGAGATGGTTTTGGTAAACATGAATGAGGTATGTACTGATTTGAAAATTAGCATCTTGAGGTGGTCTTTGCTTCATTTGTCCCTATGGGGCAAGGTGAACGCTATCAAAATGAATGCAGCTCCGAAGATTGATTATGTTCTAGGTATGCTTCCGATGAAAATTGGTCAACATTACTGGAAAAAAAATTGATGGTTTGTTGCAGTCATTCCTGTGGGATAATAAGCCGCCTAGGTTTAAATTGTGGAAACTTCAGTTGCCAGTAGAAAAAGGTGGTCTGGGAGTACCGAACTTCAGGGCATATCATTTAGCCTTTTCAAGTCATTTTATTGTGCCTTTTTTGATGGATTTGCCTGATAAATGGGTAATTGCAGAGGCAAGTATGTTGGGTCCGCTCCCTCCAAGGGCACTTCTCACGGCAACAAACAAGTCATGTAATAAATCGCCTTTGACGGTTTTTCTGAGAGAGACGTGGAGACAGGTTCATGAATTGTTGGGCTCGGTTGCTTCAAGGACTATTCACTCATCCATTTGGTTGAACCCATTGATTGCTATCGGGGGCAGGTCTTTATTCTGGCCGGATTAGTTTCTAGGTGGGGTGCTCTGGATTGATGATGTTCTGGTGGATGGAGGGTGGATTGGGGAACGTGAGTTAATTGCAAAGTTTCACATTGATAATTTCAGAACTGAAGACTTCAGGAAATTGAAAAGATGTATCGGAGATGTGGGGAAGCTAGGAAGTTCAATGGTGAATCTCTATCTTATGGAGAGGGAGCCAGGTGGTTGTTCCATTGCTAGCAGGATATATAATTGTATTGTGCCTGCTTATAAGGAAAATTCTGATTTGAGAGATGAATGGGGAAGCAGGTTGGGGTGTGAGATTTCACCTGAGATGTGGCTGGATATGTGTGTGAATGTTAAACTCTGTGCAATTGATATGGTGGAACGGTCAAGACAGATAAAGATCCTCAATGGAGTGTTTTGGAGCCCAGAGCAAATGTTTAAGAGGGGGCTGATGGACTCGGATGAATGCTGGTGTTGTGGGAATGGACAGGGAAGTCTGGAACATCTGTTGTGGGAATGTGTGCGTATACAGGGATTTTGGCATGATGTTTGTGGTGCCTGTCTGCGTGTTTTGAATTTGGATGTTGAATTGGATTTTATGACAATGATTTTGGGAGGTGGAGAATTGCTGGAGGATCTCTCTGTGTCACGGAAAAAGTTTTTACTCCGTGGAGCTTGTCTGGGCAAAAAGTTGGTCCTCAGGGGCTGGAAGTCGCGGAATGTGCCTTCTCTTGATGATTGGGTTGAGGGGATGTCTGCCCTTGCATCCATGGAAAGGGTGGTTTACAAGAGGCAAGGGAAGTTGAGGTTGTATGGAAAGGTGTGGGATGACTTTCTGAGTATTTACTGATTTATTGCAAGTTATGTATATATAATATTCTGTTATTCTGTGTATTTTTGCTGAGTATTTATTGTTCTGATTGTTTGATTGATTATCTATGTGTAAACTTTATAAATAAACAAATTAAAAAAAAAGAAAGAGACAACTGATACGCAGTAAGTCATAGTTTAACACAAGCATAAGCAGTGCCCACAGTTTGGACTTTTGTGTAGGCATGGGAAAGCCACTTGCCAGGCACAGTCGTAGTGGTATTAACAGGCCAGTGATGGTAGCAGCTTCAGAATAGTGAAAGTACCTGGGAATGTAATAGCAGTGCCTGGTAAATGTCTAATACTTATGCAGAGCCTAACACTGTTGGCTTTGCCAATGCTTGTTTCTAAACAAATTTCATTGAAAGACACGCATAGTGATTATAAATCGAGTGACTGAAGGTAGACCTGGTAAGGCATTTTTATTACAGCAGTAGCAGGTTTAAAACTCCAATTAAGTCAAAAACTCTGAGAAGTCTGCTTTTAAAGTACACTTGCGGGCACCTCAAGTGCAAGGTTTGATGGTAAAGCTTGATCGAAGCGAGATCGAAGAGTTCTCATGAGGAGGGCATTTGGGCCGGGAGGGGCAAGAACTGGCTGGAAATGGGTATAGGGATTAACATGGCAATGGGCAGTCAATGGGTGGGCACATAACCAAACAACATCTACAGGCTGTGTCCCTCATATGACATTTCTACCTATATGTACTCTAGTGGCAGAAAACACCCTCCCCAGCTACCTTATCTTCCTACAAAAGCATCACCTCTCAATACAAGAAAGCCATAATCATAGCCAAGTCAGCCTCCTACAATGATAGAATTACTAACGCAAGTTCCGAATCTAAAGAACTCTTTGCCATTTTCAAAGAACTCTCCACACCAGCTACCAAGTCACAAGACATAGTCAAGGACCAAACCTGGTGTAACTCCATACAATCTGCACTATTGAACAAAATTGAACTCCTACAAGCTAAAATCAAGGAGCACCACAAAAACCTGTCACAACACCTCGAACCAACCACCACGACTGACCACCAGCACAACCCCAGTTCAATGCCCCCTCCAGCCATAGCCCCCATAACCCCCTTCAAATTCAGAGAAGTAACAGAACAGGAAGTCATTGAGATAATGAACAAGATTAAACCTTCCAACTGCAAAGTAGACCCCTGTCCAGCTAGTCTCATCAAACTGAAACACTCGCCCCCTTTCTCAAATCCTTCTGCAACGCCTCCTTTAGCGCTAACACAGTTCCAGACAGTCTAAAAGAAGCCTGGGTACGCCCCCTTCTAAAAAAACCTACGCTTGACCCAGAAATTGCTAATAACTACAGGCCCATTACCACAGTGTTAAGAACAAGAACAAAAATGCTCAATTGCCCCTCTTTTAGTCTACCTTTTGGAGTGGTCAGGTGGAAAAAAGGGATACATTATCTAATTAATTTACCCAAATTTCATATGCGTTAACAAAATTATTATGCCAAAGAAGTAAACATATAAAAACACATTTCAATCAAAAATTCGATTCAATACATCGTTGTGTAGTGTATGCTTTCCACAAGGCATCACCAACACTTAAATTCATAAAAAGTTGAAAGACAGGTCCAGAATGCTTATGTGTTTGTGCCAATGGTGGCTGGGATTAGTAAGTGACATTCATAATTCATCACAATGACAAAGATATTAATACCAGAATCTATTATGGCTGGGGAAACATACTATCAATGTACAAAAATGAACTGAGAAATCGTTTTCATAGAAAGACAACGTTATTTTTGGTGTCTGTGGGATGTCTGCATATGTTTTGGCTGAACAGAGTATCGTCAACACCTTCACTGGTGTTCCGCTGTTCGGTAGGAGACTATAAAGTAGAGAGAATTTGAAACTATTTTAGTAAGTTATCTGGAATTAAAGGTAATTTAGAACATTGAGGTGTTAAAAACTTTCCTTGGCAGTTCACATATGTAATAGGACTGTTTTCACGACCTATGCAGGTACTTTCCACTGACCTTTTAGTCTTCTTGCGGTTAGGCTAAGGTGTTGTAATTTTAATCAGGCGGTTGCTTCCTTATTCCTTGTTTATATTTTGGGTTGACTAATCCGCTTATTCAATTAATGACACTCTGTTTCCCTTTTGTGAATTAACAGAAAAACTTTTGTTGTTAATTTAATTGAGTGCGTCGAACCTGTTGTAACACAAAACAGGAGGGGGAGGCACACAGTGTGTTCAGAACCTTTACTTTTCTGTATTACATGGTTTGTGCTAGTACTGTTTCGAAAGATTCATGTACTAACCTTTATGAAAAATGGCGACTTGCAAGCTGCTGATGCGCCGTTTTTTGGAAGGGAATTGCTTATACCCAGGTTTAGTCAACTTTGACTTTACGCTGTCGTCTACCTAGATGTAAAGGCAGAAAGACAGGTTTAGAAAAATAGATGCATTGTTTCCTAATTATCCATTTCTGTGTGTACCCCTCTGGTTAGCTGCATTTATGTACAAATCATCTTCATAATTTCAGGCATCGCCCTTTTATAAATATAGGAGGCAGGCATAGCACAGATTGGTTTTTACCTGCTTTTTACTTTTTCGCTATCGTTGGGCATCCTCCCGGCATCTGCGTTCGTTAAGCTCCCGTATCGAGTGATTTGTTTGATGCCGTGATTCACTTCCTGCCGTGTATTAAGCGGTCATGTGATCGCCCAATGACGTAGCGTGGTCCAGTGCACTTCCCACCATGTATTGAGCGGACATGTGATCGCGCAATGACGTGGCGCGGTCCGATGCGCTTGTGCGATAGTTTGTTTTTGATCCGCCATATTTGATGGGTTAGACGAACGTTTGTACTACGGGATCACTACGTCTCGCAAACAAAAAGGGAAAGAGAACATTTCTTCAAACATGTTTTTTTTTTTTTTTTTGAGTTCACGCTACGGAAATTTAAATTTGATACATGTATAGGGTAATATCACTGCCGTGATCTCAGGAAACAGTGCCCCTATTTTTTCCTCTTTGTAGGTGGCACGCTCCCCTTTTGTCTCTGTTTCCACCTTGCAGGAACCAAAAAGAACAAGAGAAGAGGACCGGAATGCACTCTATATCTAGAGATCTATATTAATATGTTATGCCCAGTCCCCGCCAAGTGATGTAATGCATTAAGGTGGGAGGGCATGATGTGGATACGGAAAAGGACTGTTGAATGTCTTGTAAAGAGGGAAATGAACTCTTAGTAGAAGATGTTTTAGAAGAAAATTCCCCATTCAACTGCAGAGTTCAAACCATTCTTAACAGTATCAAGGTCAAAAATCCATTTTTGTTCGCACTTGCGGAGTGCCAGATCTCTATCTCTGCCTCTTTTTGATATTTGGACTGTTTGAATTGCGAACCAAAACATTTCACATGGTTTGTGTTTACACTGCATGTAGTGGGCCACCAGGGGTTTATTGGGAGTTTGGTTTCTAATGTTACATCTGTGTTCTCCAATCCTAGTTTTAATGTGTCTTTTAGTTTTTCCAATGTACAGTAATTGGCAGGGGCACTGAATGGCATATACAACCCATTGGTAAATGTTTTGAAAAACCAGGGTTTCCCTTTAAACATAATTTTTTTCCAATTTTTTGTTAGAGGGCAAACCGAGCAGTTGCCACATTTAAAATGTCCAATGACAGGTGGCAGATCCCAGAGTGTTCTCTGTGTGTCACTTTTTTTAATTTCTCTGGGGTACGTATGAACAAGGTTGTCTCTTAAATTGTTTTCTCTTTTAAAGGCAAATCTGGGTGGAGCTGGAGCGAAGTCCTCCGTTTTTATAATATGCCAATTTTTCAGTACTTATTTACATAGATTGTGACTTATCGGACTGAAGGTGGTGACACAGGTCATTTTTTCCGTTGTTGTTCTTTTTGTTGGATGTAAACATGTCTCTCGATTTCGGTTCTTTGCTCTCTTGTATGCCATGTTTATTTGTTTTTTGGGGTATCCTCTTTGTTTAAGTCGTTGTTTCAGTTGTTTCCCATGTGTTTCATAGTCTTCTAATCGGGTGTAGTTTCTCCGGACTCTTAAAAATTGGCCTATTGGAAAGTTCGCTTTTAGGCTGGCAGGATGAAAACCTTTGTACTCTAACAGAGTGTTTTTGTGTGTTTTTTTCCTGAAGAGGTTAGTAATTAAGGTGCCATCATCTTGTGTCCTGATTTCTAGATCTAAAAAAGGGATCATCTTAGTATTATAGGCCATCGTGAAACTGATGTTACAATTGCATTGATTTAGCCATTGATGGAATTCTTCCAGAAGGGTGATCGAGCCTCTCCATACCATAAAGCAATCATCTATATATCTGTGCCAAGCTTTGATATTTGATGTATATGGATTATTGCTATGGTAAATTGAGTTTTTTCCACATAGTCCATATATAGGTTGGTGATATCCGGTGCAAATGTTGCACCCATACTTGTTCCATGTCTTTGATTGTAGAATATCTCCTCATACAGAAAATAATTTTCCATAAGTACAAGCCTTGCGCATTCTAAAATTTAAGCGGTAGGCACAGTTTTGTTGTTAATGTTCCTTGGTTAAGATATTGTTCTAAGATTTGGATGCATTCTACTTGCGGGATACTGGTATATAAGGCCACTATGTCCAAAGTGACCAAGATATCGCCATTTTCAATCTGGTTGTTGTCTAGAGTGTTAATCATGCTGGTGGTATCCTTGATGTAAGATTTCATTTTTAACACCCACGGTCTCAGAAACCAATCTACGTATATGGACATAGGTTCCAGAATATAGTCTATTGCGGACACAATGGGTCTCCCTGGCGGTTTTTCACTGTTCTTGTGTACCTTCGGCAACAAATAGAAGGCTGGAATAGTGGGGTTCGAATTTGTGAGGAACATCTTTCGTCATGGTCTATCCACCCACCCTTCTTCTTGGGCATGTAACATCAAACTTGATATTTCTTCTTTTAGTCTCGGTGTAGGATCTCCTTGTAGTTGTCTATAGAATTTCTGGTTTGAAAGTTGGGACTTTGCTTCTTCATTATAGGCTTCTTTGTTCCTGTAGCTGTGTACATAAATGCAGCTACCCAGAGGGGTACACACAGAAATGGATAATTAGGAAACAATCCATCTATTTTTCTAAACCTGTATTTCTGCCTTTACATCTAGGTAGACGACAGCGTAAAGTCAAAGTTGACTAAACCTGGGTATAAGCAATTCCCTTCCAAAAAACGGCGCATCAGCAGCTTGCAAGTCGCCATTTTTCATAAAGGTTAGTCCATGAATCTTTCGAAACAGTACTAGCACAAACCGTGTAATACAGAAAAGTAAAGGTTCTGAACACACCGTGTGCCTCACCCTCCTGTTTCGTGTAAAACAGGTTCGACACACTCAATTAAATTAACAACGAAAGTTCTTCTGTTGATTCACAAAAGGGAAACAGAGTCTCATTCATTGAATAAGCAGATTAGTCAACCCAAAATATAAGCAAGGAATAAGGAAGCAACCGCCTGATTAAAATTACAACACTTAGCCTAACCGCAAGAAGACTAAAAGGTCAATGGAAAGTACCTGCATAGGTCGTGAAAACAGTCCTATTACATATGTCAACTGCCAAAGAAAGTTTTTGACACCACAATGTTTTAAATTACCTTTAATTCCAGATAACTTACAAAAATAGTTTCAAATTCTCTCTAGTTTATAGTATCCTACCGAACTCTGACAAAACGGGGATCTGTTTTTTTGAACTTTTTGTCATCCTACTGAAACAACGTACTGTCCTGAAGAGGGCTACAAACGACAACAGCGGAACACCAGGGAAGGTGTTGACGATACTCTGTTCAGCCGAAACATATGTAGACATCCCACAGACACCAACAATAATGTTGTCTTTCTATGAAAACGATTTCTCAGTTCATTTTTGTACATTGATAGTATGTTTCCCCAGCCATAATAGATTCTGGTATTAATATCTTTGTCATTGTGATGAATTATGAATGTCACTTACTAATCGCAGCCATGATTGGCACAAACACATAAGCATTCTGGACCTGTATTTCAACTTTTTATGAATTTAAGTGTTGGTGATGCCTTGTGGAAAACATACACTACACAACGATGTATTGAATCGAATTTTTGATTGAAATGTGTTTTATATGTTTACTTCTTTGGCATAATAATTTTGTTAACGCACATGAAACTTGGGTAAATGAATTAGATAATTTATCCCTTTTTTCCATCTGACCACTCCAAAAGGTGGATTAAAAGAGGGGTAATTGAGCATTTTTGTTCTTGTTCTTAACACTATATAAGTGATCCCGATAGTGCTCAATCCCCCTTAAACAAAAATTTTGGGACTTACCCATTTTCTTCTCCATTAGCACAGTGCCTTTCTTGCTCAAGATTTTGGATAAAGTTGCCTACACGCAAATCCAGGAATACCTTGAAACTAACAATATCCTAGGTAAAAGACAGTCAGGCTTCCGACCAGGTCACGGGACCGAGTCGGCCCTACTCGACCTAAAAATACAACTTGGGGACATCATGGACAAAGGCAAACCGGCACTCCTTCTACTGGATCTGTCCGCCGCCTTCGACCTTGTCAACCATGATATTCAAGGCATGCACCTAAAAAATGAAGCACATTTCTCACCAGAAGCCATCTCCTGGGTGGCCTCATTTCTAAATGGCAGACTCATGAAAGTCTTCTCAGACACTGCCTCAGCTACCCCCACCATCATCCACTGCGGCGTCCCTCAGGGCTCCTGCACCTCCCCGACTCTCTACAACATATTTGCCCTTCCACTCTTCAATGATCTCGACCGTCGCAATATAGCGTATACTAATTACGCGGACGACACGCAGGTACTACTCCCACTAACTGGGACCTATGAAGAAGATGTGACAGCCCTAACCAAAATCTACACAGCCATCCAAACATGGATGGCTGCAAACAGCCTCTGCTTGAATGGGGATAAAACCGTGATCCTCATAGTAGGGACTAGTGAAACTCTCAACAAACTCCCCACTCAATATAAATCCTTCAACATCGATAACTCCATCATCACAGTCTCCAAGACTGTCAAAACCCTAGGTGTTCACCTAGATGACTCACTATCCATGGCCCGCCAAGTCAACGCTATAGCTTCCGCCTCAGCGCTCACCACCAAGGTGATCAACGCAGTCAAGCCTTTCCTCTCCACTAAAAACTGCTTATCCATTGCCAGGGCCACAATAGGTACCAAACTGAACTACTGTAATGCCCTTTTTCTAGGCATCTCTATCAACAACTTAAAATAACTTCAAATCACGCAAAATAACGTGCTGCGGGCAGCGCTGACCATTCCCAAAAGGGAACACATCTCGAAAGCAAGGAAAAACGCCCATTGGCTTCCGGTAAAGGAACGCATACTCTTCAAAACCATGGCCATCACACACAGGTGCATCACATCAGACGTCCCACCCTATCTCTAAGAAAGATTGTCCCTCAACACATCAAACAGACCTACCAGAGCACACCGCGCCGACCAGTTGTATGTTCCCATGTTTAAAAGAACTAGAGCTGGAGGGTCCAGCTTCCAATACCTCGCACCCAAAAATTGGAATGCACTGCCAACTTCACTAAGGAATGAAAAATCATACACCACCTTTCGAAAAAATCTAAAAACCTTCCTATTCCACTAAAGTTTCGGATCTAACTTGCACAGTTATGCCTGCACTGTAACCTTTGCATAGTATAACTTTATTTATTACCACTGTCATCGTACCACTGCTAGTGAATGTTACATCCTATGCCAGTGATGGCGAACGCGTGGCATGTGTGCCGCTGCCGGCACGCTGAGCCGTCTCTGTGGGCACGCCGTGACTGCAGTCATACACTGTAGTCACGGCGTCGGCTCCCGTGGACTACATCTCCCACAATACACAATACCGCTGGTTTGCTGTTTAATTGAATAATCATGTCGCACTAACTGCGATATGATTTCAATTGCACACAGATTAAATAAAATAAAGTGTGTGTCTTTAAACTCTGCCGCTGTGCACAGCGTGCAGGCGAAGCAGAAGGACCCGGGCTGGGCTAATACATTGTAACAATGTTATGAGCCCAGCCCGGGTGCAGCGTGATCACGTGGAGAGACGTCGTCAACAGGATCTCCGAGCCCCACTCCCACATTCGAGTGGAGCTTCTTTCAAGGTAAGGTGGAGTGCTGGGGTGGGGGAGCCCTTCTGCAGGCAAATGTGTTTTTTAACAGCATGCACCCATAAGGCTTTCAATATTCTTTCATTCTAGTGACAAGCGTCGCTTTAATCACGAGAATGAAAGAATATTTAAGGCCTTCTGCAAGCAGGCTGTCTTATTACTGCGGTCGGTGGGTGTTAGCAAGTGGCTGACAATAATATTTCTCCCGCCCGTTCGGGAGAATATTATTGCCAGCCACTTTCTAACACCCAGGGCCCGCAGTAATAACACAGCCTGCTGCCTGCAGAAGGCCTTTGAAAGGGCTTTTGCGAGCAGCAGGCTGTGTTATTACTGCGGGCGCTGGGTGTTAGAAAGCAGCTGGCAATAATATTTCACCCGCTTGTCGGGCGGGAGAAATATTATTGCCAGCCCCTTTCTAACACCCAGGTCCCGCAGTAATAACGCAGCCTGCTGCTTTTGCAGAAGCGCGTTTGAAAGGGCTTCTGCGAGCAGCAGGCTGTTTTATTACTGCAGGCGCTGGGTGTTAGCAAGTCGCTGCTAACACCCATGCCCCACAGTAATAACACAGCCTACTGCTTGCAGAAGCGCTTTTAAAAGGGCTTCTGCAAGCAGCGAAAAGGCCCGGCTGTAGATGTGTGGCTCCCGGCCAGGGTCGGACTGGACAATCACCTTGTCTCGGGCACCAATTAAAAAGTTGCCCACCGTTGCAAATGGCTATGTATTGCTTTTGTAACACTGTTTGAATAAGAAAGGGGGAGTTTTTTATCAATTGTAATGCAAATTGTGCATTTGAAAGAATATGTATTCGGCAACACTGGTCAAAACGACTAGCCGCAGAGTGAATTAACTCATCATACTGGCCAAATCAGTGGCCCACTTTGACCACAAAAACTGGACCACACCAGCATTTTGTGTTTTTAGTTCGGCCATGGGCCTATTACCCTATTAGGCCCGTCCGAGCCTGCCTGCTGAGAGCGAAAACAGCGGACAATGTCACTTTTCTTTTTTAAATTACACATCCAGGCATCCGTCAGTCTTAAACCCGAAAATTGCATTTAAAACATAAAACCATGTAGGTGCAGCATTGATATACACCGGTCTTCGAGCTGCACAGATTTTGGATGCAAAGGAAGAGGGTGCAACTCTTGCACTCCTCCATACAGATACTAAACGCCTTCTCAGTTCTGCATAGCAGTTTGCAGTCTTTTATTGTTTTCCCTTAGCGGTCCTTCACCCCTCAGGTTTTGCTGCCAAGCCACACGTGTTAGAGAAGCTCTCTCCCCAAGCGTGGGGAAACCACATAGGGCTATTTAACACAGGATGATCGTATCCATATCCTTGTCTTTCAGCAAAGGAGAGGAATTGGCGAAAACAAGCCCAATGTCAATAAAACAGAAGAATGCAGTCAGACTTACCACACACAATTGGGGCAGTAAACATCAGGTCAGGATTACCATAGCCAAGACTCAATATCCCATGGAGTACACTTGAGGTTAGCTGCCGAATTTGTCACAAGGCAGGCAGCGGCCAGAGCCAGCGGGGAAGTTTTACACTAACTGCCCATAACTTTAATGCAAGCACTGCAAAGCGCATATTAACATCCCTAGAACGGAAATTGAGACTTTACTTGCTATGCTTTGCAGATTGGAAACATGGGGGCAGATGCTGGGCCCCTTTGAGGCCTCTTGTTTGTAAGGGTCGAAAGGCCCTGATGCTGTACATGAATGTGGTGCTGGGTGTTAGCAAGTGGCTGGGTGTGAGAAATATTATTTCCAGCCACTTTCTAACACCCAAGCCCCGCAGTAATAACACAGCCTGCTGCAGAAGGCCTTTAAAAGGGCTTCTGCGAGCAGGCCGTTATGTGCAAACAGGCCCTGCTGAAGATGTGTGTCCCCCGGCCCTCCTTGCTGAGAGCAAAAACAGTGCAAGGCACCTGTGGGAGGTTAATAGCTGATGACTATCACGAGGCAGACCTGTCGATTCTCGAGCCCCCCCATCATGCATTGCTGTGGGTAAACAGTTGCTTTTTGCCTATTTTGTAGGAATTGGAATTTTTTCTGTTGAGGAAGATTTTGCAGAGTGGACCTTCCCACTGTGACTTTGATAACAACATAGGCCCGACAGGTAAGGAGCCTTGCCCAACTTTTTATTCTAAAAATGGGTCTTTTGTTTTTGGTGCCACAGGTAGCACTTTAATCACGAGAATGGAAGACTATTCAAAGGCCTTCTGCAAGCAGGATGTGTAATTGCTGCAGGGCTGTTAGCAAGTGGCTGCGCTCGGAATTAATTTTCTACCACCCGTTCGGGTGGGAGAAATATAAATTCCATCCACTTGCTTGCACTCACCACCACACTAAAACCACAGCCAGTGCTGACTGAAAGCCTTCTAAATATTCTTTCAAATCACAATTGAAAGAATATTTAGAATGCTTTCTGCCACCAGACTGTGTTAAAATTGCAGGGCTGTTTGACCCCATTCGGTGGCGAAATATTAGGCCGAGAGCCCTTTGCTAGCACACGGCTCTGCACTGATCAAGCCTGCACAAGGCTGAATAATGTATTCTTTCCTGTTGGCTCGCTGCACAGATAAAGGCACAGCGATTTCTGCTGAAAACTTTCAGCAGCAACTACGACTTGCAATATTTGATTTGTGATCAGGGATGTTAGCACTTGCATCACAATAGTGCTTAGAAGCAAGAGGAAACGGGAGACCAGAGAGTTCATGCTGATTTAACATTACAGCTAACTGTGAAGAGTCTCAATGTGTAAAGAAGCTAGCTGCCTTAAAACACCACATTTGCACAGAAAGTGACTCAAAGCTATTTTTTTAAAGCGGAGTTCATCCATGAGGTCAAACGTGGTTTTGCATTCTGAGATTTGTAGTCTTTTGTTCAGGGTGCTGAAAATACTCCAAGGAGGTTGCTTTGGGTGTACATTGTAAATAAACAAGACCATTGTGGTTCTTGAAACCAAAAAACAAATGTGTACTAATTAGAGGTTTGAAGTTTGTGGCAGGTAAGTGGCTTAAATTGCTGGCAAATTCTGGCTTCACTGCGTAACCAAAGTATGTGATCCTTGGCAAATCATTTGACCCAACCCAAGAATTGAACTGTGCATTTTATCCTTAGGCAGTATCGTTGGCCTCAGCCCTACAGATAAGGGGTGTATCAGCCACTTGTACTCCCTAAAGAAAGGCAAATAATACCAAAAAATAAAAATAGGGAGTACAAATACTAACTCCCTACAAAAGAATAGGAAACCGAACTTGTGCCAGCCCCTGCTTTCACCAACGGAACTCCATGGATATGTTTGGACCAGTAATGTAAGTATACCACAGGAAGAAACTACTGTTATAACTGCCTGATCAGAAGTAAAGCTGTAGCTTTTATTGTGCATTAATAACTAGGTGCAAAGAAATGTATGCCTTGGATTTGTATTGGGTGCTTCATCCGTCTTTATTTTAAAAAATGTGTGTTTTTTGTAGACTTGAACACCCAAAAATTAGTACATCAAAGAAGGCAAAATTAAAGACAGATAGTGGAAGATCATTCCAAGAGGCCTGGACACAGTCATTTGGAGTGATTGAACGCAATGGTAAAGCGTTATGTGTTCTGTGTGGTGAAAGTGTTGTATCTCGCACATCAACAGGCCGATTCATGGAATTAATGTGCGCCGAAAATTCCGGCGCAGAGGTGCCAAAACGTGCGATTCGCAGTAAAAGTGCGAAATTCGCAGTGCAACTGCGAAAATCACAGGGAAACCAGGGCACATCGATTCATGGAAGTCCGTGCGCGAGTAAAATGTTGCATGTGCGCTGAAAAAGTGTGTGGCGCACGCCGGTGCACAGGTCATCCAACGGCGTGCGCCACGGCCGCTGTGAAATCGCACATAGCGCGGTGCACATCACAAAAGTAGGCGGAACACGGGGCGTAACACTCGGAATGGGGAACTACGCGTGAAAATATGGGCGTCACAGGGGAAGTACAGGAGGCATGTGCGCGGAACGCCCACACGCTCGCCTACAACTCGTATTCATGGAATCGAATAGGGCAAACTAGCGCACAGTGAAAGACGCGCACAGGGCCAAACAAGTACGCCACAAGAAAGCAGGTGGTAGCGTCCCTGCACCTGAAATAAATGTGCGCCAAAATGTGCGCTAACAAAAAGCACCCATATACAGCTATGATGAATGGTCCATACAGTGGCCCTCTAGGACAAATGAGGTGCAAAGGGGTACCGACAAGCACGGACACCCGCTGTGTGAAAAATAGTGTGTGCGTGTATTACGGAGTTCGCGGGAGGTTCCACACGCGATTGGCCTGGGCACGTGTATGACGGGGTGCGCGTGAAGTTTCCCACATGAATTAGCAGGGTACGTGTATTTCGGTGTGCATGTGTAGTTCCACACGCAATTTCAGCAGAGTACGTGTACTCCGGGTGCGCGGCAAATTCCACACGCGAATCCAGCAGCCTATGTGTATTTCGGGGGTGCCGGGGAGTCCTACGCGTGAATTGGCCGTGTGGGTCCTCCCAGCTGTTCCCTCTACACCCTCCATGGCCCCTGCAGGCGGCCCACACCACAGAGGACTACCCTGCACCCCTGCACATGTCCCGCAGGCAGCCCATCCACCATGGACAGGCCCCGCAGCCAACCCACATGTCACCTTGCACTACTGCCCACCAATGCATGTCTCCCAGCACCCCACCCCCCAGCATCCAGGGGCACCCTCCATCAGGCCCCCACTCCTGTCCCCCTGCACCCCCACCCCCCTGCATCCAGGGGCACCCTCCACCAGGCCCCCACTCCTGCCCCCTGCACCCCCACCCCCCTGCATCCAGGGGCACCCTCCACCAGGCCCCCACTCCTGTCTCCCTGCACCCTCACCCCCCACCAGACAGGGGCACCCTCCAACAGGCCCCCACTCCTGTCCCCCTGCACCCCCACCCCCTGCATCCAGGGGAACCCTCCACCAGGCCCCCACTCCTGTCTCCCAGCACCCCCAACTCCCAGCCGTGCCATTTGCCTGGGTTTGTGTATTCCAGGGGTGCGTGGGTAGTCTCACATGCGATACCATCAGGGTACGTGTATTATGGGTCCGCGTGAACTTCCACACGTGATACCAGCAGGGTACGTGTATTACGGGGTTCGCGGGAAGTTTCACACGTGAATTAGCAGGGTACGTGTATTTTGGGGTGCGCGGGAAGTTTCACACGTGAATTAGCAGGGTACGTGTATTTCGGTGTGCGCGGGAAGTTTCACACGCAAATTAGCAGGGTACGTGTAATTCGGTGTGCGCGTGAAATTCCACACGCAATTTCAGCAGGGTACGTGTACTCCGGGTGCGCGGCAAATTCCACATGCGAATCCAGCAGCCTACGTGTATTTCGGGGTGCCGGGGAGTCCCACACGTGAATTGGCTGTGTGGGTCCTCTCAGCTGTTCCCTCTACACCCTCCACGGCCCCTGCAGGCGGCTCACACCACAGGGGACTACACTGCACCCCTACACATGTCCCGCAGGCAGCCCATACACCATGGCCATGCCCCCCAGCCAACCCACATGTCACCTTGCACTACTGCCCACCAACGCATGTCTCCCAGCACCCCCACCCCCCAGCATCCAGGGGCACCCTCCACCAGGCCCCCACTCATGTCCAACTCATGTCTCCCTGCACCCCCACCCCCCAGCAGTGCAGGGCACCCTCCACCAGGCCCCACTCCTGTCCCCCTGCACCCCCACCCCCCAGCAGTGCAGGGCACCCTCCACCAGGCCCCCACTCCTGTCTCCCTGCACCCCCACCCCCCAACAGTCAGGGGCACCTGCCAGCAGGCCCCCACGTGCAGGGCACCCTCCACCAGGCCCCCACTCCTGTCTCCCTGCATCCCCACCCCCCACCAGTCAGGGGCACCTGCCAGCAGGCCCCCACTGCTGTGTCCCTGCACCTCCACCCCCCAGCCGTGCGATTTGCCTGGGTACGTGTATTCTAGGGGTGCGCGAGTAGTCTCACACGAGATACCATCAGGGTACGTGTATTATGGGTCCGCGTGAACTTCCACACGCGATACCAGCAGGCTATGTGTATTACGGGGTTTGCGGGAAGTTCCACGCGCGATTGCCCTGGGTACGTGTATTTCGGGGTGCGCGTGAAGTTTCACACGCGAATTCGCAGGGTACGTGTATTTCGGTGTGCGTGTGAAGTTCCACACGCGACTGGGCCTGTGAGAGTGGGGTATGTGTATTCCAAGAGTGGGCGGGAATATTAACTCGCGACTGGGCCTGGGAGAGAGTGTTACGTTTATTCCTGGGGTGGGCGGGAAGATTTACACGGTCGCCTACAACGCGCCAAAAAATAAATGGTCCAATCCTGACACACGTACGCCAGCATGAAGCAGGCGCACGTCCCGCGCAGCATAAAAGAGTGCACAAACAACAAACAAGCTCAGACGCCAGGATGAATATAGCGTTCCTAGGAGCAGTGGCCGTGGGATACTGCAGGAGGAGGAGAAGGATACTCAGGGCCAGAATCTTCACACCCAGAACCAGCCTATTTGGTATGCCTGATGACCAGGTGTATGGGAGGTACAGGTTTCCACCACACATAATACTCGACCTGGTCAGTGAGTGGGAGGATGACCTCACATCACCCAACCTGTGCTCCCAAGCACTCAGCCCCCTGGAGAAGGTCCTCAATGTACTGCACTTCTTGGCTACCGGATCATTTCAGCGGACAAGTGCCATAGTGGGGGGGGGGTGTCACAGGCCACACAGTCACGGTGCCTACACCAGGTGTTGGCAATCATCACTGCACGCCCATCAGTCCGCAGGCACATATACCTGCCCAGAACACCTGCAGAAAGGCTGGCTGTCAGCCAGGATTTCTACAGGGTGGCACAATTCCCCAAAGTGCTAGGTGCCATTGATTGCACCCATGTGGCTCTACGTCCTCCCAGGGCATCTGAGCACATCTATAGAAACCGCAAGCACTGGCATTCCATCAACGTCCAGGTAGTATGTGATGCCAAGGGAATCATTACCTCAGTATATGCCAACTATCCAGGGTCCACCCATGACAGCTTCATTTACAGGATGTCAACCCTAAACCGGGACATGGAAGCTGGGCGGCATGGCGATGCATGGCTGCTTGGTGAGTAGAAATGCCATAGCACACGCATGCATGACAGATACAGAGTAATGCCAATATGCCACTAATGAACCCCATCACCACCTCCCCAGCGGACAGTTCCTACCATCTGAGCACACACATGATGACGCAATTCGGAACCTCATCACGCCTCCCGAGGTAAGATACAACACAGCCAATATTGCAACACGGGGCATAGTGGAGCGCACATTTGGAGTGCTCAAGTCACGCTTTCGCTGCCTTGAACGTTCTGGTGGGCAGCTGATATACGCTCCCCCAGTAGTGTGCAGGATCATAGTGGCAGCATGTGTCCTGCACAATGTTGCAACACGCCGGGGCCTGGCTGTGGACATGGTGGTGCCCCCACATCCCCAACCACATGCACGCCCGCTGCGCATGGGAGGGGAAAGGGCACGGGGTGAGGCAGCCCGTACGCAGCTGGTGGCTAATTACTTCACATAGAAAGCACACCCCTGTGGAGTGCACACAGCCCTGGCACATACCATCTGGCAATCAATGATGACTCAATCTGACAATTCTGATGAATTAAGGGACAGTAAACTGTCAGAAACATAGCAGCCTGAGATTGTTCATCTGGATGTGTCACAATCTGTGCATCCCTACCTACACAAACATCACCAATGCAGTGTCATCAAAAGACACACTTCCATGCAGCAAAAATGAATACCCACTTGCAAAATACAACATGAGAACAGTGCCATGTCATCCAACCCCTCCCCGGCACGGCCACACAACACACCATGGCATGTCATGCAATGTGAGAGCAAACAAATTAATCCCCACAACATGACCCAAGTGTCACCAACTACAGTGTCACTAATGGAAACTGGCCACACATGAAATGCTCACAATCACAGTAATGCAGTACCAACAACACACATTACCAAATACTTACCAACAATACCAATCACCTACACAACCTCCAACCTACCATAAACATGACAGTACAGACTTAAGAAATTGGTAGCCTCACTACCTGATAATGCCAGCACTTCGAATACTTCCAACTATACAGTGTTAGCGCCACACAAAAGTGTAGGTGCACTGCTTACAACATGGACTCCAGTTCCAAAGTAGACCGCCTTGTGAAGACATGAGAAATGGACCTGTAAATTAGGAGGATGAGATGGATGCAGAGGCACATATCAATACAACATACACTGTACAATACAACAACAATATGCACTAGGAATGTATACACAGTATTGGCAACAGACTGCCCACACATCAAATGGGAGTCCAACGTCACCGTGTAAGTCAATGTCACTTGGGCACACCCTTTGTAAGCCCATGGAAACGGGAAGCAGGAGGGGTGTGTGTCACACAAACCCAAGCATCTGACCCAAATTCAGGACAAGCCTGCATGTGCCCAGCCACAATACAGCGTATGCCCACGGGAGCCACATAAGGCAACACACTGTCCAAAAAATCAAGAATCAAAAATCAAAAAATAAATAAATAAATAAATTTAAAAAATAAAAAATAAAAAATGGCCATGAATGGGCCTGGGGGGGTGGGGTGGTGGAGGCCACCCAGGAGGTCCGAGGACAGGGTGCACACCAAAACCCACCTGTGTGGATCTTGCCAAAAAAAAACACCTCCATGGGCTCATGGCCTGCACGGCTACCCTATTGTGGGAGAATCGCTGCTGTCGCTCTCCTCACCCTCTGCAGCTGCATCAGCAGGTGGTGGCACTATGGGAGGCAGCCCACGCAAAGCCCTAGTCTTTTCCTCCATGGCAGCAAGCATGCGGGTGTGGAAGGTCTGGTTCTGGAGGATAATTGTGCGGAGGTCCCCATGTAACAACTCACGGGATGCCTGGACCTCCTCCCTAGTTGCCTGCATTTCAGCTGAGAGCGTACGTGTGAGCCGCTCCAGCTGCTGTTCTGTCCTCGTGTTAGCTGAAGCCTCAAGCTCAACCAGAGTTGCCCTGAGCTGACAGAGTTCCACCCTCAGGGCTTCCCTGTGGCCCTGGGACTCAATAGAAATGGCTTCCCGCAGAGTCTCCCTGTGTGACTGGCTAATGGAGTCTGTTGCCTGCTGTAGTTGTTCAATTAGCCTTTCTTGGGGGACAATGGAAGTGGCCACCCTGTCCATGGCCTGAGCCATCATCTCAGTTGATGCTGCCTGTTGGTTTGCCATACCGTATATGGATTGCTCTCATGCGGTATTGCCAGGTGGCGTACGGCCACCGCGTTGGCGGGCACCACACTTGTCTGGGGCAAGGCGAACTGCGCCTTGCTGTGCCGGCACTGCCTGAGGCTGCAGGACTGCATTCCCCGTCTCATCTGCTGGCCCAGGAACAGGATCAGATGTAGCGGAGTGTGACCCTGCATCCGTAACCACCAAAGGCGGACCTACCAACACTGACATCCCCATTGAGGGTTCTACCCCTGGTGCAGGTGGGTTGGACAGTACAGAATCCCTCCCAGAAACACTTACCTGCGACGGCACATAGATCTCATCATCCGAATCGACACCTGAATATAGCTCGGGGGAGGTGCACCCAGAGACACCCCTTGAGATGACGGTCTGCAGCAAGTGTGGGTTCTCACCCACCAACACACCACGTCCCTCACTGTTGCCCGGTTGGGCCTGAGACCCCTCCTGGGTCTGCACCATCTCCACAACCCCAGCAGTATCAAGTGCGTCATCCCCTGCAAAGACATGAAAGAAAAGAAATGGGAACAGGCATTAGCACCATGGAACACAATTCGGGCTGAGAAGCAACAGAAACAGTACTTCATTGACACATGTCCCACATGACTATAACCCTCCCATGCATGCACTGTCACTGCGTATGAAGGGGAGGCAAACGGCACACATTGATGACACCAAGATGGAAGACCAACAAATTTGCTGCATGCTGCCTAGCAGTGCCATCACACATTGGCCTCTGATTGGCATGTCCAATACACATACATGACACATGCCATCACACAGATGGCATGTACCCTAGCCATGTCACACATGTGATAATAGGACTGAGAAATGCCTAGTGAAAGTGGTGGAATGCAGACAATCAGCCTGAATGGGCACAGAATAACATGCAACTTTGTTGTGGCAAGATGACACTTCAAGGCCAACTGGCGTGAGGTTGGGCTGAATGTCTACTGTTGCCAGAAGGGATACTGCAACACCCAAATCCTGGTGCGCAGAATGTATTGGATGAAGCACATGGGTGACCCAAAACACTCAGGCACACACCCCCTCACCTGGCACTCAATCAGAAGCCCTCACACACACACCATGCACATGGATGACACACACATGAATGTGCACTCACCGGACAATGCCTCGTAAACTGGCAGGTCTCCCACGCCTTGGATCTGTTCCTCCGTGACGTAGGTACCAGCAACATACTGATGTGGAGTGAGTTCTATGTCCTCTGCCGGAGACCCACCTCCAGTCACTAGAGTTGCGGCATGACTTGAGGCCAGATTTTTCTTTGCCCTGCGCTTAAGGTCATTCCCGCGCTTGTAGCAATCATTAGCTGTGCGCCTCACGAATCCAAGGGCACTTATGATGTCCGCAATGGTCTGCCAGTGTGCCTGACGTTGTGGAGGTGTGGTCTTGCATTCTGCGGTAATCACCATTTCGCTGTCATGTGCGTGCACATACTCCACAATTGCATTAAGTTTGGCCTGATTGAAGCTGGGCTTCCTTGGTGGGCCGGACTGTGTAGCCGTGTCTGGGGCATCAGCCTGTACTGGACGAGCACTCTTCCATTTCTGCTTGGAAGGTGGTGGTGATACTGAGTGTCCTACGCCGCTCTGGACACTAGGGGCAGGAGTCCCGGTGGACTGTGGACTAGGAGTGTGGGAATGAACACTTACCATGGGACTTGGTGCAGGCATTAGCTGAAGTGTGATGTAGTCAGAGGGAACGTCACCAGGATGGACTAGGGCCGACACTGTCCTGGCTGGGAGACTCAGAGCTGGGGTGGATGGAGCTGCCGCTGCCCCTGCAGCCTCCCCACCCTGCCTACTCGGGGCAGCAGATGACATAGCTGCCCCTGATCCACATGGGCTGGTGACACCAACGTGCACCGCCACACATGGCCTAGACCTGCTGACCTGGAAGTCATCCATGGAGTCACCCTGTGCCAGGTCTGGTGCCACAATGGGCTGGTCCAACAAGGGCTGAGCTGGGATGGTGTCAGCCACGTTACCCTCAACCAGGGGGGGGGCATGGGTGTCCCTGACTGGTCACCCACACAAGGGGGCTAGGGGCACCCTGCATGTCCTGGCCACGTCCCCTACCGTATCCACCACGGCCACCTCTTGTGGCTCGGCCACCTTTGCCACCCTTACCGCGTGCTCGCCTCCCAACCATGGCACTAATGTTGTTGTGCGTATGGGAGTTGCAGTAAACTATTGTCCTGGGCAATTGGGGGTCAAAGGGGTAGGGTACTAGATGGAATTCGTACCCTAGTGCTGTAGCAAGGCTGTATGTGACGCCTGGGGGAAGATGACAGGTCACGCAACGCACAGGCACACCGAAAAAGGGAGATAATGTGCACGCAACCCCTCCTAGACCCAGTTGCCCACCCACTCCTGCCTCTGGGGTTGTCATGTCGGGCACTGCAACATCTGGCACCACTGGCAACCCCCGGCCAGAGAGGCAGAGGGGCACCAGCTTCACTGCCACCGAAGTTGGTGTCCTGGTGGAGCAAGTCCTGGGGCAGTATGATGCCCTCTTCGGAAGTTTGCGCGCCGACAAGGAAGGACGGACTCGGATCTGGACGGACATCGTGACTGCCATCAACGCGGAGGGGGTGGCAGTCCACGACTTCCAACATGTCAAGAAGTGCTGGGAGGACTTCAGGTCCAGGACCCTCAACAAGGCCCGGCGCCTCTTGAAGGCAGCAGATGCTAAGGGGCGCCGGGGCCACTTGTCGGACGATCAGATGCGGGTCCTGGAATGCATATCCCCAGCGCTCCGCGTCCAGGTCCTTGAGAGGCAGACCCTTCTGGAGTCGAGCGTTAAGTGTACATGCATCATGATTGTAAACTGTGTGTGTGGTGATGTGCCAGTAGTGTGCAGGTTGAACATGTGTTTGTATGGGGCCAAGTATGGGTGGGGGTGTACAGGGCCGTGAGGCTAACACATGCGAGGGCTGTCATGTGTGAGACATGGATGGTGCTTGTGTGTGTAGGCTTGCATGGATGAATGTGTATGTAAGTAGGCATGTTCGCGATGTCACACATGGATGTTGTTTTAAGCTGCATGTATCAGCACTGTGTACATGTGTATGTGTGTGTATTTGACAAGGGTGCAACAGTGATGCAATATGGATGCATGTGACAGCGGGATGTGGAAGCCTGATTGGCAGATGTGACATGGATGCCGATCTGAACACTTCAACCGTTGGCAGAGGTGTACACATGCATGCAAGTGTGGTGGTGTGTGTACATGTGTAGTGCACTCCCTGTGTTGCATGTGATGTCTGGCTCACCTTTGCCTGCTCATGCTGTTCTATGTGTATGGATGGTGCTGGCAGTTGCGATATGGCTGTGGTATGGCTCATGTGTGCAAGTTGAAATGACATGTGTGTTGGTGATTGAGATGCCATGTCTGAGGTTTGCCAATGCCACTCATGTACAACTGTCATGTGTGTATGTGTCCATTGTACAGTGCCCTGATGCCTGTGTTTTATTTCTCCCTGTCTGCATCGTCAACTGATGAAGAGGGCGGAGAAGGTACTGTGGAGCACAGCTGCGGGGATCGCACCGCCAGCCGGAGACGCAAGGCCCGGCTCCCCTCCCAGGTTGTGATCTCGTCGGGGAGTGAGGAGTCCGGTGCCGCGTCCCAGGCTGCAGCTGCCGTGGGGAGGTCCAAGAGGCGGAGGTCGGAGTTGGACTCCTCGGCAGCAGAAGGGGCAGCTGGGACCCCACAGGGCCCAACGGGGGAAGATGGCACGGAGTCATCCAGGTTGGTGGGGGGTTTGGTGGAGGAGGAGGCCGTGCAAGCAACAGAGACGGGGCCTGGAGGTGGGGATTCCACTGGTGCTAGTGGTGCAGTGCAGGGACAGGAGCCAGCACAGGCCGCCGCGGAGGTGCCTGTGTGCAATCCTGTCCCTGATCCTGTCACTGCATCATCTTGCACCAGCAGGGATGCCTACGTCCAGACCCGTTTTCAGGCAGGGGATGAGCTCACAAGAACTGGCCTTCCTCTGCCTGCAGACGTGGCTATCCAGGTCCGGGTTGCGCCTGTCCTGACTGGTCTGGCGTTGCGTCAACGGGCCATGCGAGGTGACCTGCAGTCTTTTCATGAGGAGACTGCACATCATCTCGAATGGCTCGTTGACCGCGTCGGCCTACTGGGACAGGTCACCCAGGCTGGATTCCTCCGTTTGATTTGGCTTGCTCAGACCCCCTCCTCAACTGAACCCCCTTTGCGCCAGTCGTCCTCCATGCCATCTTCCCACCCACTAGTCACCTGGGTGCCCTGTGGAGCTGCCTCTGACGGTGTGGCCAGGCTGGTGGAGGAGGCATCCCTGCCACAGTCGGGAGTCGGACGTCCAGCAGGGGTGGCCACATCAACGACTGCACCCCAGCCGGTGGAGGATGTGCAGGCAGCAGGAGCCAGGGCACGGCACAGGCACAGCAGCAGCAGCAACGAGGTGGGAGCCATGATGGCTCGGGGCCTTCGACATCGGAGAGGCAGGCATCGGCCGGAGGGCAGGAGGACCCAGGACGGGAAGTGTCTTCCGTGTGGCAGCGGTTGGGCCACGCCATAGATGCGGAGCGGCAGCGGGCGGAAGAGGCACGGCTCACGATGGTCAGGGCGGAGAACTCCATGCGGAGGGCCCTGAGGCGGGCCGAGTGCCTCGAGGCAATCCGCAGGGAGTTGGAGGTGAACATGTCGACGGCCCTGCAGACCATCGGGGCTATGGAGGAGGACCGCCTCCGGGACATTGAGCAGTAGTTCGATGATGCCCTGGCCCGGAACATCTCGAAGTGAGCTGTCGGACTGGCCCGCTGCCCTTGTAAATAGTTCTGTAGTTAGTGTTAGGTTTCCTTTGGTTTTGCATTTATTTTGGACCTTTTGGACAATGGGCCACATTTCTGTATATAGTTTTTTTTATTAGGTAGTGTTATTAGACTGTTGGATTTTCTATTTTTTTTTTTATGATTTACCCATGGAGCAATGGTTTTCGATTTTAATTTTCCATTGGATTTACTTTTGTGAACTGTGACTTTGGACACCTTTCCTTTGGATTATGATTTGTGGTTTTACATTATTTTACGGACATGCTGCTTTCTTTTTTTTAATTCCCATTTTCGTTTGTTTATTTTTGATTCAATTTATGTTGCTTTTAATACATATTTTTTCTTCAAACTTCAATGTTTAGTATCATCTCATTGGTTTCATGCATATCATGATATGGGTTTTGACATTCAATGACACCCATTGTTTGTATGTGAGGGACATGTGTTCATTTACAAACTTGCCATTGGGGTTGTATCATGTAATTGCCATTTCTAAGTGGGTGGATGCAATACTCGGGTGGGTTTTTGGCATTTGGAGGCTGCCCATAAGGCCCAGGGATCTAGATGGTGATGACATGTTGGCTGGGGGACATGTGTGGGGGCCTGCTGGAAGGTGCCCCTGACTGGTGGGGAGTGGGGCTGCAGGGGGACATGAGTGGGGGCCTGGTGGAGGGTGGCCTACAGTGCTGGGGGCTGGGGTTGCAGGGGACATGAGTTGGACATGAGTGGGGGCCTGGTGGAGGGTGCCCCTGGATGCTGGGGGGTGGGGGTGCTGGGAGACATGTGTGGGGGCCTGGTGGAGGGTGCCCTGCACTGCTGGGGGGTGGGGGTGCTGGGAGACATGTGTGGGGGCCTGGTGGAGGGTGCCTCTGGATGCTGGGGGGTGGGGTGCTGGGAGACATGTGTGGGGGCCTGGTGGAGGGTGCCCCTGGATGCTCGGGGTGTGGGTGCTGGGAGACATGTGTGGGGGCATGGTGGAGGGTGCCCTGCACTGCTTGGGGGTGGGGGTGCTGGGAGACATGAGTGTGGGCCTGGTGGAGGGAGCACCACAGTGCCGGGGGGTGGGGCTGCTGGGAGACATGCGTTGTTGATCAGTAGTGCAAGGTGACATGTGGCTTGGCTGGGGGGCATGCCCATGGTGGATGGGCTGCCTGCGGGACATGAGCAGGGGTGCAGGGTAGTCCCCTGTGGTGTGGGCTCCCTGCAGGGGCCGTGGAGGTTGTAGAGCGAACACCTGGGAGGACCCACACGGCCAATTCACGTGTAGTACTCCCCGGAACCACTGAAATACACGTACCCTGCTGAAATCGCATGTGAGACTTCCCGCGCACCCCTGAAATACACGTACCCTGCTGAATTTGCTTGTGAAACTTCCCGCGCACCCCGAAATACACGTACCCAGGACATTCGCGTGTGGAACTTCCCACGCACCCCTGAAATACACGTGCCCTGATGGAATCGCGTGTGAAACTTCAAGCGCGCCCCTGAAATACATGTACCCTGCTGAATTTGCGTGTGAAACTTCCCGCACACCCAGGAATACAGGTACACAGGACAATCGCGTGTGGAACTTCCCGCGCACCCCTGAAATACACGTACCCTGATGGAATCGTGTGTGAAACTTCCCGCGCACCCCTGAAATACACGTACCCTGCTGAATTTGCGTGTGAAACTTCCCGCACACCCCAGGAATACACGTACCCAGGACAATCGCGTGTGGAACTTCCCATGCACCCCTGAAATACACGTACCCTGCTGAGTTTGCGTGTGAAACTTCCCACGCACCCCGAAATACACGTACACAGGACATTCGCGTGTGGAACTTCCCGCGCAACCCTGAAATACACGTACCCTGATGGAATCGCGTGTGAAACATCCCGCGCACCCCTGAAATACACGTACACTGCTGAATTCGCGTGTGAAACTTCCCGCACACCCCAGGAATACACGTACCCAGGACAATCGCGTGTGGAACTTCCCACGCACCCCTGAAATACACTACCCTGCTGAATTCGCGTGTGAAACTTCCCGCACACACCTGAAATACACATACCCTGCTGAATTTGCGTGTGAAACTTCCCGCACACCCCAGGAATACACGTACCCAGGACAATCGCGTGTGGAACTTCCCACGCACCCCTGAAATACACGTACCCTGCTGAATTCGCGTGTGAAACTTCCCGCGCACCCCAAAATACACGTACACAGGACATTCGCGTGTGGAATTTCCCACGCACCCCTGAAATACACGTACCCTGATGGAATTGCGTGTGAAACTTCCCGCGCACCCCTGAAATACACGTACCCTGCTGAATTCACGTGTGAAACTTCCTGCGCACCCCTGAAAAACACGTTCCCCGCTTGGCGTTTGCTGTTTGGCAGCCCTGTGAACTGGTCCAGGGTTAGCGCAGACATTTGCGATGAATTGGGGATTTTGATGGTTTTTCCTTGTGCGAGGGCATTCTTGGGGGCATAACTGGTGCTGCTGCAGGGTCGCTGCGCCACTCTGCGCCACGGCTGGTTTTGGAGGCTAAAATCCATGAATACGCTGTGCGATGAAATGGATTTTATCGCACGCAGCTGGCGCAGTGTATCGCACTGGGACACTGTGCTCCAGCCGCGTGCGCCACTTTTGTGCGAAATTCATTGAATTATCCTGCAAGTGTCAGACGTCATTTTGATACCAACCATAAAAGTGTTGCGGAACTTGGTAAAGCTGAAAGAAAAGAGTTTCTTGATGGGAAATTAAGGAAATATCACTGCCAGTATCGTACTTTTTGCAACTATCTTTCTAAAACAAATTATCTGGCAACTGCCAGCTTTGAAATTTCACTCTGCGTAGCAAAACATGGGAAGCCCCTCTCTGATGGCAATTTTATCAAAACGGCCATGTTGGCTGTGAGTAATTCCCTTTTTCATGATTTCCCAAAGAAGGATAAAATTAAGCAACGGATCTCTGAAATGCCACTTAGCAGAAATACTGTTAAAGATAGAGTCCTGCGTATGGCAAGTGATGTTAGTCAGCAGCTCACCACTGACTTACAAAATGCAGCCTGTTACTCCATGTGCTTGGGTGAAAGCACAGATATAAATAATCATGCAAGGCTAGCAGTAATTTTGCGTTATGCTGTTGGTGACACCATCAGAGAAGAGCTCATGAAACTGGTGTCTTTGCCTGGAAGAACACAAGGGATAGATATCTACAATGCTGTGATGGAGGCTTTTTTGTCACAAGACATAAGGCCACAAAAAGTGGTTTCAGTTACTAGTGATGCAGCACCTTCCATGGTGGGGGTAACATCTGGTTTCATACAGTTTTTTGTTAAAGAAGCAAAGCATCCAGTCATTCAATTTCATTGTATTATACATCAAGAAGCTCTTTGTGCCAAGGAAAGCAGCAAAAAACTAGACGATATTCTCAAGGATGTCACAAAAATGGTGAATTACATCATGGCTCGTGCTCTTAATTGTGACAGTTTCAAGCACTTATTGATGAGGTACAGGCACAGTATAATACTTCACTTATGTACAATAATGTACGATGGCTAAGTAGAGGAAGGGTCTTGGAGAGATTTGTAGCCTGCTTGGATGAAATTAGGCTGTTTATGAATGAAAAGGGGCAGGAATATCCACAGCTCACTGATATGACCTTCTCACCAACCTCATGTTTTTTACTGATTTTACAATACACTTCAACGTACTGAACAAAAAACTGCAAGGTTTAGGGAAAACAGCAGAAAGGATGTTTTCTGATATCAGAACATTTGAGGGAAAACTGCAGGTTTTTGAAAGAGACCTTGAAAGTGGGCAGCTGAAATATTTTCCAAATCTAAAAATGCATTTGGAAAATTGTACAACATTTACAGACAACCAAACCATCATGAAATCTACAAGGAATTTTCTAGCATTATAGTAGTTGCAAAGGAGAATTTTAGTAACAGATTTTTACAGTTCCGTAAGATAGAGACAACCCTGTGTTTTCTTACGTCTCCAGATAAAGCCAAATGTGAAGAACTTGATCTTTCCTGCTTACACTGGTTAGATTTAGAACATCTTGAAATGGAGCTACTGGAATTTCAAGAAAGCTGGAAAAATAAATTCTATGACCTGCGTCCAACACTTGAGAAGATGGAGTGTGAAGGGATAACAGAGGACTGCACAGTTGCTAGTTCGGAAAATGAAATCCTTAAAGTGTGGAATTCTCTGCCAAATAATTTTAAGTCAATGAAAACACTTGAGATTGCTTTTCTTTCTTTGTTTGGGTCATCCTATGAACTCAGTGCTGTATGTGTTGCTCTTAAACTAACAGAGTATGAGCCAAGGTTTGACAAGTTATCAGCATGCATACAACAGCAAAAATCACATTAATTGTGCCCACAAAAGGCGTCTTTAAAAAAAATACATGCAGGTGTACAGTTGTTGTTTTTTTTTTTTCAATAAAAAAAAAATGTTTAATGGAAGGCTCTGTTATTGTGTTTTTCTTTTTAAACAAAGGCTGTTAATTAGTTTGAAAAACTGTACGAATTGTTTTTTCTAAACTAAAACCTTGTTATTCAGGTTTAATTGCAGTGTTGGCACTTTAAAAAAATAAGTCGTTTTGGTTTGCAGTTTGGGCACTTGGACTCAAAAAGGTTTGCCATCACTGTCCTATGCTATGATCTCAAGTCTTCTGTAACAGCGCCACGATGCCTCAGGACAGCTCTGTGCTCTTTATAAATGCAAATAAATAAAATAAATAAATAAAAATAAATAAAATAAATGCAATAGTTTCGGCTTACCGATGTCACAAGTGACACCTAATGGCCCAAAATAAAAATGCAGTATCCATGTATACCTTGGGTTGGATTTGGAACAAAAAGTGGCAATAGAAACCTTTTTCAAAGTGGCCCCATATTACACCGGGGGAGCATTCACAAACCCTCTTAGTATAGTTTGGGGGGTTCTCCCACAAGAAAATTTAAATAGGAATACATGGGTCCAAGTATTAACTTCAGAGCACATCAAACCCGATGTAGTGATTTAAAAATAAACATTAAAAGACCTGACATGTAAGGTGTATTAAGAGTGGCAAATTATATACTGGAAGCTATATAACAAAGTATTTACTTTTAAGGGATATGGAGGGTGAGGAGGGGTGGAAAGAAGAGGTCACATGAGATAGAGGGCAAGAGGAGCTAAAATACAGGTACCCACAGAAGAGGCCCATGGTGCAGAGGTCCACCAGGAAATCGTCAAAGTTGCTTGGAGGCCAATCCGCCACTGTATTTCCTCAAGTGATCCCAAATAGCACAGTGCCAGATAGTGAACCGAACCTGTCAAAGCCTGCTTAGGCTGCTGTCTGAAATAGTGCCTGTGCAGCATGACTGTTCCCAGAAGGCCCTGATTCAAATTAGCCCATGAGAAAGAGAAGTTGGATTCTGAGAGGTAGGGAATAACCTTCACGTATTAACTGGTTCAACATGCCCACGAGGCAAACATTACATTCATTAATCTAAATTTCTAGAGAAGCAGCCCCCATGACATCCCTAGACACAATCCATCAAGTCATATTCTATGACAAATGAATAATTAGAAGAGGGTTTGAATATTTCAGACTTGCTGAATGAATTTGACCTTGCTTGCTGCATGAACGTAGTGTGAATGATACATAATGAGTTCTGTTTTAGAGCGGTGGTTGCCTGTTGTTGGCAGAGGGGCCATTTTGAAACGTGAAGATGAGAACAAAATATATATGCCTACATTAAAGAAGCAGTGCTTGGAAAATGTGTTAGGAATTCAGGTAATTACAAACCGGTACTGGGGTGAAGTAAAATGTGTCAGGTTTCTGTTTTGGAAATGCAACTGGTAATATGTCAGCACATATTCCGTTGCAGTACCGTTGGATGTATTTCCCAAGTCAACTCACAACTGGGTGGGTGGTAAAAACACCTGTATTTGGCAAACACCTCCCTTTTTACTGCTGTGGTCCAACTCATTATGGCCACCTCAGTTCATATATAATCTTGCTTGGACATTACTTTTAGTTTAGTACTCAATGCTTGTAAGCTACCTTTGCTGCCCTATGGCCCATGTTACCATTATAAAGGTGAAGAAGGTATGCTGTATAATTTTACCAGTTCAACCATTAACACTTAAGCACTCTGAGCCACCTTGTTTTGGGTACAGTGGTAAAGTGAAAACTGACTGATAATCTTCTGTAGCATTGGGATAGCATAGGAATACGTTTAACTGGGGAAATGGAAAACTGAAATGGCAGTCAATATTAAAAGTGGTCACATAGTAATTTTCTGGGCACAATATAATGCTGGCCTGGTCATTTTCACAGACCAACAATGTAACATGACAATTTACTTAAGTGGGGCAGTGTGTGGCAGATTGGCATTCCCGTAGAATCGCCATTGGCCTTCAGAATTTCTTCTATTTTATTTTTATTTATTTACTTATAACGCGCCGGCAGCCTGCAGGCATCAGGGCGCGATGCAAACACAAGCGGACAAATAGATATTACGGGACAGGTTAAAAAAAAATGGACCAGGAGAGAGGATTTACTTGAATTGCATCGTTTTTAAGGATTTTTTAGTAGTCCGAATATTATGGTCTTGCATCATGGGAAGAGGGAGGGAATTCCTATCCACAAATTCTGCCAGGACAGTAGCTCGGGTGATCGTAGCAGTGTTAATGTTAGAGATAAACAGCCTTATGTTCTTTAACAGGTGGGGAGTGTAGTTACCATTCTTGATCAGCAGGTCGACGTGGGCGGCTGAATCAAGAGACGCCTCGAGACACATGCGCAAGGTTTTGACCCTATTGAGGATGCAAATGCTGCTCGTATCAATTTGAAAGCTAGAATATTCGGAGCTGAGCTTGGCTTGTGTTGTTTTGGGACAAAAAATCAGTGATTTAGTCTTGTTGCTGTTTAAGCAGAGCAAATTAGAGGACATCCAGTCCTCGATCAGATGGTGCATAGTGGACAAGGCAGTGGAGTCTGACACGTAGTCTCCAGTCGCCTCAAAGACCAGTTGGAAATCATCCGCATAGTTGCTAAAGATAATATCTTGATTGTGTAGAAGGGTGCACAGAGGCTGGATGTACAGATTGAACAGAGTTGGCGATAGACTGGCCCCCTGCGGAACTCCACACCTTATCGGTTTGGCGGCATAGCTTACCTGTCCCCATTGAATGCAGGATTCACAATCTGACAGAAAGAATATTTATAGACTTTGTCCCCCTATATCCAGGCTGCTTTATTTCCTTTGTTGGCTGTTTCAGCCAGATGGATTCTAGCTTCCGTTATTGTCTTTTGAGAGCAACACGTTCCTTGTCAAACCATTTTTGGTGGCCAGGATTGTCCCTCAATAACCTGGTTTTGAGAGGCGCATCCTTGAGGGAAGTCAACTTTTTGTTATATAGAAGAACACGTTTTTTAGCAGAGCCAGTGTCAGATGTTTCAGACATAATATGGTCTAGTCATGATGCTAGATTCTTGGCATCAATATTTCTGTGATTCCTACTGGTCACTAACTTAGCTAAGTTGGGTCTTTTTGGGAAGCCCATCAGCAAGTAGAACCTGAAAGTCTATATAGTAGTGGTCTGACCAGACACACAGTAAAGTCTTGATCACTTGCTCTTTTATGTTCCTGGTAGCCACCCAATCAAGGACATGATTTTTGTCCATGGTGGGGGTGTCATTAATTGTATTGTAATGTTTATTTATATAGCACCTATACACAGGAAAGTGCTTCAGAGCGCTCAAAGAGGGTGGGAACATGGGTAAAAAAAAAACTGTTGCTCAGAGCCCTTGACATGTGTTGTAATGTATCTTGGATGAGGTGATGACATCACTGTACATGGAATGTGGTGAGGTCAATGTGAGTGGAGTGTTGGTGTGTATGCCCGCCTATAGTGTGTTTGGAGTTGTGCATATGGTGCGTGAGGTGAGCATTGCAGTGTGTAGAACTGGGGTCATTAATTGTTGTGGCGTTCTACATTGGTGCAGGTGGTCGGGACTGTTGTCCTCAGTCGTAGTGTGGTGTCCTGCATTCGCGCAGTTGGCTGGACCTGGGGTCCTGGGTGAGTGTGTGTGTGCTGCCTTGGTGCAGTTTGGCTGGACCTGGGGTGCAAGGTAAGTGGTAGGTGTGCTGCGTTGTTGCAGTAGGCTGCACCAGGGGTCTGTGGTGTGTGTGCTGCGGTGGTGCAGTGGGCTGGACCAGGGGTCCGCGGTGTGTTGGTGTGTGCCGGTTTGAGGTGTTATGTTCTGGAATCCTTGTGGGTTGGGTTCTCGGTTGTTCAAGGTTCTTGTGGTGTTGGGGTACCTGTTTGGGGTGCTGTGGTGAACTGTCTACGTTGTTGTGCTTGTTGTTGCTCTGTTGAGCTGTGTGGTTCATGCTCGGGGGTGGCAACCCTGGTGTCCTAGGGGGCAGACTAGGACGTAAGGATGTTTGTGCACTGAGTGTTAGGAGTGTTAGCTAGTTTATCTGTGTGGACGCTGGGTCATGGCAGGACCTAGGTTCCAAGGGGCAGCTTGGAACAAGTGGAGGTGCTTAGTTTTTATTTTTGTTTCTCGAAGGTTGTTCAGTTCTGTTCATGGGAGGAGTTAGCGCTTAGAAGATTGCGTTGGGTTCCTCAATGTTTTGTTTATAAAGGGAGGAGTGGAATTGGTGTTGTAGTTGGGTGTTGGAGTTGGTGTTGGGTGTTGGTTGACACGGGGTGTCATGTTGCCCAATGTGTTTGGCACAGTTGTTAGTATTCTGGGGGTGCCATGTAGGTATTATTGGGTTCCTATTCTTTTGGTGGAGCACTTTTCCTGTTTCATAGATCTTCCTTGGAGTGTTCGAGGTTATAGGTGTTCTCTGGAGGCAGTTTTTTGTCGCCAGTGGAGTTAGTAGTTGGTGCATTACGTGCTGGCCACACGTACATCTAGGGGTTTTGTCTGGTGGTGGTTTTGGTGTGGAATTTCTCTCATTTCAACAAAGTAAAGGAGGGAGAAGTGTTGTAATGTATCTTGGATGAGGTGATGACATCACTGTACATGGAATGTGGTGAGGTCAGTGTGAGTGGAGTGTTGGTGTGTTGTTATCTCAAGCTGGATTCTATGCTTGGCAGTTGGTGGTATGCTGGCTTGGAAAGGACATGCCAATTTTGTTCCTGGCTATTGAACTACAATAAACCTAATTAATATCTTACCTGCTGGTCCGGGTGTTCTTCAGCCACCAAGATATTACAACATTCTGATATGATAATACTCTGCACAGGCATAGCAAGTGCGTAAAATACATTTAACAGTTAAGACACTGCAAATGGGCCTGGCAGCGATTCTGCAGTTTTACCAGTGAGATTAGGGGGGAAGACAAGGGAAAACAGACAGACGATCCTCAGGCACACTGCATTTGAATTGTGCAAGTGCACAGACAGTCACAAGGAGGGGGAGGTCCAAGTGCACCCATTCAGCAGAGACTGGGGTAAGTGCAGAGGGAACCACTCTTTTGGGATACTTCTAAGTGCAGTGAAGGTAGGTGGGTATAGGGCCCTGAAACAAGTGTGACAGAGGACTGGCAGGGGGCCCGGTGAGACTCTGAGGTACACCAGGCGGCCAGCCAGCAAGCTGTAAGGAAGAGGAGGGAGAGATGGGGGGAGCAGAGTGCTAGGTTAGCAGGGTAAAAGGAGAGAGAAAGAAGAGGAGAAGAGGAAGGTCTTGAGGAGTTTCCGGAACTTAAGAAGGTCAGGCTCAAGATGGAGGGCGGCAGGGAGGCTATTCCAGAGGGAGACACCTGCTGAGCAAAGGGATCTCCCTCCAAATCTCTGCTTGGAGAACTGGCTCACTCACAGAAGGTTGGAGGTAGATGAGCAGAGGGCTCATGAGGGACAGTATTTAGGTAAGCAGCGATGCAGGTGGGTAGGTCCCAGACCCCAGAAAGTCTTGTGGACCATGCAGAGGGTCTTGATTTTGATCCTTGCAACCACGGGGAGCCAGTGAAGGGCTATCAGTGCCAGAGAGATGCAGTCCCTGGGCTTGAGGCCAAGGATAAGTCTTGCGGTTCTGGTCTGAATGAGTTGCAGAGGGCGCAGGGCAGAAGAAGTTATGTTGAGGAAGAGGCTGTTGCAATAGTCTAGCCTAGAGAGAACCAAGGGCCTGTGGACAGTGAGCTGCTTGGTGGAAAGTGAGAAAAGGTAGAGTACCTCTGAGGAGGTGTAACTGATAGACGTTTTAGAGATGTGAGAGATGTGAGAAGAGAAGGAGAGAGTGGAGTCATAGATGATCCTGAGGCTTCTTGACCTGGAAATCTAGGTTGCCCATATTTCTCTCAAGTGCGATGGCTTCCTTGTCAGACTTATCTCCTTTCCAGTGATTCAAATCGCCCAAATAGATGGGGGCCCAATTGGGACCGTCTACGGAGCGCAGCATTTGTTTAAGTTTCCCGTTCAACTGAAATGGGGACCCGCAGGACAGGTTCCAGAGCACGGGTTCAAATTGCACGTTCTGCTTGCTGGTTCGATAGCACAGAAAGTTCAGCAGTTGCACCTAACATCTGTGTGTAATTGGCAAGTCATAGCAAGACAGGCTCATGTTCCACCCTCCCCAAGCTAATAAAATGTGCCAACTTTGGTTGGGAAATATTTGTGTTTAAATATGGTCAATAGATAACAGGCATTGTTTTCGCAAATGTTAACTGTTCACATTGCGATGTGGACATTTTCAAAGGCAGAAATGTTGCACTGCGTTTTACATCGGTCCCCTGTGCCGTTATTGCCCTCATATACCGGCAGTCACTTTTCACTATGCTGACTCATTCGTACCAATAAATCAGAACTGGTGAACACATTACCAGGTTCTCAGGCCGTTATCAGCAGAGGTTCAGAATGTGGTATCAAGTGCCATGGGTTATTCACACGGACGTCAATTAGGGTCACAAGCTGCTACCTACCCCATGTTATCTCCTTGGCACCACAGGCACTGCCTCTGAGACCCCTGGCCTACTGGCTTTCACACTTAGAATCAAAGAGTGATCTATTTCGGTTCTATGTGATAACGAATAAAATAACAGAGAGGTATTTCATAACGAAACATTTACAATGAAAAAATACAATTTTAATTTTAATTTGGGGGGTTCCCGCCCAAGCCCCCTGTTTCCCTATGTTTGTAACCCACCTCAACTCCCTCCCCACCAGTTTTAACCCCTTACCTAACTCCCCATAAATATATGAAAATACAATTCTTTTTTTTTCTCGTTGTAAACGTTTTCGTTATTAAATACCTCTCTTTTTTATTCGATATAATCACTGGATACATTTATTTCTCAGTAATGAACACTGTTGGCCTGAAAAGATCCCTTGTGTTTTGGCACTCTGTGAGTTTGGTCCCATCTACCTTTCCAACATTATAACTGCTTGTATAGTGGGAGTGTCCATTGGCAAAAGGAAACTAAGCATTTTCTACGCTGGCAATGGCATCCTCAGAATTATTATGTAATGACTGCCTTGGTCCTGAAAGCGCCAATAGCAGCAACTGGGAGGCGGGAGCCGGCCCATACACCCAAGGCCCACACGGAGGCCTGGATTCATTCTTCCCCTGATTTCTGCAATATGCCATGGACAGAGCCTTGCTATCCTGCTATGTCAGCACTCATCTTGCCTGCATTCTGCCATCTGGACTGAGCGCTGCCTTGGGTTAAGCTTTTTGGTGTGATTTGGCACAGATGCGCTTACTTTGACATTCTGCACCTTAAATTGTGCCTTCATCCCTTATAGCCCGATGTGTGCTCTAATAGCATTTTCCTCTGTGTGTGAAACTCATTTCCTGGGTTTTACTGATCATTTCCTCTTTCTGTGACCCTGCCTCATTGTGTTTGGCCCTTCCAAGATGGCCGCACCTCCTAACATCATGTGTGCTTCAATGGTCAGTTCGGACTCCCCCTCCCATTGTCTGCCTTGGTCCTTAAATGGCCAATAGCAGCAACCGGGAGGTGGGAGCCGGCCCATACACCCAAGGCCCACAACAAAGGCGCCTGTCTGCTACCGTAACACTACCCACTCCCCTTGCCCTCCCCCGTCCCTGGTTTCCTGTGTTGTTGTTTGCTGCTCCCCATGGCCCCACTGGTTGCCTGTGTTGTTGTATGTTGCTCCCCTTGCCTCCACCCCTGGTTGCCTGTGTTGTTGTATGCCACTCCCTGTGCCCCCCCTGGTTGCCTGTGTTGTTGTTTGACACTCCCCTTGCCCTCCGGTTGCCTGTGTTGTTGTATGCTGCTCCCCTTGCCTCCCCCTGGTTGTCTGTGTTGTTGTATGCCACTCCCCTTGCCTCCCCGGTTGCCTGTGTTGAAGTTTTCCACCCCTCTTTCTCCCCCTGGTTGCCTGTGTTGTTGTATGCCGCTCCCCTTGCCCCCCCCTGGTTGCCTGTCTTGTTGTATGCTGCTCCTCCTGCCCCCCAATTGCCTGTGTTGTTGTTTGCCGCTCCCCTTGCCCTCCCTGGTTGCCTTTGTTGATGTATGCCGCTCCCCCCCAGTTGCCTATGTTGTTGTATGCCGCTCACCTTGCCCCTCCGGTTGCCTGTGTTGAAGTTTGCCTCCCCCCACTGGTTGCCTGCGTTGTTGTATGCCACTCCCCTTGCCCCCCCGGTTGCCTATGTTGTTGTAGGCCACTCCCCTTACCCCCCCGGTTGCCTGTGTTGAAGTTTGTGGCCCCCCCTCATTGCCTGTGTTGTTGTATGCCGCACCCCCCCTGGTTGTCTGTGTTGTCGTATGCTGTTGCCCTTGCACCCTTGGTTGCCTGTGTTGTCGTATGCTGTTCCCACTGCCCCCTTGGTTGCCTGTGTTGCTGTATGCCGCTCTCCTTGCCCCCCCGGTTGCCTATGTTGTTGTATGCCACTTCCCTTGCCCCTCCCGGTTGCCTGTGTTGAAGTTTGCTGCCCCCCTGGTTGCCTGTGTTGTTTTATGCTGCCCCCCCCAGTTGCCTCTGTTGTAGTATGCTGTTCCCCTTGCCCCCCCGGTTGCCTGTGTTGAGGTATGCCACTCCCCTTGCCCCCCCAGTTGCCTGTGTTGAAGTTTGCCACCCCCTTCACCCCCTGGTTGCCTGTGTTGTTGTATGCCGCTCCCTTTGCCGCCCCTTGGTTGCCTAGGTTGTTGTTTGCCGCTCCCCTTGCCCCCCCCTTTGCCTGTGTTGTTGTTTGCCGCTCCCCTTGCCCTCCCTGGTTTTGCCTGTGTTGTTGTATGTCGCTCCCCTTGCCCCCCCCCCCCGGTTGTCTGTGTTGTTGTTTGCTGCTCCCCTCCCCCCCAGTTGCCTGTGTTGTTGTATGCCGCTCCCCTTGCCACCCCATCTTGTATGCATGTTTTTCCTGCTCTGGCTTATTCCTGTCTATCCTACCTTCCCACTCTCCTGGCCCTCTGCCTCCCCCCCTACATCAATCCACTGCAGGATTTGTCTTGATACACTATTGCTCTACCATTACCTGTTGTTGCAAATGCTTGATTTGGATTTATGGACTCATTTGACTCATGGTGCCTCTCCCGTCTCTATCCTCATGCAGTGCTTCCTCTGCATAACGTTCTCATGGCGATCCTGTATCATGCTGTGAATCCTTTCTTGTATTTGCTGTTCCCTGCAACACTCTGTGTTATTACCGACTTCTGCATCTGTATTGTCTCCCCCATCTTACTTCTCCACTCTTTTTCACTGCTTACTCTTGTTCTCTCCTTTTCTCCCTTTCTTCCTTCTCCCTCTCTCTTCTCTCCCCCGTCCCTCTGTTACTGTATGCACATTCTATCAGAACTGTCCTCGGACATAGTAGCTACATTGTTTGTCTCCTCCCCCTCCCCCGCTCGTTTCTCTTCCTCCCCCACCCTCTCCAGTACTTTCTGAAATGTTGTCAGGTCTAGTATGTTAGTCACTTGTTTTGTTGCTCTCCTTTCTTCTCCTCCCTCTTCACCTCTCCTCTTGTAACCTTCCGGCTCTATCAAAAATGTCATCAGGCCTAGTACGTTAGTCGCCTGTCTGTTCCCATTTCCTTCCCGCCCACCTCCTCCCTTCCTTTCTGTGTCTTAGCTCTTGCACTCTCTAAAATGTCTCCAGGCTGAGTACGATGGTAAATTTCACATTCTTATTGTTCAAGGCCTTGCAAGAATATTCACTGTTTGTATTTTTCCCTTTTTCCCTCCCTTGCCTTGAAGCGCTTTGAAACACATTATATATAGGCGCTATACAAATAAACTATCGTATCATATCATGTCATGTAGGGCGATTTGTTCCTCTGTGTACATTTTATGTGTGTATGTATGTGTGTGTGTGTGTGTGCACGCACGCATGCGAAAGCTCTTCTTTGCCGTTGCTGTAAGCCTGACTTTTTTTGCCTTTTGGGTGGCTCTTCATTGTAAACCGTGCAAAGCACTCATCCCTATGTGCTTCTGTATATTTAGGAAATAAACTACAGCATGTAGTAAATCATGGCGATAGCTCAGTGAGTTGTGTGCTTGCTGTTATTAAGAGTGTTCCTCCGGCACCTCGGCACAACAACATCTTTCAATAAAGATGTGTTTCATATTTGCAAATTGACTTCGAAAGGGGTTTGGTTCTTCACATATATAATTTATTAAACATACATAATGGGTTCTGCTCATTAAAGAAAACAATGACGAAATCATAGTATGTTAGTCGAAAACTAGGAGGTTGGTAGCAGATGTGGTTTTATGGGTAACTTGGAGATAGTGAAACAGGACACATGGGCATGTATCTCGGATTCTCCGTTGACCAGTATTTGTGCTATGGCCAAATCACTTTGCCCCATAGGGCCTAATTGCCCCTAACATGCATATTTAGGTCACAAAGTGATTCAGTGCAGTGTGCACCTTAAAAAACAAGTTGAAACACGTGTGTAGCACATAAGAACACAGCACTTGGGAGATTAAATCTGCATTTGACAAATTGTGGCTATACTAGACATAAGTACAGTTCACCCCTGTGTATATAGTGAGACAGAGATAGCAGGCTGCACAGATCCAAATGGGTTTATACATGTACCCCATATGCTAGACAAAAATGTACACACACCTACTCACCACCGCCTATTCTTTCCAAATAACAGAAGATCTTGGGAAAAGGTCAAAGAGAGTGGAAACGAACTGGAATTGTGTGTGCTCAAATTGCCTGCCAATGTTTTTTACAAGCAGTCATCTGAGAGTTAATTACTTAATTGAAGCTGCAAACTCGTTACTGGTGTAGTAAAAATGTCTTAACCAGGTCTGCCTTAATCCACTCAATGTGTAAGCACTATGCGTGTCCTTCACTGAAGTCCTGTTAAAACAAGCATTGGCAAAGTCAAAAGTGTTGGCTTGTGTAAGTATTAGGCATTCAGACGATATTGCGCAATTAGCATTGCCTAAGAGGCATACGGCCCTCTGCGCCCAGTTTTCCATGACTCCTGGGTCCACTTCCTCTCCTGTGTCCTTTTCCCGCTCGGCTAGGTCCATAATTTTAGGTATCGGCCCAGCTATGTCGAGGACTTTTTCCTGACAGCTTTTCCATGAGCGATCTATACCTTTCCGGGGTCTCTGTTGGATTTGGAGATGAAAGATAGCATCTTCGGGTCAAGTTCTGGGGCTTCTGCAACTTTGCCTGGTAGTTCCGGTCTCGGACATTCTGCTCTCATCCTCTGTCTAACTTCCTTCTCTAGTGCTTTTCGCAACCTTTGTGTCATGTACTTTGCGACTCTCGGTGAGGGCACCCATTCGGATGATCTTGGATTTCTGATATCTTCAGGGTGGAACATGTCAGAGGTTTCATCCTCTTCTAGATTGTGGAGCTTTTTCAGCCTTTTCTTCAGCAGAGGTTGGCTTCCATCGTCCCCTTCATTATCTGCTTCCTCTTGTGAGGAGGTCGGGGATTCTGGTGGTTCCTCTTAAGGGAAACCTTCTTCTATATTGCCCATTTTATCGTCCCCTGGGTAGGGGGTCTCGAGGCTCGGCACCTGTGATTTTTTCATGAACGCTTCTCTTAGTTTACTGAAAGCGTCTGAAGCCTCTGGGGCCATTGTACCTGCCCCTTCCATCTGGCCTGGTGGGTCAGAAGAGTCTTTGCTCTTCCGGGCCTTGTTAAACCCCTTGGTGTCCTTTAATGTGACCCTAGTGGATGTGCTTTCATCGGTGCTCTTTTCGTTCTGGTTCAAATATAGTTCGATAGTATGGAGCCTCACTTGCAGGGATCTGACTCCCTGAGCCACTGCCTCTGTGAGTGAATCCCCCAGCACTTCTTTAAAGCTATGGGCTAAGTCTTCTTGGTAGACTGCCTCCTGTTCGTCCTCACTCCACTCAAAATTAGACATGGTAGTGCTGTAAGGTGCCTTGATAATACATTTTCAGGTGTAGTGGCACGTCCACTGATCCACTCTTGTGAGGCTGCACCCTATCTGCACTGAGTAGGAAGTTGTGCAGGTCTTTCTATGAACTCTTCTTATATCCCCCGTGTAAAATTACACTTTCTTATTGATTTTTAAATTCAAATAGAATGCTACAAGAGCTTATTCCTGCTCCATAGCGTCGCGTATTGATTTCTGCTTCTGAATCGAAGCTTCACCACAGAGCTTTCCTTATTGGATCCACCCCCCTAAGGGTGGGGGCTCCTCGAGGCGAGCATTCTGCTCTGAATGGCCTTTGTGTCTGAGCGAGGGCCCTCCCTCTCAAGGGAGGGGGCCGCTTCCTTGATGCGAGCTGCAGTCGCTCGCTCACTCTCCTCCCCAACAAAGGTGGGGGCTCTTGGCCTGTGGCTACGCGGTCGGGAAATGATTCCCACTCACGTCACGCTCCTCCCTCACAAGGGTGGGGGCTGCTTCCAATGAGTTATGCGATCGGGAAGGGGTTTCCCGCTCGCATCAAACTCCGCCCCCGCGAGGGTGCAGGCTACCCGCTCTTATGCACGAACGAAGGGCTGTGGGTATCTCTAAGCGTGTGAGGAGATCGGCAGGCCCCTGATGTGCCGAGTAGTGCGGCACTGGGCCGCCGTCTCCTTACACTGAATGGTTATAAAAAACCTAACGCTGCTGCGCTGCGCTCCGCTGGGGCCTATCTATTATCCCCTAATATTTAATCAACATTGTCATTATCTATGCCTTCCAAACACATAACATTACGGAGCTCATACGAATTGGTACTTATCTCTGGAGAGCAGGAAAAGAAGAGGAGGATCAAAGGAACAGGAAGGACTAGGTCACATGACTAAAAGACTGAGACTACAAGGAATGATGAGTTTTTCGAAAATAAATTTATTTTGAAAAAATGTTATTTATTTGTTGAAACTGCTGGGGAGTAGATTAAAGAGAAGATGAAGCTTAATGCTCGCTTCCCACTTGACATAGAATCAAAAACACAGAGACCAAGATGGTAACCCTTGGAATGAATACACGGGCATTCCAAAAGGTTTCATGACCCTTGTGTGAAAGAAGGAGCATATTCAAGAGTCAAGAAAACTCTGTGATGGCCCTCTTGTCCCATTCCTTCGTGAAGAAATGGAAAATGATATACAGAAAATAAGTAACAGCAAGGACAGTAAGCAGTACATGAATAGAAACAACACATGCCTAGGCTCTACAAAGCAAGGGAAGAGGAACAACCGATCAGGATCAAGCAGAGGTTGTCAACCCAATGAAACAGTGCAGAAAGGGTGAAATAACACTCTCCAAACTCTTAGATTTACCAACAAAAAAGACACAGCACAAAACACTTACAGGACCAGGGTGAGGCATCATTTTAAAATAAATGATTAATCCCAGCCTGAGTTGGGCAGGTGTGGCACATTTTTGCATTTCATCACATTAGACAATAGTGTATCACAATAGTACTATTCCTGTGTGTTTCTGTTTCAATCTGAGTCAAGTTTTCTATTTAATGGTGCTTAGTTTGACAAAAACAGTCTGCATCTAAGTTGCACCAAAATGCATTCAGCTTCAAATTACACCCCTCACTGGAAAAATTCATAATGGTTGATATCTCAATCTGTATTCAATGTAAATGGGAAAACAGAAAATGTTATCTAACACTACACCTGTGTCTTTGTCAAATGAACATTCCCCTTTGATACCCAGCAGTTTGATTCCTGGAATTTTGCCATTGACAATATAGGGGAGCAGTTATGGGTTTCTCAGGGTTCTACTTAAGTTCAAAATGCAGCTTTTCATTTCTGGAGAGCCAGCATGGGCATAGTCATCCTTGAATTACACCATCAGCAAGCTCTATTTTCATCTGGTGGTATGGAAACCAGTTACATCCTGGACTGGTTGTCCCACTCACAATGGCTTCTGTCTCCAGTATTCTTGTGGACAAGTTAACCGGATGGGTTCAGTTCTGCTCTCCATGGCCTCTATAGAGGAGCAGAGGTACACATCTGCCGGAGATCCAACCCCCACCTGCCCTGTATTGGAGCCATGAGACCGTGCCCTGACTAGCACCAGTTATTGTACCAATACAGCAGTGAGTATATGGAAGACGGCATCCTTTAAGACGACCATATCGAATATACCCACGAGTTGATGACAGCCTGCAGGAGGAACTCCCTGAAGGAATATGAGAAAGAGCTAAGACAAAGGACTTCTGACGTCATAAGAAAGTGGGCATAATGTCCTAAAATACTGACCAAAGACGATGTACGGATCGTAGAGGAGAAATGACGAAGTCAAGAATCAAGTGAACCTTAAAGTGTAAAAGAAGAACATTTCACTGTAAAAAGTGCTGCAGAAATCAGAAGTATGAAGAATGTACACACACTGAAATGCAAGATAGATCAAGTCATCATATAGGCTAGCTATAAGTAGTGAATATAATGGAGGCGGAGACGCCATTGTAAAAAAACTATTTTGTGAAATAATAAGCCAAAGAATGATGAAAAAAGAATCAAAGACTGTGTCGGTCGCCGTAGAATAGCAGGTTATTAGGGCCTCATTGAGAGGCTGTCTGGCTTGAAGTCAAGAACTGAGAAGTCGAGGTCAGCTATCTACGCTGAAGAGGAACATGTGTGCAGAGGATGAATCTGCTCAGGTTAAGGTTAAGGTGCAAGAAAGAACACAAAGGATGCCAATTCTTAATTCATTCAAAACTTTTAAAAGCTTGCAGAATGAACAGAATCATGGTCTCTTGTCATGTGAGTCGAAGCTGGAAATAGGGCTTGAACTAGGAGTTCCAGACACAACAGCGAATGTCCTCACTCCCATTGCATTCTCAGAACAAGAATACTTTGCAAGGTCAAGTACAAAGAGAATTTCATCTCAGACGGCATGAATGATGAGAGATGTTGGGCTAGTTTGGTGGTAGGGAAGCCTCCTGCCCTATCTACTTGCACCTGGGTCTTGGTTTACGTGTTGCTAATTGAACCGAATGTTCTAAACATGGCACAAGCATGCCAAACCAATTGTATTAGTCCATATAACGAAGGACCTTATAGCTTGAGAATCCAATGAAACACTGTGTAACTGATTTTTCTCAAAATTACACATGTGTAGAGGTAGTCATGAGTTGTACACCTAATATAGGACAGCCAATTACAAACCTAGCTCCTAGATATATCCCTTAACCAATCCCAACACGTGATAGTTTTCCACTATTGCCATGTATCATGACGTCATTCTGATGCATAAAGAAGTATATAATTGTATTTTTTGTGGAAATTGCTGAGAATGAGCATACATCCATTGATGTTCGCTGTAAACTCCCTGTTTTAGATAATTGCTAATAAAACAGCAGCTTGCCATCTTCTTCAGTTTATCCTGTTATTTGGACTTAGATTTATTGTGGTGTAATCCCATCCAGTAACAGATCCACATTCCAAGGGCCATATGCTCATGTGGTAACATTGCAGATGGTTTCCAATCTAAACTCATTTGACGTCAGAGTTTGGGACGATCAGGCATTCTCCGCCATTAGCTGGAAGATCGTTTCCTGTGGAGAGCGGGTGATAGAAATAAACTTGCAAGAGAAATCGAGACAGTGAGCAGGTTCCTGTTTGAAGAAATCCCTGCTCGGTTTCCACGGGTGCTCTGCTGACAGAAGGCGAAGCGGTCGGATTGGAGGAGGAGTCGATACAGAAGGCCATGAGTCCATTAAACGGATGTAAGTAGACTAAGGGAAATGGCAATATAAAGGGTCGAGATTGTGATATTTTATGAAAATAAGTTGGGTAACAGGAGTTTTTTGTGGATAAAAGAACGCCTAGGTAATCCTATTTCAAGGAAGATAGAAGAAGACATCTCAAATTCCAGTCAGAATATTAAGAGAGAGAATAGACATGGTCGGGACTGTAGAAAGTGATGTCTTAAACTCCATTTGGAGTAATATAATTGGCAGCGTAGAAGGAATACCTCTTGCTATAAATGATTATAGGGAAAAGAGAAGGTGATCACAAGGGTTGTTAATGTTTATTGTGTTATTATTTGGATTGTTATTTGATGTATGAAGTTCTGAAAAGTGATAAAGTTGAGAATTGTGGGTGTGACTTTGTTTTGAGTTAAGTGTAGTAAACGATTGGTACCAGTCAGAGGACAGATAGGGCCAGGCAGAAGACAGATAGGTTGTTGAGACAAAAGAGGATTGAGCGGCGATTAATGGTGCTTGCTCACATTTATTGTTTTGAGATTAAAAGAGTTGAGCAATAAGCTTTGAGATTAATAGAGATTCATTAAATATAACAAGGTAGCGCTCTGTAAGTATCGACGGTTAATTGTGACTTGTCATTCTGGAGGACACTACTCTTATGCATCTTTTTAAAACATTACCAGGACATGCGCCCAAGCTCAAACAGTACAGTGCAGAATGCATAAAGGGCACAGCTGATAAAATGTTCATGCCATGGCTGCAAGGGGGGTCATTGTCAAAGGCAGTATTACAACACATGACCACATATGTGCACACTGCGCACACGGGAAAGAAATTAGAAAAAAGACTGGCAGTTTTAGAACTTTGGAAAATTTATCAAGAGGGGAAAGAGGACCCGCTACAGAAAGAATGGATGTTTACTCAGCAAAAACGGGAGAGCATCGAGCTCTCGGCTCCTCTTACTCCACCTGAAACTATGAATGTAGATGCAGAAGAGACATGGTTTTAAGGTTTACAAGAATTAAAAGCACTGGCGGTGTATATTAATCCAGTATATGCATAGTAGCAATGACAGTCTAGCAGAGAGCAAAAAGAAGGAACACGCATGTAAATTCATATGCAATAAAGAGGAACGAGACAAGAGATCAAATATATCAACAGATATAGACAAGGAAATTAAGAGATGGAAAGGGGAGAAGGATAGGGCTGATGAGGTAACACTTCCACAGAACAAATGGATGAGAGGACAGATATTGCTCAAGGCAGATGGGCAAAGCATCAAGGAAGTTAGGCAAAAGGAAGACAAAGACAAGCAAGAAAAGAAGGATATGGAATGAGAGAAACGGTTAAGGCAGGATGATCAAGGAAGGAAAATCAGGAAATGACAGGAAATGATATATAGAGAAGAACAAGAGAAAGCCAAAAAACATGCAGAGGAACAAAGGAGGTCTGAAAGTCAGAAGAAAGAAGGAAAAGAAAGGGATAAGAGAGCATGAAAGAGAGAGGAAGAAGAGGCACAACGAGTGCAGTAAAAAAGATTACACAGAAGATGAACTAAGACAAGAAACAAGAAGGGAAGCATGAAAGCAGGAACAAGAGAGGGCAAGAAGGGATGCGAGAGAATGAAGGGAAGTGGGAGAAGAAATGAAACAGAATAGAAGGCACCAAGCTCTTGACGCTAGTTTCGTTCTTAAAGAACAAATAAGGCTGAGCAACAAAATACAGGGACGATGGGAAGTGATAAAATACATTTTCGCAATGAGAGAAGTGGCTCAAGAAATACCTAAAGTAGCACAAGAAGAGCAAAGATATGAATCAGAAGGTGTTGGAGAGAGGATTGATACGTTATATCAGCAAATAAGGCACAACAGCAAGAATGGGACTCAAGTGAGCGACAAACGATCCCTGATATCAAAAACATGGGATGAGGAGGGAAAATACTCAGTGATGAACACAGAGGATTGGCTTTGAGTAGATTATATTTAGATAGGGAAGAGGAGGATGATGGTCACACCAGTTGGGGTGTAGCAATGTCAGTCGGAGAAAAAGAGTCAGGTAGTGAGATAGTAGGGGAGGGTACATGCGCCCTCTTGGGAAGTCAAAATCTGGATAAGGCGGTAAGGTGGTCGGATCTGGAACATCCTAAGGAAAGAACTCCAGATCCTATACCATATCCTAAACTTTATAGTGGGGAAGTTCTGGGGATTACTTTTATTGTTAAAATATAGTTCATTAGTTCATGAATTAAGAATATAAATTCAATATTGTGAATGTAAAAGAATCAATTAATATTGGAATGTTGATATTGTTGTATATATTTTTTTTAAAACTTTTATTTATTGGCAGGAAGTTGCGACAGGTACATCATGCATTTCACAGAGACAGAAAGGATCTCCAGTATCACATTTATCAATAAACTTGTACAGTCGTTCGGAGGGTACCCCCTGGGGGTGGGCCTGTGGGACGATAAAACATGCAGCATTCAAGATTTAGGCGGCACATTTGCGTCCAAGTGAGGGAATTCAACAACATTTCGAATATAGGGGGGGGGGGGGGCGGCGCTTACAGCATTGCAATATACACTTTTTGGCTACTATGGCGCTTATGTTAAAATATTTAGACATTTTTTTAACATCATCACCGGACCATATTGCAAACAGCAAGGCAAGTGGGTCGAGGACCACAAGAGTCCCAATTATTTCTGAGAGAGCTTTCGTCACTTCCGTCCAGAACGCCACAAGTGCATTGCGGGACCAGAACATATGGATATAGTCTGCCCCTTCAGATTTACATTTCGGGCATGTGTGAGTCGGGGTGCGTGGGAATTTCGATACTTTATTAGGTGTGTAGTATAGTCTGTTGAGGAGTTTGTATTGAATGCAACTGAATCTAGCATTAAGGGAAACTTTGCGTGTGTGTGCACACATTTTGTTCCACATGCCTTCAGTGATTTCCAGTCCCAGCTCACCGGCCTATTCCTCACGTGGCTTGAGGGATGCATGCCCTGATTTTCCCAACAGTATTTTGTATAGGGAAGATATTATGCCTTTGCCGCCCGCCGAGTTCGCAATGTGTTGGATCTCGGGGGAGCCTGGGGATTCGTCATGTTGGGCCTGTGCCGTAATCCAGTACAGTGTGAAGTCAGGGGCCGCAAAGCCCCCCTTTTCATAAGGAAGGGTCATATGTTGCCACTTCTTGCGGACCGCCCCGGAGTGCCAGAGGAATGGAGCACACGTCGAGTGCAACGTCTTGAAATATTGCTTCCCCGGCCATACCGGTACATAGGCAAAGACATAGAGGAGCTTGGGGACCGCTATCATTTTTATTAGGGATAGTCTGCCCGCGAGAGATAGTGGGAGGTTGCACCATCATACCATTTTTGATACTACGAGATGTGCCATAGTCACGTAATTATCTGCTAGCAGGGAGGGTTTGGCCAGAGGTACTTGAACCCCCAAGTGCCTCCCGGGGACCACCGTAGGGGGAATTCACATGTTGGCTGCTGGGTTGCTGCCATGAGCGGGAATGTTTCAGATTTGGAATAGTTAATGGTGAAGTGCGAGTATGTGCCTATTTTGGTTATGTTGCGGATGATCGGGTCTAGATGTGTGGATGGGTTTCTGATATATAAAAGTACATCGTCGGCATATAGTGAAATAATTTCTGGCGTGTCTTGTAGGCGTCTACCCTTGCGAGTGTGCCGATCCCTAATGTTGTCTGCCATGGGCTCGATGGCGAGCGCAAATAGAATAGGGGAGAATGGGCAGTCCTGGCGGGTGCCCCTAAATAATGCAAAGAGGGGAGATGTTAGAGAATTTACCAAGAACTTGGCCATTGGTCCCGTAAATAGCAGTTTTATGCAGGAGATCATTTGTGGTCCCACCCCCATTTTTCCCAACCCTGCCCACATGCATTTCCAGGAAACCATGTCAAAGGCCTTCTGGGCATCCAGTGTGACCGCTACTGCATCGGCCATCGGGTCATTTCTGGACATCACATTAAAAAGTCAGCAGATATTGAGGGCACTTGAGCGACCGGGGACAAACACGCTTTGGTACGGGTGAACCAGGTGTGGCATGATTGGGAGGAACCTATTCGCTATCACCTTAGCAAAGAGTTTCGTATCCGTATTAATGAGCGATAAGGGCCTATATGAGCTGCATTCATCTAGGGGTTTCCCGGCTTAGGGAGGACCGTTATCAGGGATTCTCTTAAGGATTGAGGGAGGGCGGCTAGGCGGAGTGACTCAGCCCAGACCTCGTGTAGTATGGGTGCCAGGATGGCAACGTGTTCTTGGTAGAACTCCGCTATGAGTCCGTCTGGGCCTGGTGCCTTGCCCTTAGGGAGGTCTGAAATGACTTGGACTATCTCTTCCAGTGTGAATGGGGCATCTAGTTGTTCTTTGGTGCTTTGGGAGATAAAGGTCATCGGGATACGTTCAAGCAGGTCATCCATGTCGTGGGCTGAGTGTTCCTGCTGGGGGCCGTATAGATTAGCATAAAAGCTTGCACAGGTGTCTGGTATATCTTACCAGTGTCTTGTGCCTTGGGAGTCTATGATGCTGTCTATACGGGTCCTGCCTCCCTCCGTGCATATCAATCTGGCTAGGGTTCTACCTGGTCTATCTCCCTTGCCTTATCTTTGCGCCGCCATGGGATGAGCATAGTTCTGCATCTCGCTAAAGGCGTGCGATTCAAAGAGTTCAAGCTCAGCTCTGATCTTCGCCAAGGTTGCCGGGGTGGGTGTAGAGGAATGTTCTCATTCCAGTTCTTTGAGCTTAGCTTCGGAAGTGTGTAGGGCTTGTCGGATGGCCTTTAGTACCCCAGCCTCCCTAGATATGCACATTCCTCTAATATATAATTTGAACGCCTCCCATCGGGTCCCTTCAGACGTGTCATGTCGTTTATTGCTGTCAAAAAAGGTGTTTATATCGGATAGAATCTCGGCCTTGAAAACTATGTCCCGCAGGGCCTCAGATTTGAAACGCCATGCTGGGCGGGTGGGCAGCGCGGCGCCCAGTTGGATCTGCATAACCGCCGGGGAATGATCAGAAAGTGTGCGCACACGTTTCTGGACTTCTGCTATCCTACCAACCTGACAACCCAACACTAGGAACATGTCTATTCTAGAAGAGCTGTCATGTACTGTTGAATGAAAAGTATAGTCCTTCTCTTGGAGATGGAATGTTCTCCACACATAATTTAGATTCAGGGACAACATATATGCATGGAGTCGTTTGGCAGCTCGGGATGTGGTTCTGCGGGTATTGCCTGTTCTATCCAGGACATCGTCTAGTAAGAGGTTCATGTCCCCCCCCCTCATATGATGGGGACCTCCACGTACCTCATGAGGGAGTGGCCACCTCAACGATGAATTCAGGGGAGTCGATATTTGGACTGTACAAGTTTACAAGCAAGCATTCCTCATTCGCCAGTGTACAGTGGAGGATCACGTATCTGCCCCCCGCGTCTATGTGGGACGTGTGGAGTGTACATTTTACTGATTTGTGGATCAGGGTCAGCACTCCCCTGGTTTGAATGGAGTATTGTGTATAAAACCTATTGGTGCCCCAAGTCTGTGCCAAGTTTGATGCAAGGTGCTTCAGAGCGTGCGTCTCCTGCAGCAGGAGTATCTTGATTCCATGTCTCTGCACATAAGCAGGGATCCTGCGGGCCTTTGTGAAATTGGTTAATCCCCGGACATTCCACGTCATCATTTTAATAGCAATGAGAGATGTCTATGGAACATACCAGTTGAAGTATCTGTCTCTGCCTACCGTGATATGCGCTGCTGCGGCGTGTACACACCTCTTTTCAAAACCAGTCACCTCTTTCCTGCCAGTTTTTACATAACATTCCCCAACATCACCACCCCACACCCTCACCGCCCATTTGCAACTAGCAGTGCAGTATTTCCCAACCCTGGAGTGAAAATCGCGTGTCATCCCCAACTTGGCATCGCTCGACCAACAGCCCAAAAGGGGCTTAAACTCAAAAGCTCAATTTCAGAAGACATTGCAGCTGCAGAGGGGGCTGCCGCTGCTGTGTGATCAACATTTGCAAATACTCTTATGATGAAACATCAATTATCTTCAAACGGCTGATGACATATTATGTTACAAGAACAAACTTAACGTTGAGATTCAAGATCTGACCAGCTGAGGCCCATACATGGTATATATAGGCGGGGCAGGGCTGTTGGGGTTCTATACCAGCATTTAACGCTATAGTTAGCAAAGCTAAGACGCCTTCCCCTTCCAGTGATGGTGCCCTCAAGTTGGGAGCACGGGGCTCCATCAGTTCCAAGCGCCGCGTATCACATCATTGAGGTTTGAGAACTGACCATTTGGGACCCAAGTCCGGTGTATACAGGTGGGGCAGGTCCGCCAGGGCTCAACCCCAACGAAAGAAGTTACAGTAAATGGAAAAGACGACAGGTTGAGACCCGAGGGCGGGCCACCATGAAGGGTGAAGGGGCGTCTGCCCTAGTCATTGACCATCGGTTCCACCAAGGTTTCCGATAGCGGGATTTGTGCCTCAATGAATTTGACAGCTTCGTCCAAACATTGAAGAAGTAGAGTTTGTTGCGGTAAGTGAATTTCAGGCGAGCGGGGAAAAGCATTGCATATTTGATCTTCCTATATCTTAGCATTTTTTTCACACCTCCGAATTGGCGGTGCTCCATCTGTGCCCCCACTGAGAAGTCCGGGAAGATCCTAATGGTTTGTGAGTCCAGCCTTAGTTCTCCTTTTTCCCTGGCCAGATGGAGTATGTGTTCTCTGTCTTTATAACTTAGGAGCTTTGCAATTATTGGTCTGGGAAAGTCTCCCGGCTTTGGGTGGGGTGCCAGTGAGCGGTGCGCTCACCCAACAGTAAAGAACGGAGACAGCATGGGATTGTCTAGGAGATCTTTGAGTAGTTCAACCGCCGTTTCCATTCGCCCTTTGAGTGCCGATTCGGGAACTCCCACGATGCAAATGTTGTTCCTTTGCGACCTGGATTCCAGGTCATCGCACTTAGCTTTGACTTGTTTCACGTCGCGCACGAGCTCCGTGACCGTATTTTGTAGGGCATGGACACTGTCCTTTTTGGTTCCAATTCTATTTTCTGCCTCTGTGATTCTGGCCCCATGTTGGTCTGGTTTGGATTTTAGCGAGGCCACGTTTGCGTTGATATCATCAAGTTTCTCGTGAAAGGCTGCAAAGTTTTTGGCCATGGACTCCATCATTGTTGTTGGGTTGGGCTGAGGGGGGTCTGGTGGCATGTTGAGTCTTCCTGTCCTGCGGAGGAGGACCCCTGCTCTGCCCTAGGTGTCGCCTTTGCAAACTTGTCCATTGCCCCAACCTTGTTGGCCCCCCTCGACCTGTTAGACATTACTGTGGTGAGGGGTGGCGCCTCACTGGGCAGGATTGTTGGCGGTCTACAGTGGGAATTGTAGCGCGTCCACGGCTCCGACTACTGGATGATCCAGCCCTAGCAAAGTTGATAGTTGCTCCTGGCGGGGGTGAGAGCGCACCTGCAGCAGGGTAGTGTGAAAAAGATTACTGTGGGCGTCCAGTGGCTTGGGCCGTATTGCAGTCGCTCTGCAGACAAGCCACAGCAGGAGCGGGCACAGCTGCGGGTGCAGAGCCGAGAGGCACCGAGCGAGCCCCAATGTATTTAGGGTGTTTCTTAGTGACTCTGCGGAGGTGCTGGGCGGTGTGCTGTTGGTGGGGTGGGTCAGGGAAGCCCATTAGTGTCTATGCAAGTATGTTGTTCCGTACTCAATGAGCGTGGTGGGGTGTAGCAAGGCTCCCCTTCTCCAGTTCCACGCTGCAGGAAGGCTTCCAGCTCCCAAGGGAGCTATATTTGCAGATGAGGGCTAGACTTGCAGTGTGTTGTGTGATGTCAGACTCACACTGCTCCTGGGGGGGCTGGCAAAAGTTGGCAAAAGTTGGAGCGCTGCTAGGTTAACAGGGCACTCCATGTAGGCACCGGGCCAGGGGGGGTGCGCACTGGCGCCAGTGGATGAGGTTCCTCCCCCGGTGGCCCGATGCTGAATGTAAGCGGCCGGGAGATGGAATCCACTGCGGCACCTCAGTGGGACGGTGAGAGGGAGGGGTAGAACAGGCTAGCGCGCAGCCACAGCGTGACCACTGGGCCTCGCTGAGGTCTCACTGGCAGGGCGACAGCTGCTGCGGGAACACCCACACACTCTGCTCCCCCCGGGGGCACCTACTGCTGCTGCCTGCAGTCGGCCGAGGCGCCAGCGGCAGAACGGGGAATCAAATGGCACGCCCAGGGTGGCAGGCTCCACGATCAGCTGTCAGTCCCTTTGCAGTTCTGCTGCCTCCTGCAGCAGGCACAGGGGGTTCGCAGGCAGCGTCCCTCGCTGCACGTCGGCTAGCACAGCGCAGGGCCCCAGTGCCCGTGCCGAGTCCAGATAGTTCAAGTGGGAGGCCCAGCTTGATCCCACGCGGTAACGGCGCAGATGGATGTTTGTTAGGATCGCCAGTCCGATTTTTGCTGTTTTTGGAGCTGTGTATGCTCCAAAGTTCCACGATGCTCTGGAGTGCCCTGTGAGGGTTTTTTTCAGCAGGATTCCGCCGTTGCAGATGGATTGAAGTCTGTAGGTCACGGAGCTCCAAAGCTAGGCAGACATTTTGTCGGCTGCTCAAAAGTGCCCCCCATATTGTTGAATATTTAAGAAAATCAAAATAAAGTATGAAATCATTTTTTTTAAAAAGAAATATGAAACAATGTGTAACTGATTTTTCTTAAATGACACGTATGAAGAGGTAAGCATAAGTTGTCCACCAGATATTTGACAGCCAATTATAAACTTAGCTCCAATGTGATTGTGTATCTAGATGTTTACCTTAACCAATCCCAACCTTTGATAGGTTTTTCACTGTTGCCACATAGCATAAAGACGTATATAATTGTATTCCATGTGGAAATCACAGAGAGAATGAGAGTATGTCTGTTGATGTTCGTTGGAAACTCCCTGTTTTATATAATTAATAATAAAACAGCAACTTTCCATCTTCTTGAGTTTGGCCGGTTATTGGGACTCAGAATTATTCTGATGTAATCCCATCCAGTAACAGATGCACGTTACCTGGGCCATAAGCTAATTAGTCTCCATTTAAAAGAGTTCATGGGACTCCATGGGGATTTCAGTGGAATTACTGCTTGTGGTAATTCCACCGATTTGGCTGTTTTGTGATGGTAAGGCAGAGGAATTACCTCTAGCATTCTGCTGGAGGTTTTTCCTCCTCCTTACTTCCAAACTCATAGTTCAGTGGTGCGGTAATGCAACGGTAATGCAGTGGTAACTCCTTTTCCACTGCATTACAACAGTTTATAGCCACACTGCTGAACTAGTAACGAGGCCCATTGTCCAGTCCCCATCACAACTTCATAATTTATGGTATTCACCTAAACCCACGGCGCATAGCTGAATTGAGTCTTTGTATTTGCCTGAACAGTAAGCACAAAACTTGGTCAACATGCCAATTAAACCTTACATAATCTGTCATAACGAGTACCCTGATACATAAATAGAGCATCAGACATCAGCAATACCTGATAACTCCATGAAGCCTAATAACCATATAAACCGCTGCCTCATAGCTACTCGTTTAGATAACATGACTCCTAATAAGTCATCTGAACTGCCTAGTTTACAAGCTCATTGTTCTATAGCTCCAGATCCTCCTGAAGCACCTAGCTGAACCACATTCCTCTGACTAAACATTGGTCAGATAAATAGGACTCACCAACGAGCCAACACCCTTGCTTACATCTACCCCCAAAACCCATCCAACCAGCCATAAGACCATACCAACAAGAAATAATGCCTGCTGCTCCATTTATCACTAGATACCCAACACTATACCCCACAACATCTTAGCAGGAATGGAGTGATACACATGCCAGACCCCAAATCTGAAATCTTTAATGTGGAACCCTAGCAAACTAACAAAACAATCTCAAACAACCCAACAACACTCATCCAACCAGCCAAATCCACCATCAAATGACAGTCATAAAATGCATCCTGATAAATGCACGTTCTGTGTCCAAGCAATCCACTGACATGTTTTACTTTCTCTCCAATGACAGATAGACTGTGGGAGAGATGGAGCAGGTCAGAACAAGTGATTCACTGTCTATGATGACGCCAATGGAGGGTGTCCAGTCAAATGGTCGACAAATGGTCGACACAATTTGGTCAACAGGTCAAATGGTTGAATTTTTATTTATTTATATATATATATTTTTTAGGTTTTGTTTAGGGGAAAAAAGGGGTTTTTAGCAAAAAAAAGGGGGTTAGGGGGGACCCCCCCAAAAAAAAAAAAAGTGAAAAAACAACAAACAAAAAAATTCGACCATTTGACCTGTTGACCTTTTGGTGTCGACCATTTGTCCTGTCAACCATTTATTTTCAACCAAATGACCTAGAACCCAATGGAGGGCACTGAAACTATTAGCACACATTTTCTCAAAACCTGATGGGATACACATTCTTCATCACAGAAGCTTGGCTCTCCGATGATTAGTCTCCAGTTATAACATCAGGTTTTGAGAAAATGTGTGCTAATCACAACAATGGGAGAGGAGGTGGCATAGCTCTGATGCCCTCAGACTCCTTCTTAGTTTCAATCCCCTCCATTGGCATCATCATAGACTGTGAATCACTTGTTCCGACTTGCTCCATCTCTCCCACAGTTGCACCAAGATCCATTTAATCTACAGAACTCACTCCTGCAGCCAACACTTTTCTGACAAACCTGCGGATGCTGCCTCCATCCTGGCAGTAGATCACCAACTATTACTAGATCAAGAAGGAAAACAATGCTATTACTAAGTTACTCAGAGTGAACCTTGACGCATTAAGGGTCCCACCTATATAACCGAACACAGTGTTTTTTTTTACTCTGAAGTTGCGCCTTATCACAGAACGCTTCGTTTACCTGACATGGCACTGCGAGCTCCGTGTAGCTTGTGCTGTATGCACGCAGCTTCCTGGAGGAGGACGTGTGGACCAACATCACGTGACCCGTCACGTGACATCAGCCGATTCATTTAAACAGCTGTAGAGTGCCCGAGTGGGGTGTTTTTGTTGACTCTGAAGTTGTGCCTTATCACAGAACGCTTCGTTTACCCGACACAGCACTACGATCTCCGTGTAGCTCTTGCTGTATACACGCGGATTCCTGGAGGAGGCCATGTGGATCAACATCACGTGACCCGTCACGTGACATCAGCCGATTAATTTAAACAGCTGTAGAGTGACCTTGCGGCGTTAAGCCCGTCAGGGTTAAAGGGCGCTGGCTGTTGTGCGGCTGTTAGGCGCAGGTGGCGCAATCACCAGACGGGAGACTGCAGAGGTGTTCCCTCTTTGATCCCTTCCGGACACTGCTTAGCACATTAGCGCAGAGCAAGGCAACGCTCTTCTTATACTTTTACAAGCATAAGCAAATCTGCACTGTGTGAGTACTATTTAAAGTGCCATTCGTTTGTTGTTTATAAACTTAATGGTAGCTCGCAAATACACATTGAAAACCGGCATGCCGGAAAATATTTCCAGTCATCTTAGTACAGTGCCAGGGCCCTTATTAAGACAGTCCACTTTATCCTTTGCCGTCTCCACTGGTACTAAGCTTCAACGCTCTAAGTCCCTCACATCGGATGTATGTTGCCGTCAATTGCATGACGCCCCTCCAGGCGAGACATTGCCTGCAGTAACCATAGTCACCTGTGAGGGACTAGAGTTACCACTTACAACGGCCGATTCTATTATAAAGGTGATTGATCCTCACATGTCCATATGCCCACAGGCTTCTTGTCCCCCTCTTGGAGTGACGTCAACTCGCCCCCATTCTGAAAGTTTGGCGACTAATCATTGTGTCCAAGAAGTCACTGATACAACCTTAGAAACCGTCTATTGTGCAGGCGAATTACAAGCTGATGTCCACACAAAATTAAGTAACTTTGTAACTTACACTTGCACTGAACCGGCTATTTCAGCTACTGACACAAATATCAATAGCAGCATACAGAGCACGATAATTCCGGGCATTTTCATGGAACCTGCTCAGTGTTCGGTAGCTGCCCAAGTGCAGTTACGTGAAGCCCACGAACAACTTTGCATAACGGGTGAAGTTGGTGATGATACTTTGGATTCCATGAATATGTCTACCCATTCTTCGTGTCCTACGTCTGATGTGTTATACATATGCTCCAATACGGGGGACTTGATACAATTACAGGAAGATCTCTCACACAACACCACCATCATACCTGTCAAAAACTCTTCCTCTCCTCAATCTATTCATCATAACTTTGTAGCATCAGCAATGCTTGATAAATCCCACACTGAAATTGTAATTGAATCGCCATCTTTTATAGCGTCCACTCCGCGTCACACAAGATTTCGAGAAGCCGATCAAACATCAGAGTTTTTTATACAAAGAGCCCAGGATAAGCGCTTCTCATTTCCAGAGGCCCCAGCCCTGAATAACACTTTAAGTGCGATGAACACTGCATTATTGACCATTGCGAAATAATATGAGGCATTGGACAATAAGGTAACTCACCAATCAATGCTGATGGAACAATACTTTAGTAAGGATTCTATTCTTCCCACTTTTGTCATTCCCAAAAATGCTATCAATTTAATGACTACAGAACCTGCTAATTTAGTGCAGGAGACTAGGTGCCCACAAATCACGAAAACTATAATGGTTGAAACGAATCAGCCTACTGTATCATCACCTTCAACTGATGTTTACTATTCATCTACCCAGCAGTTCATTACTGATGATACTACACAGCCAGTAATTGAACCCACATTGACCCTAGATCCTAAATTGCCTCCTAAAGACTCTGTTAACATCTTTGAAGTATTTGCACCATATGTGCCTACTCTTTCTTCTAAACTCCCACGTTCAAGGAAAGAGTGGAAAAGAATGAAAAAAACAGTGCAAAAAACTAAATCTTGCCCAAAATCAAGAGATAATCCCAGAAAATTTATCAAAATTCCTTCTCGATTGGAAACACCTTTAGTATCAGCAACTGCTGAAGTCTCAACCAAATCAATTCCAGTGATAATACCATATCAATCACTTGATGATCTTATAACCTTAACAAAGCAGATTGTCATTCCTACCACTTCGACTCTGTCTATGTTTTCATCTGAGTCCGGTCATGGGATGGCTATGCAATCCAATTTAAACCTCCCAACAGGGACTGTGTCTTCAACGTCACTTGCCTCTCTATTAAGCTCTAATACCCATGTCGAGTCAATCCTCTCGCAACTAAGAGAAGAAATAAGAGCTTCCATTAATGCCTTTACTATACATTCTCCTCCAACGTCACAAGTAACTCTTCCATCGTGTATAGAACCACCGCAAGACACAATGAATCCAACTATGCGGTTACCCATGAGCCAAACTGAAAAACCTACCATTGTTCCACAGCTTACAACTACAGGTATATCTACTGATACTTATGTGGAACATGTGCAGCCTACTTCAGCTGACTTAGTAAAACATCTACAGATGCAAGCGAACTCCACATTGAATTCTATATCAACTCATGACTTGCATATAGAACCTACCTCCCAAGCTTCCACCTCAGAACAAGATTTAAGAGATTACATCAAATCTTCAATTAGGTCTTGTTTTTCTGAATTTAAGACCACTAGTCAAGATCATGAGTTAACTTGTTCAGCTGTCCCTTCTAAAATAAATGTGTGTCATCAAACCTCTAAAAGATCAAATGAACAGCTGAACTTTGTAGCAAATAAATCCATGCCTTGTGACACACGTATGCAAAAGTCACTTATGAACCCGAAAAATGTGTGTCCCACTAGTAATTCGCAATTGTTCTCGTTGAACATGAAGTGTTGTGCTGCACCCTTTCCGACATATGTTCTTAATAGAACAAGCATATTGAACATTTGTTCTGATGTTGTGACTTTAAAAGAGCTGTCCACCACTGATATTGAATTTATAGAGTTCATTAATCAAGATGACTTGTCGGAAGTTAAGATACATGTTCGCTCAGGTCTAGTGTTCAACCTGCTATGGCAGGGGCGAATGTCATTATTTGACCTGGGATTTATTCTGTCTGAAGACATTAATCCAACCAATGATCAAACTCAAAGGGTTAAAATGTTGACATACCAGTCAAAACAGCATGACACCTCTCGAGGTTTAACTCCTTATCAGGCCTCCCTAGCCGTGGGATCTCAAGAGTATGGGGGTCAATCATAACTAACCTTTAGAAAAGAGGCTGTTACTTTTCTCTGTTGGAATACCAGAGACTACAATCATTTTATAAACTCAACTACAAGTGATTTACATCGATTTGATATCGTAGCCTTGCAAGAAACATGGCTTATGACCGCTCCAATCTGTGCCTCACATACAATCATTTCCTCTTTTGCTGTTAAAAAATCTTTGGGGCGCCCCTCCGGCGGCTTTCTTTTAGCCGTCAAGCATGATAGTGGCTTTAGTATTTTGCAATATCCCTCCTCATCCCCATATTTTCAGGCAGTAAAATTAACTCGGGTATGGTGAGTTTATCTATTATCAACATATATTGGAGCAGGCAGAATTTAACAGTTGAGATGTTTTTTATGCATTTGACTCTCTATCTGGATAAAATAATTGCTGACGCTAACATCATGTGGTCTATTATTCTCGGTGACCTGAACCTACACATTTTACCAACGGTTAATTGTAGGTATAGGCCCGAAGAACAAATGTGGTGCAACATTATGAAAGAAAGGGGGTATGTTATGGTTAATAATACTGTGGCTGGTGATGTTCCTGCACGTGCAACTTGGTCCTCTGGCACGCAGCAGGCAATCATAGATTATATCTATATAAATAAAAAATGTTTATCTCAGATGCAGTCTATGAATGTAATATCTTCATCTTGGAGTGACCATAACAAGCTTGTTATGCACCTTGATTTCCCAACAGAGCAACATCTATTAAACCAAAACATCCACCTACGTTCTCTTAAGGTGAATAATAGCGGGCCTCGTCTTTGCTGGAATTCAACAACATTGAATCACTTTAAACACAATTGAGCCCCGTTTCTGGATGAGTCTCAGTGTTATGTCGCTAAGATGCAAATCTTCAAGCAAATAAAAATGCCTGATTCTAGCATCAGACACAAGCACTTACATAGTTATGATGCAGGACTCAGCAAAGAAAGACATTGCTAAGGCAAGCGATATGTAACCTAAGAGATCAGCCAGCCCTTAACAGACTAATTTTGAAAAGGCTCCTGAAAGCCAGATATAGACAGTGGTTGAAAGGTCAAAAGTGCCTACAATATCAAAAAGATGGAGAAGACATGTTGAGACAGATGCTCACCAAATCTACCAGTGGCATTTGGACTTGTCTCAATATCGCCTCCCATAGACTGCAGTCTGCTGTACTCACCTCTGCAGTCTCGAATTAAAAATGGTGTGAGCATCTTTATATCGCTCCCCTTTTCCAGATCTTTTATGGGGATTACGGATCACAAATTCGTCTCATGTTTTCCGTATAGATGATGCAGATATACTAGATTGTATTAAAAATCTCAGTCGGTCAAGAGCGATTCGCTGGCACTGATGGCCTGCATAACAGTATGCTTAATGATCATCCGCATGAATAGTCGTCTATTCTCCTCGAAATCTTCAAGCACATTTTTAATGTTGGTGAAATTCCCAACTCATGGAGACGCTCAATCATTGTCCCTATTTTTAAAAACCCTATTTTTAAAAAGGGCAATAGGGCTGATCCTGCAGCCTATCGTCCTATCGCCCTTCTTGTCTTGAACCAATTCAATCTCTGGCTTGATTCGACTGATTTACGGGATCCATTTCAAACAGGATTTCTGCCTGGCTTAGATATCGCCATTAATGTCATCACACTAAATTCCGTCATCCACCATGCTTGCCAACGATGCCAAGTACTATACATGGCATTTGTTGACTTTCGTATGACGTTTGACGCAATTCCCCGTGAGTTAATATATAAAAAACTCATGGACAAAGGCTGTCCCTGGTTCATCTTGAAGTGGATTATCCAACTGCATATGGGCACTTCTATACAGATTATATTGAATAACGAAGGTCTATTATCGGAACCAATAGAGACTGCTCGTGGCCTTAAACAGGGCTACCTCTTGGCGTCAGCGATATTTAATTTCTTCATCTCAGACATAAGCCTGAGATTTAACTCAATAATTACAGATTCTCCAAAAATTAATGATATCCAGATAAAGCACTTGCTATATGCAGATGATATGGTATTACTCTCGAAAACTGCAAATGGCCTCCATGTCCTATTGAAACCTCTGAATCGCTATTCTATTGAAAATTGTAAAGCAGTGAATATAGCGAAAACCAAGGTAATTCAATTCGGCACTAGGAAACAACGATGCATTGATCATCAATGGCCCTTACAAGGTACAACCTTGGAAACTGTAACATCATATATATATACCTAGGCACCTTGGTTACAAATAATTCAAATATCAATGCTGATTATCAATGTGTAAAACAAAAGGTCACACCAGCTGTATCGCAGGCCTGTTTAATTAGGGCTAAGTATTGTAAGTTCTCTTTGGTTCCAATAATTATTTACTACAGGCAAAGGTTTGTTCCAGGAATAACCTATGGAACTGAGACTTCCTTGAAAAGATCCTATATTTACTGGACCGCGATTGAGGGACGCTATTGGAAACGAGTCTTGCCCATACCATCTTCTTACCCCATGTGCATTGTGAGACATGAATTAGGTCTAGTGTCGCTATATGCCATTTGCAAATGGAAAATGTGTTCACTTTATAGGAAATGTTTTATGGCCTATGACAAACTGGGTTTAATCAAAATCATTGCAACATATCTCCTACACTCAATGGATGTGTTTCCTCTGAATTGGAGGTTGCAGGCGCTGGAAATCATCAATGAAACAGGGATCTCATTGACACTATTATTAGACAATCCAAATAGAGAAAAAATACGCTTATGGGAGTATGATTGGATACAAACGCGCCTGGCGTGTACCCAATATCAGACCTTTATAAACACTCCCTTTAATCTGAAACACCATGGTACAATTGAAAGTTATTTAATGATGTTCCCTAGTTCACGTCTGCGTAATGATTTCCTGCGCTATCGACTGAATCTCTGGCCAACTAACGAACTCCTATACAAACGCAAACTAATATCTGAGCATGAGCGTGCTTGTCGCTTCTGCAAGGTCTCTCCGGAAACACTGAAACATCTGTTTTCAGACTGCCCAGCGGTACTCATGCAAAGAATTAAGTATCTTAAACCTCCATTAATGGATCCTGTCATAACCACCAGCAATAGATTGTGGGACCTGTTGTTTCATACTAATAGACAGTCAGTAAGATATGCTATTTTGAACTTTTTATGTAGCTTGAAATTAAGAGAGAAGAAATTGGTCCAGAGCAGACTATGATTATATGTATCTTACTCTTGTACTTAATTTTTTGTAATGAGGTAGGATGTTATGTCTTTCATCATTTAAACAGAGAATTGTGTTGACTTGATATAAGTTGAATTGTCAATCATATTTTATCTGTATCATATATTGTTCTTTTTTCTTCTTTTTCAAGAATGTTGTACATTATTGTAATGAATTTTAACAATATTTGTAATTGTATTTGTTGAAAAATCAAGTTTACTTGATTAAAACAACTGAAATAAAAAAATTAAAAAAATAACCGAACACAATCTGGATGGCATTTTCTGCAAATGAAAATATAACCACCGTCTGATCCCCAGTTCACCTTCCATGGGGACCCCACTTATTTATCCCCTTCACAATATTCACAGAACCTTCAAAAGAACTAGCAAACATTGTGGAAAGAGATACACATCCATTTTGTACTAGAAGCAATAAAAGCTACTTTCCCCACAAATGGACCAACAATCATGCTGCATGCGAAACTGCACAACTTTCTCAGACTGGAGTATTTCTACATTGAATGACATTGCCCCCTAAGAAACCTTTCAAAAACTCTCAAAAAAGAAACAAGTGAAACAGTTTGGCCCCAGACTAAACTACTTAAAAAGAGGTAATTGGAAAATGGAGAAAATCCAGAGGAGAAAACAATCTACACTCTAGCAAAGACCCTTAACACCACCAGTTATGCCTTTAAAGGACTGATGTAGTAAAAGCAAAGCAAGCTCACTACTCCAAATGCATTAATTCAGCATATAACTGCAAAAGGGAAATGTACATGATCATCCAAGACTTTAGAAAGCTGACGGCCTGCAGCACCACACCTACGCCCTCCAATGGACCAGACTGCTGCACACATCAACCAAAGGCTCCTCGACATTCAGGATCACCTCAACAATAAAGGAAGCTCCCACCCACACGTCACCAATGAGACTCCACCAGCTATAGCACTACCTTCTTTTTTATCATTTTTCCACCTTGTGTCTGCTGAGGGCCAAGAAGCTGCCATTGACTCAAGCATTCCCATCAGAATCTCCTGAGGATCGAAACCCCTCAATCTTTATGAATCTATCATGAAATCTCCAAACGTACTGCCCGTCTTTTGATACCATCTCTATGGTTTGACCAGCTCTAGAAGAGTCCGAGCTCACTTGAAATCTGCATACATCAGACCCCTGCTTAAAAAAACAGAGCTAGCCCATATGACACAGCCAGCTATCATCTAATCTCAAACACCACTTTCATCAAGAAACTTCTGGAAAAATTAATATATGGTTAACCCTGCGATTTCATCATAACAAACCATCGCCTCGATGAGGCACAGCACAGTTTAGGCATTGCGGGAGTACAGATTTGGCTCTGTGTGCCATCTGGGATACACTTGAATACAATGCTGATGAAAACTCTGAGAATGCACTGCTCCTACTCACCAACTCTGCCTCTCATGACACCATCAATCAGTCACAAATTCCTCCTAAAAAGACTGGAAGACATTGTTGTCAAGAAAGAGCTCTACACAGGACCATCTCCCTCCTCACAGGGAGAACAGAAACCACTCTGTTTAGCCCCTTCAATTCTTGGACTTGCCCACTTACCTGTGGAGTACCTCAAAGAATCACACTCACACATCTACTTTTCAGTATCTACATGACACCCCCTACTCCACCTTATCAACAGAACTGGTATCTCCCGCTACAACTACGCAGGTCACTCACAGAAAAACCCCACATTTGTGCTTCACACATTAAAATAATTCCACATGGATGATGGCAAACAGACTAAAACTAAAACCTCAAACGTAGCAAAACCAAACTGTTGCTCTCCAATCCAACTGCAATCCCCTTGGCATAATCAGATGGGCCCTTGCCCAGTCCCATGTACCACAGTGAGAAATGTTGGATCCCCAAAGGACAGAACCTCATTCTTGAACCCCAGATCAGAGCCATCGTCAGAATCTGTTTCACACTTCTTTGCATGAAACTCTGCATCTTTCCTTACTTAATATTCACCCACTGGGCCACCACTGTAATTTCTCTAATATGCATCAAGTCTTCAAAGAGTTGAAAATGCAACGGCAAGACTTCTCGGGATGAAGCAATTTGAACATATCACACTAGCATAACATATTCCCCACTACCAATGGTAGTGGGTAGTGGAGACATATTCCCACTACCATGTGTGATAGGCTACTGCCTATCAAACATGGGTTCATTTAAACACCTTGTGCACCCCCATTGTTCATACCATGTTAATGGGACCTTTCTCCTTCAAAAGTACATTTCAACACTGCACTCACTCCAGAACATTTAGGTCCAACATTTAGGTCCAGCAATGCTGCATTAGTACTAGTCCCTATTTTTCAGTACAGACTCAAAACTCTTGAACACCCTGCCCTAACATCTCTTCCTGGAAGTGTACTACCTGTCTTTCAGAAAACAGCTGAAAGATAATGGCAACCGACTAAAAATTGTGCAGCAGAAACTTGGACTACTTTAAGACAAGCAAATGTAAAAATGTCACACCATGCATGGGAAATCAATTTGTTTTCTGGAACCTGCCAGGACAATTTTTATGAAGTCCAGCTTAGTAAAACCATTCAACTGAGACAGTGTAAGACTCGAATCAGTACAAATAAATTGTAATATAAATGGTCCAAAGAAACACTGAAACACTATGGGCCTCATTACACGGATGGCGAAGAACCATGGTGCTATTAGCGCCATGGTTCATGCCGGTAAAATACTGGCACCGCCTTGGTGGAAAGGGGATTTACCGCCCCATTCCAAGGTTGGCGGGGCGGTAATTCCCCCTTCCACCATTGCCCTTCCCCATTCTCATTTTTGCCCCATAGGGCTCAATGGGAATGGGGAAGGCGCTAATTACGGTACCGCAAATAGCGGTACCGTAAATAGCTCCCTGGGTCCCTTTGCAGGTTGGTTTTTAACGCCTGCAAAAAGCAGGTGGTAAATCCCCCAACCCGCAAAGGGACCTCATAGTAAGGCGGTAAGGATTTGCCGGTACCAGTATTATACCGATACCAGTAAATCCTTACCGCCATCCGTGTAATGAGGCCCAATGTATTGTAAAAATAAATGGTTTATTTAAAAACAAGTAGGCCCAGATAAATCTTGGGGGAAATAAGTACTATCACAGATCATATAAATACATTATAGGAAAACACCACACTAACCTTGAAGGCACACAGACCAAAGCATGTAATCGAATTTGGAACACCTAACAGGAGTTCTAGGGAAGCTACTTTCAGTAATATAAGTGTAGTAGACCCTAGCAGTGGTACTGTGATGCTCAGCAGCAAATTACTTAGTAAACCAAATGGACAATATACTTTCCTGAATAGTGGAACACTTATTCTAATAACAGTAAAAACCTATAACTCTGATTGAGGATAACACCGTTTTTCTAGGGAAGTTGGACATTGGTGTTTAATATTCAATTGCAGTTGCTTTTCAGTTCACAGACTAAGGGAAGCAATAACTCTAAGTTACTTTAGGATAACACAATTATACTCAAGGTTAGTCAAACCCATACACCTTTTAAAAGGTGCTATCAGCAACTTAAAGGCGGCTATAAACCCAGACTGTTTGTGTGGCTGTCTAAAGCAGACCAGGGAAACCAAACCCCAGTGTTACACTTTATGAATGACTCAAACTTATGTTATTCTAGGTAGTTAAAACCTAATTCAGACTTATTCTGGATAGGCTAACAGCAAGTCAGGGTAAGCAAGACCCAGTTGGGAAATGTATACACCTATTCACTAAAAGAAATTGTTAGTGAAGCCAACAGCATTACTTTTGGGGAAAGAGGCCCAGCCAATTTACACATGTATAAAATAACCTTACATCTACTTTCTATTAGAATGGCGAAACAGTTTCTAAGGAAAGAAAGGTGTTACATATACTTTTCACAATGGCAGAACATTACTAAGGTAAGTAAAATAACCTTACATACACTTTTCAGATTGGCAGCAAATTTCTAAGGTAAGTAATAACTTTTTTAACTGTTCACTCTCAGAGTTACAGTTACCAGACAACTTCTTTTGCAAGTAAGTAACTTTTAAACACGTATTCTCTTTTCTAGGCAAAAGGCCCAATCCTTAGAGGTCTTTCCGTTATTCTTGGAGCATGAGTGTTCTCGTGGTAGAAAGGGGGTCACTAGGGTCTAGTGTCCAACAGACAGTGTAAGGATAGGTTCTTATGTAAGACAGAGTTCCTGACTTATTTAAGAGTTACTTACAGAGTTCCTAAGAAAGACTGTTAGAACAAGTAAGCACTTTACTTTTAGAGTTAGTTGAGGGGCCTGGGGCTTCAGATAAGACACCCTAGGAGGATTCCAGCAGTGGGCCTCAGTGAACTGGACAAGAGACCTCTCATTACAGCAAACAGCTCAAAACTACAAAGGAATCACAAGAGACTTAAGGTAAGTAAATACCCAAGCCAGCACAGTACCTCAGAAGACAAGAAGATTTTGCAGCAGGAGGACTTCCGGATCTGCAGCCAAAGACTTGGGTGTTCAATTCTTTCATTAAGAAGACAGAAGATAGGACAATGGAAGGACTTTTGCAGCAAAGATCATGGGGAAGCATGTAGGCAAGGTTTTCCTCATGGCTGGATGCAGCTCTGTGATTTTGGCAACTTTTTCAGGAGCACAGAAGAAGACGGAATATCACTGGTCAGATTCTCATCATTTGCAAGGTTCAGCACTCTGCTAAGGGGATATTTCAGACTGTAATCATGCTTCTTGAGATCCAGCAGGATGCCCACGAGGTTTTAGCGAGATTTAGCATTTCGGAACACTGGTCACTGTACAATGGCTCGAGGTCTCAGGGAATTGTGGTATTGCAGCCCCGCCAGGTCGCAGCATGGCGTGGGATGGCTCAAAAGGTAGGTCTTCTTGAGTCTAGTGGGTTTCACCAGGCTTTGGGTTGGGGTCATAATTTATGGAGTCCCCAGGTCGATTGGAAGAAAGGGCTACAGCAGGCTCCAGTTACATAGCAGGCTCTCTGGTCGCTGGAAATTGGTTCAGCATCAAAATCTTCATCTTCCTCTTTGGTTTTAGTTCCAGTGGTCGACTACCTCTTCAGCTTCCAGGATTGAACTTTTATGCAGGAACCCAGCAAATCAAACAGCCATGTAACATTCAAATGTGGTGGGTTGTCAGTCCTTTCAGTACAGCCAGCTGACCAGTTTAAAGAGGATTATCACAGGCAGGCTGAAAAACAAAGGGCTGCAGAGTTTTAGACTTGTCCCTCACCTCCTGCCTTCACAGACACCCTGGAACCTGGACGGGGAATCCACAGGCATCCTGTCAAAGATAAAATTAGCCCCAAGGGGTTTCCCACCCTGCAGGTCAGTGTAAGAACAAGAAAGGACAAGGAACACTGAAATGACAAAATAAAACTACTTGGGCCATTTTGATAAAATGAGCACCCATGGGTGCCCTTACCGGTGCCGTGGAAACAGCCGACGGTATAGGTGTGCCAAATTAATAAAAAGGTTAATTGCCACCAGCCATTAAAGGTAGGTTTGTCCATGTAACATAAATGTTACATTTAAAATGAGAAAGGGGATACTCAGTACCTCCCCAGCACTCCACATAAGGTGGGGTGCTGGTCTCACCTAATGAAAATGCAAAAGGAATTCAAAGATCCTTTCTACCCTTGGGAGCTGTAGTTCTCACAAGGTTTGCCAGAAAAAGTTAAAAGGGGGGCCCGTAGGGCAACCCAGCAACAATAGGCACACAGCCAGTAAATTGACAAAGAGGATAACTTTTAAAAGACACTATGGAGAGTCTTAAATATGGCACCCATAAAAAGAGTAAAAGACTCTGTGAGTGTGAGAAAGGGTTCCCACTCACTGAGGTATAAGGAAAAATAATCCACCAGTAAAAGCAAAACGTTCTGGTGTTGACACAGGTCAGGAAGATGTATCATTGCTGCGTGCCCCTGGTCTGCACCAGCGTCTCAGTGAAATCTCATTGCTATGACAATCTTTCCTAACAGGCCCTGTGCTGCGTGCCCCTGGTCTGCACCAGCGTCTCAGTGAAATATCATTGCTATGACACTCTTTCCTAACAGGCCCTGTGCTGCGTGCCCCTGGTCTGCACCAGCGTCTCAGTGAAATATCATTGCTATGACAATCTTTCCTAACAGACCCTGGGCTGCGTGCCCCTGGTCTGCACCAGCGTCTCAGTGAAATCTCATTGCTATGACAATCTTTCCTAACAGACCCTGTGCTGCGTGCCCCTGGTCTGCACCAGCGTCTCAGTGAAATATCATTGCTATGACAATCTTTCCTAACAGACCCTGTGCTGCGTGCCCCTGGTCTGCACCAGCGTCTCAGTGAAATCTCATTCCTATGACACTCTTTCCTAACAGACCCTGTGCTGCGTGCCCCTGGTCTGCACCAGCGTCTCAGTGAAATATCATTGCTATGACACTCTTTCCTAACAGACCCTGAGCTGCGTGCCCCTGGTCTGCACCAGCGTCTCAGTGAAATATCATTGCTATGACAATCTTTCCTAAAAGGCCCTGTGCTGCGTGCCCCTGGTCTGCACCAGCGTCTCAGTGAAATATCATTGCTATGACACTCTTTCCTAACAGGCCCTGTGCTGCGTGCCCCTGGTCTGCACCAGCGTCTCAGTGAAATATCATTGCTATGACAATCTTTCCTAACAGACCCTGGGCTGCGTGCCCCTGGTCTGCACCAGCGTCTCAGTGAAATCTCATTGCTATGACAATCTTTCCTAACATACCCTGTGCTGCGTGCCCCTGGTCTGCACCAGCGTCTCAGTGAAATATCATTGCTATGACAATCTTTCCTAACCCACCCTGTGCTGCGTGCCCCTGGTCTGCACCAGCGTCTCAGTGAAATCTCATTGCTATGACACTCTTTCCTAACAGACCCTGTGCTGCGTGCCCCTGGTCTGCACCAGCGTCTCAGTGAAATATCATTGCTATGACACTCTTTCCTAACAGACCCTGTGCTGCGTGCCCCTGGTCTGCACCTGCGTGCCCCTGGTCTGCACCAGCGTCCCAGTGAAATCTACAACCAAGAGCCTTGAAGTGATAAAGCCCTAGCTCCTCCCATCCTCCCTACAAACTCCTCACTAATAAAATCTGTCAACCTTACACTTCCCACATCCCTTCAAGCAACCAGGAAGGTCTTCTGTACAAAACCGCCTCAGGGCCTATCCATCTTCTATCAAGAGCCATTCTGTCATTTCTGCACTCCACAACCTGGAGGGCTGTCCAGACTCACAACTGCCCTGGTCCATACCAATCACAGAGATTTTCATATTGGCACAAAGGTAACAGGCCTGCATCCATCAACGCCACTTATTTCCACATCTGCCTTCCCGCTATTCGAGTAAAACACCATGTCCTGATGTCACACTGACCCATGTGCAGCAAGGCCAACATTATTGACAGATGGGCGCTATATAAGATCATATATATGTATAAATATATATGCCTTGAAACACTTGTGTATAAGGTGCGGTACAAATGCCATAGCATATCATCTCATAGAGACAGAGAGATAGGAAGAGAGAAAGTGAGGAGGGGAAGGTACAGAATTTGTAAGGGGGAGGATGGCAAAGAGACTGGGAGGAAGAGGGGGTGGCAAAGAGAGTGGGAGTAGTAGGTACAGAGGAAGAGTGGTGCACTGATGTTGATGGCAATGATTGAACCAGCAATATCGTGACCGAAAGGAATTTCAGAGCACAATAACACCGATCACACTACGCTAGGTGTAGGAGGCATGCATCCGCTCCAGCATCCGGGGTTCGGCCTGCACTGTGAGACACTATCACAAGGATGCGTCTGGCGCATCTCTTCCACAGACTACGAAAAACAGTCTGAAACCCCAAGAGGCAGCATACCGCAGCTTCCTACCCTCCCTGTCTTGTTTCTGAATTATACTCTCTGGAAGTATTTACGAAATAGCCCCGTTTAATCACCCCTCCCGCGCTCCCCTTCGTCAATGCACATCCTAATTAACTGCCACTTCACTGCTTGTTTGATTAGATAACTGTAAAACCCACGTAAAGTAATAAAACGATAAACCATCACTCCCGCGACAGCCAGGGAGCGCCGGGCCAAACATCAATATATTCTTTTACGATTATAATAATTTAGGCAGGAGCGCGGTGTCTGCGGGATCCGGGGCTGAGCGCCGGAGCTGCATTAGCGCAGGAAGGGACCGGCGTCTCGGGAGAGGCTGAGCTACGGTCCCTGAAGAGCAGGTCACGGTGCCTGCCCTTCCTGCCGAGCTGCCGAGATGCAGTGATTCTCCGAGCGCGTGCGGCGGGGAGAGAGGGGTGGGCGTGGGTGCGCGTACTCCAACACCTCGGAGACGGTGAAGGATTGTGCCCTCCCTCCTCCCCGCTGCGTACCCAGAAATGCTATCTCCTGCCCACTATCTACAATACGCACACACAAGGAATTGCCACGAAAATAAGTGCGAGTAAACCCGTATGGTACCACCTGGCTGGAATTGCTAGGGTAAAAAGCACATGGCATGAGAGAACCTCTTCACCTGAAACCAGGTTGGAGGTCACCAGAAACGGCATCTACTTTTGTGCTGCTATTTAGTTTGTCCAAGGCCTTCCCCCTTTTCCCTTTTTTTGCATGCAATGCTCACTAACACCAGATTGCCCAATGGTATGTTACCGTCAGTTATTAATTATGCCACGCTCTAACCAGGATAGCCACTGGTGTGTTACTGTCAGTGATTGATTTCATTGTGCTCTATCCCGGGCTTGCCTACTGATGCCCTATCATTAGTGTTCGATTATAAGACGCTCTACCGAGGGGGTGACTACTTTTGTCTTACCATCAGTGATTGATCACATTACATTCGATTTGGGGCTTGGCTATTGGTGTCTAACCATCAATGATTGAATACATTACACTCTACCATGCGCTAGCCTACTGATGTCCTATCATTAGTGATTGATTATAAGATGTTCTATCCATGGCTTGACTACTTGTGTCTTACCATCAATGATTGATTACATTACATGTTATTTGGGGTTTGGCTATTGGTGTCTAACCATCAATGAATGAATACATTACACTCTATCCCGGGCTAGCCTACTGATGTCCAATCATTAGTGATTGATTATAAGATGTTCTATCCAGGGCTTGACTACTTGTGTCTTATCATCAAAGATTGATCACATTACATTCGATTTGGGGCTTGGCTATTGGTGTCTAACCATCAATGATTGAATACATTACACTCTATCCCGGGCTAGCCTACTGATGTCCAATCATTAGTGATTGATTATAAGATGTTCTATCCAGGGCTTGACTACTTGTGTCTTACCATCAAAGATTGATTACATTACATGTTATTTGGGACTTGGCTATTGGTTTCTTACTATCAATGATTGAATACATTACATTCTACCATGGGCTAGCCTACTGATGTCCTATCATTACTGATTGATTAGATGACACTGTACCCTGCACTTCCCTACTGGAATCCTGCCATCAGTGATTGATTATATTACGCTCTACCCAGGGCTTGCTTACGGGAGTCCTACCATTAGTGATTAATTACATTATGCTCTACCTCACCTCAGGCTACCCTACTTATGTCCTATCATTAGTGATTGATTACATTCCACTCTACCCAATGTTTGGCTTCTAGTGTCTTACCACCAGTGATTGATTTCATTACACTCTAACCTGGGCTTGCCTACTGGTGTCCTATTGTCAGTGATGGATTACACTACATCTACCCATGGCTTGCCTCCCGGTGCCTTACAATCAGTGCCTGATTACATTACTGTCTACCCATGTCTTTGCCGCAGGCATCTTGTAGTCAGTGGTTGATTACATTATGAGCTACCCTGTGCTTGCCTTCCAGTGAATTTCGTCAGTCATTGATTACATTTTTGAAGCTTACATCAATCCTAAAACAGACTCTGACCGCTTGTCATCTACTGCCTAGTGAAAAAAGTCTCTTCATTTGTGAATGGAAGGAGGAAAAGAAGGACCGTTTGGATATCGATGAGGGTCATGGACGGATTGATTTGAGCCTTGCAATGCAGTGACCATATTTAGAAGAAGACGGAAGGATGGAGGAGTTCGAAAGGTCTAAGTAAACCTTTCATTATTGCCCACACAATGATATGATAGGTTATTTATAACGCGCTTAACACTCAGAGGTTTCTAAGTGCGGGCGCGGGATCGAACCTGAGTAGCTCCATGCCGTCTTGCTTCCAAGGCAAGCACGTTGCCTCTGAGCTATCCTCCTGAGACAAACCCACTGGTACTCATTTCATCAGATCTCAGTAGGGTGAAAGACTGAGCATGACCTCCTGGGATTCACTCAGCCACATACAGGGAGCACGCAGATATCTGCAGCTGGCACTTTAAGCTGCTAAAAGGCAAAGCCTCGCAGATTTGCCAGCAAGCGGGCGCGCGACAGCAGCTGATTATCTTCGAATTAGCAGGTTAATTGATGCACCGCTGACACATAGGCCTTTTCTCCTGCAGATGTGTTAATAGAGTCACTCTGCAGAGAGCGCAGAGAGGGCAGCATCGACCCATGGCCATGTTAAAAAAAGAAAGAAAATCTCCTCCGTGCTGCTGACAAAAGGAGAAACAGCTAGCAATAGCTGGGGCCTAGTGACAGGACGAAATGTAGGGTCATAGTGGGGGCCACTGGCGAGAGTGCTGATCATCAACAGAGATCTGGGCGTACCGTGACCCCAACTCATGGTGAAACGAGATAACTATTTTAGGTATGTCTGTGGTAAGTAAGGGAACTCAAAGGTACGGTGCTAACAGTGCAGAAGTTGCCGACCACAAATATCACACCGTTCAACACCAAGAAGACAGACTATCTAATCTCTTGCTGGTAATCTCGATCCCCCTCATCCTAGGCCTAACTTGCTGAGAAGTTCCAACCAAATGTCCACGCACATGCAGCGACTCTGCCTCCCTAATTAGATCTGTAGCTCCCCAAATGAAAAAGGCTGGTGCATGACCTTGAGATTTGGGGGGGTTAAAAGGATGAAGAACTAGAATCAGGATGATTCTTGCTAAATGTAGTGGAAAACTGTGAGTTGAGTTATGTCATGTTATTCTGCTTTGAGTCCGTACCAAATCACCACTGTGGTAGTATCAGAGCACCTGCCCTTTACCATGGAGTCTGGACCACAGGCATCCTGACCTTGGTCTGCTAAGTAATAAAGCTTAAAGTGACCAAAGATTACCCACACTTCTGAACATCCTTGTTCTAGTCAGTACTTGATAAAGCTACTCCTAAGCCTAACTAGCTTGCGCAACATGCCTTACCTTCCAGTCGTAATAGTGCACTTCCCAGTTCCACCTTGTATTGCCGTATAAAGGTAGAGAGTCCGGCTCATTTAGTGGCATTGCAGAGGTGGCGCTGAGACTCCACCCCGCCCCCCTGATGCTCAGGATGCTGCAACTTCAGGTGACTCATCCTTAGATTCCATTTAGATCTTCCTTACTACTCGTCGTCTTGGTGTCCTTATTTAAGCAATGTAACCCGAGCGGCGGGGGCATTACCGACTCAGGTAATGCCCCGGGGCCCATAGGTAAGGCCCCGAGAGGAGTTTCGGGACAGAAAATAAAAACGACCAAGAAAATGGCCACCGCCATGGAAAGGGAAAACGGAGTCCGTTTTCCCTTTCCATGGTGGTGGCCATCGGGAGCGGACATACTAGGAACACTTGTTCCCAGCGCGTCCGCTCCAGAAAAAGGATCAAAAAGAAGGTAAGTGGAGTTGGGAGGGCAGGAGTGGGACGGGGGAAGAAAAAAAACCAAAAACGTACCTGCATCCCCGGCGGGGGACGAGGGAAGCCTCCAGCCGTGTGGAGCTCCGAGTCTCTACACGTCTGGAGGCTTCCCTCGTCCCCCGCCGGGACCCAGGAACAAGAAGGTAAGTTGGGGGCGGGTGGGAGGGAGATAAGGGAATAAAAAAAAAAAGACATACCCGAGTCCCCGGCTAGGGGCGAAGGCAGCCTCTCAGCCGCAGCGCAGGGAGGCTCGGAGCGGGGATGGCCCCGCTTCGAGCCTCCTCATTGGCTGAGGGGCTGCCACGCCCCCCGCCGGGGACAAAGGATGTGGAATCCCGATGGAGGGATTCCTGGCTTGGTAACGACTCGGCGAGAGCCAATCAGAATGGCTCTTTCATTCTGATTGCGCCCTCGCCGGGTACTAATCTCCATTAATAGCCAACAAATTAAAGTGTTGTCAATGGACATTCTTCTCTGCTGATTGGCCCAGAGGTAACAAAGAGAGGTGTAGACCTCTTGAGGTCAGATGTCCTTTCGTCGTGAACCTGAAATGGCTGAATGGGGCTGCCAGAAAGTTAATTTGGTCTATTTGAAACAAGAGAAAAATGTAAACGCAGCACCGCCTTCTTTGGAAGAACTCTGAAGTAAGGAGACTCCGCAATCAAGGAGTTGAACTCTCACTTTTTCTGAGTAAGTAGCATAATAAAACTGGCTTTGGAGAAGGCCACTCACCAGTAGTGACTTGTTGGGGATCTGCTTTCAGTGATGGAAGCAATAAAGGAAAGGAGAGATCCAGTAGGTCATTGGATCTCTTGTCCTAGTTTACCAAGGGTAATAAAAATGATGCTTGGTGAACTGTTCCACTGCCTCCACACTACTGCGGGCATGACAGAAGACCCTGATAGCAGCTCTTGGTGCATGTTAGAGGCTTACTGATAAAACCCACATGAACTCACCATGAACAAAAAGCAATACCTTCAGCCCTTCGCACATTAAGGCATTCCTCTCAGCAGACCAACTTTTCGAATACACTCTAATATCTGTCCTTGAAAGGAAAAGCAGATGGATTGCGTGACCCTTGCACCTCTGCCACCTCTTTAGAAAGCCCTTGATGTTTCAGGCCCGAGCATTCTATCGCCAGACTGTGAAGTGCAGTCGCTGCAGTGACTCCTACATTATTCATCCTATAGTCCTGCCCAACCCTAATAAGATGAGGAGCGAGGGCGAGGAAGTAAGTGGGGCGCGCAGTGGGGCCTCCGCCCCTCACCTTAAAAAGATAAGGAGTGCGGTGCCCGGGCCTCGTCCGTCAGGTGCGGTTCGAGCAAAGAGGAGAGCAGCTTCCATGGAGTGAGGGAGCACCGCACTGAGAGCCACTGGGTGCGGGCGGCATGGCTGTCAATGTGCCTCTGCAATGTTGAGCGGGAGCACCATCCTGAGAGCCTGGCGGTGCTAGCAGAATGGCTGTTAGCATGGCGCTACTGTGATGAGAGGGAGTGCCGCGATGAGAGCCATGCAGCATTGGAAGCACGGGCGCGAGTGTGGCGCTCCCATGATTAGAAGGAGCGCTGTGCTGAAAAACGTCCCAGCAGCTCAGCAGCCCCAGGAACTGGTGAAGCTTCCCTCATTGGCCGATTTCCTGGGCTGTACTGATATTCTGAGCCATACCAGCTCATATGGCCAGCAAATTGGCCAATGGGGGAGTGCCACGTCACTCCCCCAGGATATAATGGTCCTTAATTGTTCCATCCCATACATTGATTGTAGATGTAATGCTGATTTCAGCCCATATCATCTCATATGGTGGTCAGTCAAAATGTTGAAAATAAAAGTCGAATGACAATAATGTGGAAAAATAAATGTGGAAAAAAAAAAGTCGAATTCCCTCTTTTTTAATTATATATTTATTTTGGGGTCCGGGAATAAAAAAAAATGGGTAAAACAAAAAAAAAATAAAAAAGGGGGGCCCATTTCCAATAAAAAACGTCATAAAAATGTTTTTCGACATTTTGACATTCCACTTTTTTGTTTTCGATTTTATCACTATAAACCCATCTCATATCATTTTCCTTGACTATTTCAACACTTAGATTAATTGCATTCCATATTTTGTTCTTTAGCTCTGGCATCCCACAGGTGATCGTTCTTATTCTGGTTGTTGCACTTCAAACCAAGCCCCCCAACTTGTTCACCCCATAAAGCCATTGTTGCATCCCACAGACCGATTGCTAATATATGAAATGTTCATCCCATATACTTCTTTCTACAGCCCATACATTGAATGGTAACCCGCTTACTGTCCGTTGTACACATATTAACATTCCAATTCCCATAGGAGACCATTGAAGCCCTGGCAGTGGAATGGTTAATATACTGACTGTTAGATGTTAGCTGATGCTCCTTCATTGTTTCTTCTTATAGTTTAGTAATTGATAGGTTGATTCCTGCATCCATTATATGCTCCTTGATTATTGCATACACTGGTTTGATTTTTGATTTGGTAACTGTTGCATCCCATATCCTGCTCCTTTGATTACAAAGCTGCTTCCGGGAGGGAATGTTCCCAAAGATCAAAGAGTTCAAGAACGCATCAGACTGCAACAGCAGGTGGGAGAGTTGCTCCCTGGAGGGGTTCCACGCGGAGAAGATTCAATAGCACACAAAGAGTAGATAGCCACTGTGCATGCTATTGATAACACGTATACTACGGAGGTGGACAACACGTTGCTTCTGGCATCGTTCTGTGCTTGTTCAAGGCTGTGTTTTTTAAAATGGGAACACTTCCATTACCAGCATGATTACTGTAAGAAATACAAAAAAATAGGAAAAGATAAACACACGCCTGTCTGGTTAGTTGCCTACGTGAAAAAACAAGAATAAATGGAACTACTCATAAGCACAGACAGTCTTAAACATGAGGCCAGGGGTAGCTTGACCAGAGGCATTGCTAGGGGGTGCCTGAGGGGGCTATAGCCCCAGGTCTTTTGGTTATAGCCCCGAATAGAAGTTAAGCTGCCACAACCAAAAGGCTATAGCTAGCCCCGAGTCCTGACAGTCCCTTCATTAGCGTGGCCCCGGATCTTTCCAGACCTACCAACACCCCTGCCCGTGTGTGGCACTTACACAACTAGTCACAGGATATCACAATCATCAACCTGGAATAGTGCAAACAAGCTAATAAACAGTGTGATGGGTGTACAGCAATGCAAGTTGTTATGATTAACTCAAAATCATCCATCAATCAGTTTTTCCTTTTGTCTCCCTTAGTGGCATAGGATATGTCCAGGTGAGGGCTCATTACTCATTGCACCATATGGAGCTAAACTGCACATCGCTAATGAACCTCAACAAGACTTAAACAAGCCTGGTATTTCACTTTATTTATTTAATTTTTTGTTTGTTTTTATTTGTATCTCTGTTTTATTGTTAGAGGTGTTTCATTAGGTTTTCACGTGGCCTAGCCTTTCGGACTGGGTGGCTCCGTTTGGCAGAAGGTCTGTGATTATCCTGGAACCGGTAGGTAGGGGCATTTTTTTTGTATATTGTCTCTACTAACATCCTTACTGAGCAGATGCATTGTACAGCATTCTTTCTACCAATCCAGTTCCCAAAAGTGAAATGCATCACCCGGGCCCTCCATCAATGCCTAGCTTGTTCCAATCACACAGGACATGATGACAATACTACATCCGCCCCCCGGCCCTCAACACCCAACTTTGCAAATAAATATTGGAAAGCAAATTAATGCATGCTTTCTGTTAGGCAGACAGTTGGGATGAGAGATGCACTTGAGTATGTCTGCTGAGGAGAGTTTCAGACCCTCCAGATAAAATGCAGACTCGCCAATGTCCGATTGTATTTGAACATCCGAGTCATCCTCCAAATCCTAATAGCTGTGAAGTGTTCCTTGGTACCTCCTGAAATGTGATGCTTTCTGTGCGATCTTAGTGTGGGCCTTTGTAGTGGTGAGTATTGCCTCTTCGACTCAGGTTACTTCGGTTACCGAGACCTCTCGGTTACTTCGAGAGGTCTCGGGGCAAATGGTGGCCTAGGGTTTTGGGCATATTGTTGCTCCACTAATACAGCATCACTAACTTTTAGATTTTAATGGCTTAATTAATCTCCATATGCTTTTATTTTTATTGTTTTTCCATGAAAATTATGTTGTTCCTCATTGTGGAGGCAGTTGCCTCTGCAATGAGGTTTATTAAATGTGTGCCTTTGAAAAAAACAGATATTTTTGACAGATACTGTGACAAATCATGTTCCGGGGTACCAGTGGTCCAGTGGTGAATATCGGTTTCTAAACCATCAATCAGCCCCACACCTCTAATCCACCAAAAGGGATCCAAACAGATTGGAATAACAAGCAAATTATAAACCTCCTCATCAAATTTTGGTAACGTGGACGGAACGGTAGGCTTATCTCCAAAAGGTCGTGGATTGTTGGTTAGTTACAACACAGCGAAAATACAATTATTACCCTATGATAAAAGGTACTTTGCAGTCAAGCTTGTATAACACATGTCTTCTTTATTTATCACAATAGACAGTTCAAGCAACAATATAAAATACAAACCACCCTGGAAAAGAATGCAGAGGACAGACAGTTTCAAAGAAGGAAATGGGATACACTCTAAATACTGACAGTAGGGTAGTCGGTGTGGTTAAATGTTTCTTGGATTCAGCACAAAGGAATTAATGGGTCTTAAAATGTCTAAAGTCAGCATCAGGGCTCTTTGTAGGCTTCTGTAACAGAGTTCAAGATGGGAGTCAAATGGCTGCAGGGTGCCCTACATGGTGACTGTGGCTTGACAATGGTCAGAATTGCAGTCAGTTGCTGCTCAAGGAACTCAACTGGCTCAAAAATGTTCTTTAAGGCAGTTGTTAGAAATTGCTCATCGTGGCGCTTCTTCAATTGTGTCGTCCTTTAAGGCAGACGGCCCAAAGCTGAAGAGTGTGTTGCAGGCATCTGCCTTGTACTTTGTTGTAGGTTCAGAGACCTTCTGGCCCTTCCTACCTAGGAAGCTTGCTGCAGAGCCCAGCAGGATGTGCTGTGTGCTGACTGGGTACCAGTTCTTGAGCGGCCGGAGAGTCCTCTGAGGTCTGTATCTCCCTCTGTAATCTGGGCAATGTTAAGGGAGGGATTTTTCTTCCCTCTTTGATAGCCCTGGCCTTCCTTCACTGGCGGAAGATGCAAGGCAGACTGTACCTTCAGCCAGGGTGCAATGAGTTCTTCTTGCTATTCCTTGTGAAGTCGATGATCTGCCAAAAGAGGAGCTCCGTCTTTTTAAGCCAAGTGGGACACAGTGATTGGTGTAGACTAAGCCTTCCTTAATGAAGCAATCATGGGGTCCTTACCAACAATCTCCGGTTTGCATGAGGTCATAACAAACGTGTTTTGCATCAGGAAAGGTAAAGGGGTGAAAACCTGTGATACTAAGTCCCACCCATCTTCCTGTCTGTGGCTGATCAAAGATTCTCTATGGTTAATGGAGCTCTCTGTGGTTCCTGATTAAAGCGGCAGGTCTCCCTTGAAGCTGTGGTGAGATCAGACTCTCTGGCTCCTGCAAACCACATTCTCATGCCTGCTGAATGGTGTCTCCCTACTGGGAAGGTCTATTGTAAACATGCCATCCCAGACATGACAGCTCACTGTCAAGTTGATGATACTGAAGGTGAGGGCTGGCTTCAGGTTGACACAGTTACATATGAAAGCTTGTTTGGGTTTCCTGTCTCCTTTGTTAACCTCTGCAGCCAGGCCCCATGTTGGCCTGTTTGAAGTACACTTCATTATTATGATAATCACTGCCACCAGCTGCAGGGCCCCAACAGGCCAGATCCATGGAGCTTCTGTTAGTTAATCAAGCTGGCCATGGAAGGGGTAAGGTTGGTCTTCCCCCTTTCTGGAGATGTCATAGTGTACTCCTAGCTGTCACATCCAACTAGATATGACATAACGGAATGTGCCTGTAGGCTGTGTCGACCCAGAGTATCTGGGTCTATGCGTTTGTCATTGTGTGTGCATAGGAAAATGTGTGTTGATTAGCCCCACACATGTTCCCGAGGTTGGTCAATCATCATTCCATTCAATACAAAATTTCAAAAAAGCCAATGTGTGCGGATGGTCGAATTCCTCAAAGACACTGATTAGTATTAGAATATGGTGAGTTTCTGGAATCCCTCAGTACTTGACAGATGACTTGCTGTATAGGTTCTGACATGATGTTGGCTACTTCTAGTGTCTTTTTGAGAGGGCCCATAAACCCTTCTGGTAATCTATTGCCTTCGGTCAAGAGTGACATTATTTTCTGGTGTTCAAAACCCATGTAATTAGCAAAAGCTGAGAATGTATTCCCATTGAAAGGTGACCCATTGTCAGACTTCACAACAGACGATATAACATATGCTGGGAATATGTTGTCTAGTGTGGGAATAATAATGCAGCAGGCAATGATGAAGGAATTCTCTGTGCTACCAGATATTGTGAATATTCTTATATCCCAGTAAATACTGACCTGTCAACAGTGGTCAAAAGAAACCCAAATCAGCCTCTTTTCAGACATTTGCCAGAAGCGGGAATATTTGTTTCGGTTTTGAAACATGGGATGTTTATGTGGTCTGACATACACAGCATTACAGCAGTGATTCTTTCACCATTTGGCCTGATATGATATCCCAAACCTTCTGCCTCATAAATATTTCCTGTCAACTGTACCTATTTGAGTGTTTGATGCCACATTTCCTGTAATTCATTGTATTCTGGCCACAGGAATCACTCAACGAGTTCCACGCAGCACACATTCTTCAGTAGATAAGGAGATCTCCTCTTGAATTTGCTTGAATTACTTCAATTCCACATAATAAATCTGAATATTTCTGAGTGAGACATGTTCAGCTTGTCATATTGGCAATACAGGTTTTGGTGCCGCCAAATCTTAACTGACATTAGTCGGTCCAGATGAATGGTTGTCCCTATTTTGTCGGGTATTCGTTGGCTACACTGATCGTGTAATAATCATGCGTGTATTGGGTGAACCCCAGCAAATATTTAAGCAATGACAAATTGCCAAGTGATGGGTTGGATTTCGAAGCAGACACTTTTCAGGACCTTGTTGCATGCCCTGCTCCTAGGAAACCTATCTAATTAGTTTGAGTGTGGGAGAGTTGAATTCACAATAACAAGGATTCAAAGTGAGATGAGCTGCTATAAGAATGGTACATACATTCATTAAGGCATCATCATGTTCCACTTGAGATGATCAAAAAAACAAAACATCAGTGTTGTATGTGCTGGATTATCATCATGTGGTTTGTGTTGGACTTTGTTTGTAGCACGTATCCTGATGTACCAGTAGGCTTCATCCAATTCGATGTGATGATACCCTTAGTGGAGGTATAATTTAGAGAAGATTGTCTCCCTTCACAGCCGATAGATCATGTCGGAGATGCTCAGAGCCAGGTGCCTCTCCATTTAAATTACTGTGTGTGGTTGGCTCATGTCAACACAGATGTAAATGGGCCCCCATAGTGCTTCTCTGACCAAAATTCCTGTTGAATGTTGAATGTGACACTTCGATACTGTTGAGCTACTAACTTAATGGATTTGTTGATGTGCAGGCGTATCTGTCTACCCATCAACTTCCCCAAACCCTGAACTAGTGATGAGGAGCATGATTTGACGTTGTAGCCTGCATTTGAAGGCATGTAAGTAGTTGATAGATCATAAGAATGAGTCCCATTTGTAGGGAAAATGTTGAACTGAGAAGACATCTACAGTAGGTCTCAGCATTGGTCACTAACATATCCAATTTGCTAATGGAACATTTATCGGTTATCTCTGTTTAGAAATGGCCTTTAGAAGGTCGAATCATGGCTGATCCAGAGGGATATATAAGTGTGATGCAAGGGATGAAAGGCGTAGGCTCAGTTACCATCTCATGCTCTTCCTTAGCTGTGAATCAAGATACTGTACACCGGGCCACTATCAATCACAAAAATGTTAGATGCCCTATGACTTTAGCATGGGGCTAGAATCTGAGGAGTTAGATACTTCACCTTGACATTGGGGGTCATTATAAGTTTGGAGGTAGCCATGCCACTATTAGCGCATGGCTACCCCCTTACCGGGTACCGGGTCCGGGTTCCTCGAATGAGGAATTACCGGGCCATTCCGACCTTGGAGGGACCGGTAATTCCTCATTCAAGGAACCCAGACCCGGTACATCCCCATTCCCATTCGAGCCCCCATAGGGCTCAATGGGAATGGGGAGGGTGCTAACAACTGTCCCGTTAATAACGGGCCCATTGTTAGCTCCCCGGTCTGCTCGCAGGACCCGCTAAGGACGCCTGGTTTTGCCAGGCAGCCTTAGCGGGTCCCACGAGCAGAACTCGTAATGTGGCGGTAAGGGGTTGACGGCTCCAGCACCTTTACCGGTGCCGCTAACCCCTTACCACCACACTCATAATGACCCCCATTGTATGGCAAAAACACATCTACTGCACTTGCATGACTCCCATGTGATGGGGATTACAACCTGCATTTCATATTCTTGTCTGCCTGCAATGTATGCATTTAGTTTCTGAATGCCACTATCCATGAGTTTCAGGGATAAGTCCTTCGTTTGTTTTTATTTTACCTCTGTCCTTTGAAGGGACTGAAACTTTGCCCTTCTGTTCAGAGCTGCACAAAGACTGAACATATCCACAATCACATTGTCGTGTGTGGCACGTGGCCAGGAATTCTCCTTTAGGTGGATATTCATACCATGTCCCATAAAGGACGATGAGGTAAAGATCTTCCACGTTAATTTGCACCGACTTTGGCCTGTCCATCGCAACAGCCTGCAGGTCGACGTTGAAAGCTGTTCCTGCCATGGACAGAATCCCTACGATGCAGCAAGGTTTTTTAAAAGCTTTCTGTTAAAATGATTATTCACAACCAGCTGTCACCAGTGACTTCAGTGACTGTTCATGTGAATGTTCGTGGAAAAGGCAGTATTTCATGCAAACCTTTAACCTGGTTACACAACTAATAAGAGTGGTATTAGTGTTTCCTCTGTTGTATGCCAAATAAAGGTGGTTGCATCCAAACTGTGTTGTTGTTTTGAAGATGAATCTGCTTGCATATGAATGGTCATGTAAAGTCTTATGTACAACATAGAACCATGGACATAAGTTTCACCTGATTGTGTGCAGGGTCTTCACCCTCTTTGGGAGGTGATTTATATCGATTACAATCATTTATATTTGACAATTTTGAGAACATTTTTTAAAAAAAATGGTGTAAACATAATATTCTGAAAGTCATTGAATTATCTGATTTTGCATTAATGCTCTTATTCTATAAGCATTTGTATGCTATTATCTATTTCTTATTTTTTCTTATTTTAAATGTTATTGCTGGCTTTAATGTTAGAAACAGCTAGTTCACTGGCCTGATATATTAAGTACTTCAGTAAAATTGAGCTTTAGATGTGAAAATGCAATTGTTGATTTTAGAGTGGTTTGAAGAATTATGCACAATTAGGAAGATAAATGAATCACCACATGTCAGACCCTAAAAACTAACATGCGGCGTGACCCATGATGCTGGTGCAAATTACAAACCTCTACCCGACTCCTAGCCTACAAAACTTCCCTTGATGCCCTGATCCCTGTCAAATCCACCTATTTCAGAAAGCTAATTTCCTCCCTGAGCAATGACCGCCTCAAAGAATGATATCTACAAGCTTTACTCACAACTCCCAAGCCAATAGCCATTTTCTCCTCTCTTCCTGCTAATAAATTTGCTCATTACTGTTCCTCAAAAAATCTGAAAATGTGTGTCAGAGTCCGCCTCCTTCTTCCTTTCCAACTCTCCTTCAGTCCACCGCCTCAGCCCCTACCACTTCTACTCTTGACTGCTTCTCCTCTACCTCTCTTTTTGAATGTGCACCTACTCTGCATTGTCAACCCATCTCACACTCCTATTGACCCTTTTGCTCCACAAAAGGTCATAGACTTACTCTCAATCACCTGCCCCTATCTCTCTGAACTCTTTAATCTCTCTCCCACTTCACTGGATTCTTCCTTGACTGATTTAAATCTTCAACTGTCTTACCCCTAATGAGGAAACCCTATGCTGACAGAGATGTCCCAGCAAGCTGTAATCCAGTTACCCCCCTTCCCAATTATTTAAATGTCCTTGGGTTGGTAGTCTTCAACTGCATCACTAAGTACCTTGAGCATAATGGCCTTCAATATGACTTCTGTAGTGAACACTCCATTGAGACTGCACTCAGGCATCTCTCCAGCCTTCCCTCTGATGCACACCACTTCAAATTATCTTCTATAGTCTTTCTGCCACTTTTGTCACAGTCGACCACTCCTCTTTCCTCCTCACTCTCCAGGAGCTTGGGTTTCACAAATATTCTCTTGCCTGGTTTGCCACATACTTGGACCGTCAATCCTTTAAAATGTCTGTAAACTTGCAAACCTCTGACTCTACCTCTCTCCCTATTGGTGTCACCCAAGGATCAGTCCTTGGACCTCTGCTCTTCACCCTCAATACCTTTGCCTTAGGAAGACGTATCTTGCCCGGTTACATGTGATTATATTGAATTATAAGATTCTTATTCATATCCTAATCTTTTCTCTACTTGATTATTGCTTCTTGATTCTCCCTGGCCTCCTGACCTATGTTTGCCACCTTTGAACTCCATCTTGAATGCTGTTATTTGTCTTCTATTTCTGCTCTCTCCACATTTTCCTACCTCATTTTCCTTAGTACTGTTGGGATGCCTTCCTCCCCCGACTGTCTTCTGTTTTGTTACCTCTGCATTGTTTTTAAGTGTACACATGATTTATCTCTAGATCTCCTACTCCAGTCCGGGCCCCTACTATGCCTCATCTGTCCTCATCTCTTTTCCTGTTACCCAGTAGAATTTCTGTTATTTTCTCTTCTTGTCCCAATCCTATTGAACTATTTCCCTTACTCTCTCTGCCCTGCATCTACCTTTCGTTCTTCTGTTAAAGCTCATCTACTCATCTTGCCCAACAATTAACAATATAATGCCATGCTGATTGCCTCCTGCCTGTACATGTTGTGGGGTGCCTTTAAGGCCCTAAACAGAAATCTATTTTCATTTGAAAAACCGCACTGAAACTCTGCACCAAAAACGGCTGTGCTTTGCTTTCCCTGTCACATGAGTGGTAAGCAGTTGAACCCTGCAAACCAAAAGTGGCCCTGCACTGCTTTTTTTCACTTGAATGTCCCTGAAGTTATGCACTGCACCAAAAACAGCCTTATTGTACTTCTCATTCACATGAGGGGCAACAATTACAATCCTACAACCAGACACAGCATTTGCTTTTCATTTCACTTGAACATCGGCCCTTTAAAACATTGCAAAGGAAAAACAGCTTGTTTCTTTTTTCTTTTATTCAGTGTCAAATCAAAGAACCATGTGGAAGGGGGCCTACGCCTCATTGTCAATGAACCAAAAGACAATGCCAACTCACTCAAAATGAACAAATTAACGAATCCTGTGACATGCAAGATAGGAGTTTCAACATCAGATGCAGAAACGGTTTGCACATGTGTAAAAAATAAATAAAGAAATTACTTTAAAAAGTCACTGTGAAAGGATAGTTTTGCTCGCACAGAAATTTCAGTGAAAAATGCTTTGGGGAGGGGGGTTGGCTAAGCAATGTGCATTATGTTCCCACCCACAAGACTTCAATCACCTTGGAAGAGGCTCACAAAACTGGACAAATCAGTTTTTTTGGGCTCAGGCGGGAAACGTCTTAATTGAGAGCCCCGCTCTCCACTGAAATTCGCACCTGCTAGTGAATCAGCATGCAAGGACATGTGATGTACTGAGGGCATTATAATTCCCTGTTCTGCCAGGGCTAAGGGCCTTCAAGGAAAACAAGTGTGGCTAAAAACTTAACTGGGAGATGTGAGTTCCTCCTGCACCCACTACCAAGGACAAGCTGACAACTTCAAAGGGGGTAATAAAAATCTCTGGTCACTGACTGTGGGGGATAAAGTGCCCCACCCACAAAGATCCTCCAAATTGACATTAAAGGACTGAGTCAATTTTTAGCATTTTTTGTAAAAATTAAAATAGAAATAATTTCATTTTATGCTGTGTTTTTATGTAATTTCCAGGCAGTTTTTAAGAGTTAAAGTGCATTTTCCTAGGATTTGGGGACTTAAATTGCCAGTTAAGACTAGTTTCTGGTGGCCCAAAAGATGTGACAAGTATGAGATTTAATGGAAAGATGGAAGGTGAAATTAGGAATATGTGTTATCATTTGCAAAGTCTTAACTATTACCAAATTCCCTATGACCCCCCTCAAAAACTGTATATCTAATGCATATGTCAGGGCCTAGTATAAATATGGAGTTATGATACATAACTGGGTTTTTGTCAAAAAGTGGCCAAGAAAACAAAGAAGGGTAATAAAATGCCAATAAACAGATGGTGCTCTCTCCCTTGGACCAATCACGAATGATAAACTGTCCAATCCTGGGGTTAGGAGTAAGTATAGAGTAGTACCCCTAGATTGTTAAGTGAGTGATGTCATTTGGGCTATATAAGGGGGGCTGTACTAGGTCAGGGGACACACACACAAGAATCTGGGGAGACAGGAGAAGGACGACGGAGAGGAGGCAGCTGAACAATACCAAGGAGAGTGTAGTGACCATATCCCTTGCCTGGCTGTCCAGAGTGTCCTGAGATCCAGCTGGCTGTCCAGAATCCCAAACCAAGGAGAGTGCAATGACCGGACCCCTTGCCTAGCTGTCCAAAGGTTCCTGAGATCCAGCTGACTTTCCAGAATCCAAAACCAAGGCTTACTTTGTAAATAGCAAATAACCTCAGCCCTACATTGCATAAGCTTTCCTTTTTGTAGCATTGCACCCATTGAAAACCCATAGAAAACCCCAATTGAAAACCCAAGTGACAACCTCACATTGCTAGTGTAATTTAGTCACCTTCCCATAGAAGAATCGGTGTTAGCCTGTGTATGTTCGCATATTCCCTTTGGTAAACCTCTCTGTCTCTGTGTAAATCCTTAGCATATTCTTAAGTAAATCAATTAATTCCCCCAATGAAATTCATGGTACAAGTTGGTTAAAATTCTAAATTAACCCCCTTGTTCCTGGTGTCTTTCTTTAATAATTATAGTCATTAAAGTATTGCCTCAAAAGCATTAGTCTCCTTGTAACTGAAAACCGAATTCGCCCATTTATTGTGTGCCTTACCCCATGAATTCCTATTTGCATCTGTCCCAGTGAAAAAAAGTAGTCCCATTGAGAGCAATCCCTTTTGCCTACAATCCGTCTGTCATGTGTCTCTGTCCGTGTCAATGAAAACTGATTTTCCTCTTCTGATCTATACCCCTTCCCTGAGCTGCCAGCCATTGTAAATCCAGTGTAAAATGAATTTCCATTTGCCGTTTGTATTTTTACCTTTTGCTCTAGTTTCTCCCCAAAACCGATTGTCCTACTTTATTTCTACATTGCCCTGGTGTGCTGTAGTCTCTAAGCTTCCCTCTCTTCTCAAGTGTAGCAACACAAATTTCCTTTCATTCTGTTCCATAGCAGTTGTGAGTAGCTGTGTGAGTAATAATCAAAATCCGATTCTGACGTTTTGCTCCAAAAATCGGGGTTCACTTTCTTTGCTGGCCTCTCATCCTGGGGTTGTGGGCTTTACTCGAGATCAGATGTTATCTCTCTATCCCTGCTCCTTGTCACTGCCTTCCATTCAAAGGAATCAAGTTAGGTAATATTTGGGGTGAGTGTTGCAGGGGGGAGTGCTAAACCATTGGGGTTATCTCTTTCTAAAAAATGTTCTTTTTCTGGGTTGCCGTTAAAGAATGTGAGAATTGTAAACAGTATATTGTCACTGAATTGTTTTGTAGAGATTAGTTCAATTGTGTATCACAACAGTAGTGGCTGTAAAATTGTTTGATTTTCCTTTTCCATTAAATAATACATTTATAAATATCTTATTGATACACCCCGGCCTGATTCCTCATCCATTGTGACACGGGGTGTTTGTGGAGCTTGGGTGCAAGAAGGGTTGGAGGCCTACTCAAATAAAAGAACCCAGGGTTTATTAACAATAAAAATCGCGTTATTGTACGCCACATTCATTGTCGGGGAAGGAGTCCCTGGCTGGAGTGTGCCGTGTAATAAAACCATGACAATGTATCCGATTGTTTCTGTGGTTTTGCAACTTTTGTACATCACTTAAATGTCTAAATTGTTTTATAAATGCAATACATGACCACATACACATGCCGAATTTCAGCAATGACGTACAACAGCAGAACGTCAGGTGTAGTCCACACCTTACCTCCACACTTGGGTGTCAGCAAATAGTGCACTATTGAATAATGGGGTGCTGGTAGGAGGAACTGTGGCTTTGGAGGGAAAGCAGGTGGTTTAGAAAAAGGGGAAGGATGATATATTATTTGGAGTTGGATTTCAGTGGGATCTATAGGACATTTGTTAGGTGTGCCCAGGGATGTAGTGAGTTTACAGAGACAGTGGCAGCAGACCATTCTGGGCAGTAGCGAGGTTACTCCTTATATCCTTTTTGTCTGAGAATCAATCCATTGACATTGACTGTGTCATGCAGAAGCTTAGCCCAGATGGTTTTTATCCCAATAACAAATCCTCCAGAGTTTATTCTGTGATATCCAGGGACCAAGGAAGTGTAATATACCATATTGTGTAGAGGCTTGCCATGTGACACGTATGATAGGAAACATACGACGATACAAAAAGTAAAAATGGATCATAAGAAGGCGTTGTCTTCAGCCGAGTAGTCTAAATAAGCATGCAGGATTCTTTTGTTGCAATAAGATATGCATTTAATTAAGATATGCAAATATTATTTCACATTTGGAGAGGAGACGTCCAACAATGTTTTTAATTGCATTCAGTAGCATGAATATTTAATATTGCTTAGAAGTTTAAATTCATGATATTGTTAATTTTCACGTGATGGATTTTATTGCCTTAATAAATTGAATTAATTGGGCTATATTAAGATTTAGTAATTATTGCCGTACTTAATCAACCTGTCACTTTTACTACCTGATTAATTCTGTATCTCGGTGATTCAACTCTTTATCGGCAGCTATTACACGTTACACCTGTACTTAATGGAGGATGTTATTGGGAGATGGAATGTATTTTTGGGCACCCGGGGTACCCATGTTTTATGCATACATTTTCACATTTCGGAATATAATTGCGTTCAGGCACAGTGCAAGTTTCACAGGCCTATTTAGCAAGACGTGTGAAAAATGGGATTATCAAATGTAAATGTGATAATGGCTCAATGAAACCGCAAGTATGAATTTTTGACTTGATGGCATGTGCTTTTCTGATTGCATTTTGCACTCCATGATGACGTTGTCAGCGTGAAGCGTGTAGAGTATTGGCGATGAATTGTTTTCATGCCAAAAGCTGCCATTTTATATTGTTTTTCAAAGCAGGCAGGTTTGCATGCATTAATACACTTTTGATTAAACAGAATAGTCTTTTGTTTCCCATGCGTGCCACCAGTCCGTCGTTGGTGTTTCATGGCTTTCAGTGCTCTGATCAGTGGCTGATGTAAGGTAAGGGGCAGCCTGGGAAAGATTGTTAGAGGACACTGAGTAGGCGGGAATTGGAGGTGGAGAGTAGGCTGGGAGGAGTTCTTGGCTGTCACTAGTGGTATTATGATGAACTCGGGAGGCTAGCTTGTGGGCAAGTGCTCGCCTTAGAAGCGAGAAACGCAAAGCATCACAAGTTCGATCCCCGGGTCCGCGCTTAGAAACCTCTGGGTATTAAGCGTGCTATAAATATCATGTCATAACTTTAGGAATAAATGTCCTATATTTTTTCTTGTTCTCTTTAGCTGCTATTCTAGTTGTGTGTTTAGGGGTGACCCTCTGGCTGAAAACACCCTGGTCATCTCACCAGGTTTTGCTCAGAACCACTCAGTACATTTAAGTGCAAATTCCACTCCCCCCTTCCATCCGTCATCCCTTACAAAATCACATGCTGTTCTGTACCCCTCGCAAAATCCCCCGCTGCTTCTTCTTCCTCCATCTGCTCCCTTGTCTGCTTCATAGGCCCCACCACACCTTTCACCTTCCATCACCCCCCAAGCACTCTCCCTTCCCCCACAAGGGAAACTTTCTTTGCCACTCCAAGAAAAATGAAAACAGTGCACAGGAGACCCCTGAAAGCTATGCACCTTTTATTCAACACATATACATTAATTGAGCTTTAAAAAAAACCAATATCAACTCAGAGCAAACGAGCGGCCAGAAAAATAGCGTGGAAAAATCAATCAAGCTATCTACCCTCCCCATCTGCTCTCCCATTTCTATTCAATCCACCCCCCTTCACATTTCACCCCCTCCTCACCCTCTATCCACTCCCCCTTACTGCCACTCCCAAGCAGTAGACACCCCCCCCCACCATCTCGTGTTGGCTTATCTGGGGTGCATTGAAGGTACTGCGTCCTCTCCTATGATAGTTTTTAATATTCACATATTTATTAACATTTTGTAATAATAAAACACACACAAAAACAAAGGCCGGGTATAAAGCACAGATCCAACGAAATCACACCATCCCCAAGAACCTCCCCAGATTCCTTCATACAAATTGATCTTCTTTTGCCTTTCCAGCAGTGACATCTTGCACAGGTCCTCAATCCACGCTGATCTAGAAGGAAAAACAACACGTTTCCAGTCCTTCAGTATGATTCTCTTTGCTGGAAGGGCAGCTCTATAAAACCAACATTTTTGTGGATAACCCAGATCTTCCAAAAGAACATCCTGCCACAAAATCACAGTTTGAAAATCAAAATCAAAGTCTGTTGACAAGACTTGGTTCATGGTCTCAGCGACTTCCTGCCAGAATGAGCTCACTATGGAGCATTCCATACCAGGTGACCAAAGGAGCCTACTCTGCGACCACAAACCTGGTGAGGTTTATGCAACAAGGCCCCCAGCCCTGATTCCATCTCAGCTCAGTATGCTGCCACAAGGCCTCCATGAGTACCGTGGCCACGGGGGAGGGGATGAAGTGCCGTAGAAATGGTCACTGCCTATTAGCTGATCCCACCACTAAGCATCTCCCATTGAAAATGGTCTGCTGAGTGACTGCTTGACTTGGACGTGAGAGAGGTAGAGCAGGGTGGGGTGCATGGGTCCATTGTCCGACTGCTAAGGTCGCCTCTGGCTTTGACAAAGATATCCAAACCGGCCGATGCTTCTGACGACCTGGTAGGACTGGGGCAGATAATTTACCACAACACACTGCCTGCTTCCGGCAGGCCATCAGGACAGAGGAAGAGTCAACTATAAACTCGGTCCCTCTAAAAGGACGGCAGGCATATGGTCAAATCACACCCACATTAGGCCTCAGTGTCATAGCCAGACTGGTATGTGCCCCGTGCAAGGAAAACAAAATGTATGTCCTTATGCTGAAGATTTTTGCATAGCACACCAACACCACCAGCGGTAGCTTTCCTGTGCTGTTGACTACATCTAACAGCACACACTTCTCAGGGCTTGCTCACTCACTCCTGCGACAAAGGAAACTTGGCAAATCCTTCCCCAATTGAAAGTGGTCCCCCAAACAAAACTTCAAGGGGAAGAGGATTCCTTAATTCGGCTGCGTAGACTGAAAAATACAGAGGCCCAGTCCTTTAAGCCTGGCCTTAGGAGTGACCTGACGATATTCTGGTGTTCATTTCGGGGACGAGTAAAGAATGTATTTAAAGAATTTCTGCTGAAGAAAGAGTACTAATGTCCTCTTTTTCTTCTTTCGGCTGCCTCTCATTTCCCCCTCTTTCCTACCTACCTCTCACTCTCCTATCTCACTTTACCCTTCTCTCCTGCCTCTCTTCCACCGTCTTCACCGCCTTTCTTTCCTGGATCCCGATCCTCCTTTCATCCATGGTGGGCCCCTCCTGCTCCTTTCCAGTTTACCTGTCCCGGCTGCACCAGTGCTGGCTACCCCACTGTCAGGCACTAACTCCAGGAAAGTGAATCCGACTATATTGCAATACGGCAAGAACTCACCCCTTTTGAGTCATGAGATCAGAGCACCAGAGAAACAAACGTTGCAATTTGTAGACCAATTGTGCCCACCTGGTAACCATGTTTACCATTGAACCTATGAGTAACATTGAGTTAGATAGTAACCTCGTGGTTGCTTGAAAATCGGACCTCCACTGTGCGGAGCCTGTATGATGTGTACCATGTGGTTGATGATGGGAGTACCATTTTGCTGGAACTTCTGGATCTCGTCGCAGTACTTGATGCGATTGGCCAAGCGGCCCTTGCCATCATTCAGCATGCAAAACTAGGATTGTGAGTGTGAGTGGTTCTAATGCGTTCTGCCCAAACATTCTACATTAGAGGGATGGTCTTCCAGTTGGACCTTCTGCCCAATCATTCTACATTAGAGGGATGGTCTTCCAGTTGGACCTTCTGCCCAATCATTCTACATTAGAGGGATGGTCTTCCAGTTGGACCTTCTGTATGTGCCCTTCAGAGTGCCCAAGAGTTTGGATGATATTCAATCTATGCATGGAGCTCCAGGGAGATCAGGATGTGGGCAGGCGCATCTCCGTCCATCAGTACGCTTACGACACCGAGATGCGTTTAAGAACATCTTTAAGGGATGCCTTTAAGGGTTTGAGTGGCGCATGGCCTCTTATTGTCTGCAATAAAACACCTCAAAGACATGTTTCACGTTATATCCATACCCGAATGTGCATCTGTGGTTTTAATTAGTTAATGAAGGGTTCTGTTCCAGGGGCAGGTCATATTTGGCTCCATCTGCTTGTAAAGGTTTGGGTTTCACAATGGATCTGAGGTGATATATTCTTCCTCTCACTGTGGTGCTGGGGAAAGCTGCCAACTCTCATATGCATGTCCTATGAAAGTAGAATAAGCCACTTGCGCCAAGTCAAGTAGCCACCACTGCAGGTTTACTTCAAGCTCAGGGCCATATGAGCAAAGCATTGTGGGTATGCAAATTAGACGAAATGCAAGCCATTGGCTCCCAAAAATGGTCTCTCTCTTTTTGTTCTTAAACGTATACAACGTTTCTATGCTGGTTCTCATTTTTGTCGTTTGGCTCATGCTATAGTTGTCTCTGGTTGTTTTTTTTTGACCACCCCAATCTATCTTGGGTCTTCTGAAGTCAATCCACCATCTGCTGCCAGGTTGCTTGTTTAGTTGGATCTCCCCTGTCCTCAAACAAATGCCCTGGTTTCCACTTGAGGCGGGGGATCTGGTTTAAGATCGGTGGCTTTGCCCCTAAGGTGGTGTATGCCAGCCCCCTGTCTGCAAAGTGTGCTATTTCTGTGCGACAACAGGGTTTTAGGTGACCAAAGTCTTTTCATCCTCAAGGAAGATCTCCTTGACCTGACAGCGCCCCCTGTCGGAACCTTTCTTTACTGCAGGCTGCTGATTTTCTTACATGTTTGAATGTGATTTCTGCTCGCAGTATTTCTGTTAGTCATGTTGATGGAGAGGTGTTTTGTCATTATCTGCGCTTTGTGTTTTTTAGTCTAATCTCGTCTTATCTTTGATGGTGGGCTGGCTTGGACTTAACCATACCTAACCTCACTCTTGTGTTTACTTATCTATTTTAATGGGCAACGCTCTGATGAACTTTAAAAATATTTGGAATAAATAAAACTCATATTTCAGCAGAAGATGAAGCTACTGTGACCTTTACTTCGCGTGTTATTTTTCAATATTCTTGTGTGTGTAAAATCTAACAATATACCGCATTGATACGTTTGAATAATAAATAAAGGGAACAGCTCGTGGGCCTGCTTTATGAATTCACTGCTGCCAGCATTTCATGTTGTTTAATGAGCTGAATTAAATCTGAGGTTCCAAAGAGACAAGTATTGTAGTCTAAAATCGCTCAGGGGTAAAATCTAAACAATACCCATGTAGGGAAAAGAGACCCCGGGAAAGGGCGCAGAGTTTGTTAAGGCCTTTTTGGGGGAGGCAAAATACCAGCTTTCAGGTAGCAATGCTGCCTATGTATTCGTGTTGTCTGCTGCGACGATGAGACGCCGCTTACATTGCGACCGGGCGCCAAGCAGGAAGAAGTCAGATGTTAGAAGAGGCTGATTGGGTACAAAATTGGAGTTGTTCCGGTAACGTTTGCAGCTATTGAATTGTTGCATTGCTTGTGAATATATGCCAATGTTGTGTTTCATAGAAGTAGACAAGTTCACAAGTCCATATCATATTATTATGTAGCACTTTATGCTGATTTATTCAGTTTCTAAGCGCTCTAACATTCGGTGTTACTCGAATTACTCGTTTTTACAACTGTTTGGCTGCTGAGAACATAGTCTCCGACAAACCCTGAGCGCCCTGTCAATTGCAGAGGACGTCAATTTGTGGGTGCTGTGGCTTTTATAACTGCACCTAAGTAGTTACAGGTACACAACTTACGGAACTAGGAGGATAAAGGATAAGAACTACTCTGTGGCTTAAAATCCAGGAGATATCAGAGCAACCCCGTTAGATGCCATTCATGCTAAATCGGGCTTATATTACTTCAAGATACAGTGCATACATGCATTCTTACGGGTAGAAGCAGCCGCTTTTATTAGGCAAGGCTTAGTCTGAATAATATGCATGAATGAAGTGCATTACACCATTGCAGATCGAGAGTGCCTTTTCTGGTACTAAGTGTGGTGCACAGTTTATTTTGTGAAGTGGGTCATTCGTGAAGTGGAGTGTTTGCTGAGTGTTGGCCTCATATCCTGCACCATGATCTATGTTGCTGTGCTTGGTTGCCCAGCTGTTTAGAGGGCCTGCTAAACGGAGGAGAAGCTTCACCTAATACACTATTCTCACCCGACGCAGATCATCGAACGGAGTTTTGACTGAGCGTTGACCTCATATCTTGCACTGTGGTCTCTGTTCCTGTGCTTACCAGCCCCCCTGTCAGAGTCTGCTTACAGGACCTGCTAAACAGAGAAGGAGCTACATCTAATACACCAGCCTCACCTGCCGCAGAGTGTTCGCTGAGTGTTGGTCTTATATCTTTCACCATGGTCTCTGTTCCTGTGCTTACCAGCCCCCCTGTCAGAGTCTGCTTACAGGACCTGCTATACAGAGAAGGAGCTACATCTAATACACCAGCCTCACCTGACGCAGAGTGTTCGCTGAGTGTTGGTCTCATATCTTGCACCATGATCTATGTTGCTGTGCTTGGCTGCCCAGCTGTTTAGAGGGCCTGCTAAACGAAGGAGAAGCTATACCTAATACACTATTCTCACCCGACGCAGATCATCGAACGGAGTTTTGACTGAGCGTTGGCCTCATATCTTGCACTGTGGTCTCTGTTCCTGTACTTACCAGCCCCCCTGTCAGAGTCTGCTTACAGGACCTGCTAAACAGAGAAGGAGCTACATCTAATACACCAGCATCACCTGACGCAGAGTGTTTGCTGAGTGTTGGTCTCATATCTTGCACCATGGTCTCTGTTCCTGTGCTTACCAGCCCCCCTGTCAGAGTCTGCTTACAGGACCTGCTAAACAGAGAAGGAGCTACATCTAATACACCAGCATCACCTGACGCAGAGTGTTTGCTGAGTGTTGGTCTCATATCTTGCACCATGGTCTCTGTTCCTGTGCTTACCAGCCCCCCTGTCAGAGTCTGCTTACAGGACCTGCTAAACAGAGAAGGAGCTACATCTAATACACCAGCCTCACCTGACGCAGAGTGTTTGCTGAGTGTTGGTCTCATATCTTGCACCATGGTCTCTGTTCCTGTGCTTACCAGCCCCCCTGTCGGAGTCTGCTTACAGGACCTGCTAAACAGAGAAGGAGCTACATCTAATACACCAGCCTCACCTGACGCAGAGTGTTTGCTGAGTGTTGGTCTCATATCTTGCACCATGGTCTCTGTTCTGTGCTTACCAGCCCCCCTGTCAGAGTCTGCTTACAGGACCTGCTAAACAGAGAAGGAGCTACATCTAATACACCAGCCTCACCTGACGCAGAGTGTTTGCTGAGTGTTGGTCTCATATCTTGCACTGTGGTCTCTGTTCCTGTGCTTACCAGCCCCCCTGTCAGAGTCTGCTTACAGGACCTGCTAAACAGAGAAGGAGCTACATCTAATACACCAGCCTCACCTGCCGCAGAGTGTTCGCTGAGTGTTGGTCTTATATCTTTCACCATGGTCTCTGTTCCTGTGCTTACCAGCCCCCCTGTCAGAGTCTGATTACAGGACCTGCTAAACAGAGAAGGAGCTACATCTAATACACCAGCCTCACCTGACGCAGAGTGTTCGCTGAGTGTTGGTCTCATATCTTGCACCATGGTCTCTGTTCCTGTGCTTACCAGCCCCCCTGTCAGAGTCTGCTTACAGGACCTGCTAAACAGAGAAGGAGCTACATCTAATACACCAGCCTCACCTGACGCAGAGTGTTCGCTGAGTGTTGGTCTCATATCTTGCACCATGGTCTCTGTTCCTGTGCTTACCAGCCCCCCTGTCAGAGTCTGCTTACAGGACCTGCTAAACAGAGAAGGAGCTACATCTAATACACCAGCATCACCCGATGCGGAACGTCGAGCAGAGTGTTGGCTGAGTGTTTGCTGAAGTGGGTTGCTGATGGATTCCACCACCCCGCTGTATGCCTGCAGAGGACCCGGAGTAAAGCCCGCTTGTTGCTCCAGCGGGACCCGATGATGCCGCTCATGTCTGTGACCGTGCCCATGGCTACTCTATCAGATACCTTGACCTCTATGAAGCCTGGACCCTCCCCTAGAGGTACATTACGCAATGCTAGTGTTGAGCCTGCTGAAACTTTAAACCTCTCTTCATTCTCCCACTAGACAACTGTTTCTCCCACTGCAACACAAACAGACTTGCACTGGTAGTAGTATTGTTATAACCGCAGACATTTTGGTACCTCAACCGCTTTACCCACAACCGCAGAATATTTACAGCCATTTGGGAGCATGTGTCTGTGATCCTGAGATTTCAACAGATAATGTCCCAACAGATAATTACATTGTGGATACAAACCCGATCACTAACGCCCCTGCTGAAGCTCCAATCACTGTTGCAAATAGTGACTGTGCTGAGAGTATTGTCCCAAAATCGTATGCCAACCATAACATAAGGCGCCTGTTATAAATACAAAAAAAGGAGTAATTCTATCGTGGATCCAATGAGCCAATGGTGGCACTTCAAACCTCCAAAAACCCATTCAAATTTTGTCAACTAAATCAGACTTGCCTGTCATTCTTTATTCTAAAGCTGACCCAAGTAAATTGAACTCATTTACGTGAAGTTGGCCCACACTTACGAACGCCGAATTGCTGAGAGGTAGCAATGTTGCTCTGCCTGAGCTTGGAATCACTGCCCCACATGGAATGTAGAACTTTATAGAAAGTGTGTTGCTGCATACTAGTAGAAGCGAGAGAAAGTGTTCGAAAATGACGTTGGCCGGTATTGCTCCTCAGAGAAGAGACGAACTTCTATCGGCGGTCACAATAGAAACGCGCCTTAATCCTACAGACAACCCTATGGCTCTACCTTACCCTGCATTGAGTCTTCTGGAATCCACAAACTACTGAACATAAAAAGGAGCCTCATATGCAAAGTCTATGCTGACAGCTCGACTTACCAAAGATATTGCCAACCCGACCTTGCGTCTAGAGTCTAACCATCGGCGCGGCAAACATTTGAGCGTTGCCTCGGTTGAATCTACTGGCCCCCGGTCAAATATTTCCATCTGAAAAACCCAGACTTATTGCCCCGGGTCGTCTATTGCAACATCAATGGAGAACGCGTCTAGGTCTTACCACCTACAAACATTGACCGCCCAAGTCCTCGCAGACGACTATAGCGGACCACCTTTGGAGACTTCAGGTGCACCCCCATGTACACCTGATCCCATTGCCAAATCTGGGGAGGCAATAGACCTGGAATCAACCAGAGCGTCTTCCCTTGACTCAGACATCAGTGAAGAGTTCACACCAAAGCATTTACCAAAGGAAGTTCTCGCTCTCCACAGTGGTTCACCATGATGCAATTCAGAGTTCCAATTTGGTTCAAGACAGCCTAACCTCCGCTGTTTCAATTATGTTGGTGCCTTATTTAAAGCTTTATGAGAATCTAAGCGACAATTATAAGGACCAAACAACATTAATTGCTTTGATGAACTCCAAACTATTCCATATTGAGAAAAACATTGATTGAATAGAGATTGAACTAGAAGGCGCAGTCTTGAAGTCCCTAATTGATCTAGCTCATTAGGCAAGGACTGATAAACAATCTTCCTGGAAGGAGTTTGAGACATTGGGCCTCATTACGACCCTGGCGGTAGCCGTGCCCTTGTTAAGGGCACGGCTGCCGCCGGTAATGATTGTTTACTGGGTCCAAGAAAAGGGCAATAACCGGGTCATGCCGACCTTGGCGGACCCGGTGATTGCCCTTTTCTTGGACGTGGTAAAAATCAATCCCCATTCCCATTGAGCCCTACAGGGCTCAATGGGAATGGGGAGGATGCTACCAACGGGCCGATTAATGACGGGCCCGTTGTTAGCATCCTGGCCTGCTAGCGGGTCCCGCTTTTCACGTCTAGTCTGACCAGGCGTGGAAAGCGGGACCCGCTAGCAGGCCTCATAATAGGGAAGCCCGTAATGAACGGTGCCGGTCCCGTACCGGCACCGTTCATTACGGGACTGCCAGGGTCCTAATGAGGCGCATTGTTTTACACAGAAAGGCTGAAGATACATTCCCAATCTCAGAAATCTGCACAGTGTTCGACAAGCCCTTTTCCGCCATTGGGTGGTACCCCCAATGACACTTAGGGTACCTGTGCATACACGAGATCGGTCCACCGTCCCAATAAGGACACCATGCAACCCCATTGCTCTGTGGCTATGGACAACATGCAAACTACTGTTGTAGCTGTTAGGCAGAATTATATGCAGTACCCTTTGGGAACATCACACACAATTAAGACTACAAGTGACAGTACAATTTCACCTTTGGAACAAGCCTGTACTACACAGTTAAAGTGGTAGCAGTAGTGGAGCAGACAGACTTATCTCAAGAGTAAGTGAGCAATATCAAATAGTTACACAAAGGACAGCAATTACTATGATTCAGGTAAACACTAACTCAAGGTTTTCAAGTAAAAGAATATACATTTATTTCACTATTCAGTTGTATAACTTTACTCCATTATAAGCAGTTTAAAAATCACACTCTTAATACACCACACCACTTCCCTTAAATCCCAGACAAATTAAGCTCACAAAATGAAGTGGGAGCAAAATGGCAATCCAGCAATTTAAAAGGGAGTGAAAAACAAAGTTAATAGAAATTGAACCACACCAACAGGTAAGTACTCAGGGCGAAAGAACAAGAGGAACTACAGTGATAGAATAAGATAGAAAAGGCTTAGGGCCAAAGTCAATAGGACAAAAGTCCTTTGCTCAAGATCACACGGTTCAGGGAAGTTTGCGGTAAAGTTCGTGCCACAGATTTCGGACGAGGTTGGGTGGTGGAAAAGGTAGTTCAAAAAGAAGAGAACGACAAGCCCTCAGATTGGAGAAAGATTTCAGACACTTTCCCTGTGGCTGAACGAAACGAGCAACCGGGTTTGCACAGTATCTTAAAACGGAGAATAAGCTGTACCTGAGGAGGATGTTCCTGGTAGCTCCTGCAGGCTCATGGTTCCTGAAGCGACTGTCGGACTGACACGAAGTAGGAAGACTAGAGGGTCCTGCACTACCCAGGGAAGAAACCAGCAGCAGAGCAAAGCAACAAATAAAAGGTGTGCTCCTTAAAACCCAAGCAGGGTCCGACCTTCCTGGCTATCCAGCCCACTGTAGCCCTGTACAGTGAATTCGTCCAGAGGAGGGGTCCTGGCTTGCAGTTTGGGTGAACTGGTTGGTCCCACCAGTTCAAGGGAAGAAGTTTCCTGGAGGATCTTCTCTGTCGGCGGATTCTGACGATTCGGACCTGCAGCAGGGCTTCACCGGGCGATTCAGTCATTGAAGGGGTCCTCCTGTGTCAGCTCCCCATTGGTTCTTGCGTTCCAGTGGCGACTCTGCCTTCCCAATCCCAGAGACCTGCTTTTTATGCAGTTTTCCCCCATTGATACAGCCTGGCTGTCAATCACACAGCAGGGTGGCTGTCCTGGCAAGGGCAGTCCCCTTAGGCAATCAGACAGGAGTGCGACTTGGGTTACCAAGGGAACCCATGGCAGGGGTCCGAAGGCCCCTCTCTCACATCCTGCTTACCCAGACTTTCAGGCGAAAAAAGGAATCATCCCCGGTTTGGCGCGCAGAGAAGAACACGAGTAAGACTTTAACAAAAAGAAATGGCGACTAAACCCAGCCGGAGCCAAAATAAAATGTATTTGGTCAAGTGGGATTATGTTTGAGGCTAATATGATAGCCTAAACCAAAACCATGGTTATATAAGATAACCGCGGTAGAAAAGTTAGGGTAGGTACCACTGCCACCAGCCAAGTCTTGATGTAAAGGGAGCAAAACAGTGCTCCAAAAGACACAGACAAAACGGGGTGGGAATGAACCCTTTCCAATAATCCATGTAAGATGGGGTGTACTAGGTCTGTAGTTTAAAGGGACTACATAACGTTAATGGCAACTTTACATGTTTTTGGGAGACAGTAGTCAGTCCCAGAAAAATGGAGTCAGAGGGAAGTCTAAAAGACAACCCTGTGTTACTGCACTGAAGGTACTGTGTAACACACACAAACATGGTGCTCATGGAGTAGGTGAGGCTCCAGAGCCCAAGATCACACAAATGGTAAAAACACACACAGCAAAACACAGGTAAGAGAGGGAAAAGGGCTCACACTCTTACCAGGTGAAAAAAATAAATCCTAGAAATCCAGCAAAGCTGCAGAGGGACTCATTAGTTAAGGGAAATTAGCCATTCATGACAATTCTCCCTAACAGTCGCCACCCCCAGACTAAGGGACAGGAGGATTTAATCGACTCTTGGATGAATCTCTACCTCTAGTCAGTTAAAACATCCTAGAGAGGCCATCAGCATTTTGATGGTGACATCCTGCTCTGTGCTCAATGGTGAAATCAAACCCTTGCAGGCATATTGACCATCTTAGAAGTTTTGGGTTCTCCCCTTTCATTTGCATTAACCATCTCAAGGGTTGGTGGTCTGTCTGAATCACAAAGGTAGATCCATACAAGTATGGTCTAAACCTCTTCAGAGACCACACAATGGCAAAACATTCACGCTCTATGGTTGCCCACCTTGTTTCTGGTTCCTTCAGTTTCCTACTGATGAAGCAAATGGGGTGCTCCCTACCTTTCTCATCCAGTTGACTAAGGACTGCACCTATACATATATTGGAGGCATCTGTCTGCACAATGAAGGGTTGGTGATAATCAGGAGTTCTTAGGACTGGAGCTTGACAAAGGGATTTCTTCAAGTTTTCAAAGGCTTGATTGCACTCCTCATTACATCTAACCTTTTTAGGGAATTTTGCAGAGGAGATCACATTCAGGGGAGAAGCTATGGACCCCTAGTTCTCTATGAAATTCCTGTAGTACCCAGTGAGACCTAGGAAAGCTCTCACTTGGGTTTGAGTAGTGGGGGCGGCCCAGTTTTGTACAGCTTGTACTTTGCTGGGCAATGGACTTATCTCACCTCCTCCTACCTCATGACCAAGGTAGACCACTTTACTCTGACCAATTTGACATTTGCTTGCCTTTATAGTCAGATGGGCCTGCTCAAGAGCCTCCAAAACATATCCCAGGTGATCAATATTTTCTTTCCATGTAGGGCTGAACACTGCAATGTCATCCAAGTTTGCCATGCAGAAGTCCTCCATCCCATTCAGAACTTGATTAACCATCCTTTGAAATGTAGCAGGTGCATTCTTTAGTCCAAAAGGCATAACCTTAAATTAGTAGAGGCCTGCTGGTGTATAAAATGCAGTTTTCTCCTTGGCATGGTCTCTCAGTGCTATTTGCCAATAGCCTGAGGTTAGATCAAATGTACTGAGGTACTTGGCTGAACCAAGTCTATTCACCAGTTCAGCTGTCCTTGGCAAAAGATGGGCATCTGTCTTAGTGACTGCATTTAGAGCTCTATGTTCCACACAGAATCTCAACTCCTTGGATCCTGTATTTGGTACTAGAACAACTGGACTAGACCATGGACTTGTAAATGGCTCTATAACCCAGAGATCAAGCATCTTGTTGACCTCTCCTTTGATGTGGGATCTCACATGTTCTGACATTCTGTAACCTCTGCTTTCCACAGGTAAACAGTCACCTGTGATAATATCATGCTGGCCCCAAGGGGTCAAGCCTGATGTTAGTGAAAACAGGGAGGCACACTGATTCAACAGAACTTTGCACTCCTCCTGTTGTTCAGAAGTCAGTTGAGAAGATAGATTAGCTCTTTCTCTTTGTTCATCTAAAGGTTGGCCTCTGAGGAGTCAGGTAGAGGTTCACTCTCTTCCTCCTCTTGAGCTGAAACTAGAAGCAAAGCTCCCACTTCTGGTCTCGATACATAAGCCTTAAAACGGTTGGTGTGAAAGACTCTGGGAGCCTCCTTAGGTTTGCCTAAGTCCACCAAATAGTTCCCCTCTCCAAGTTTACCCACAACCGTGAAGGGTCCTATCCATTTGTCCTGCAAGGCCCTCTGCTTTGTTGGAACAATAACTAATACAAGCTGGTCTTGAGTAAATTCAACCATGCTGGCCTTCTGGTCATGCCAATGTTTGAACAGAGCCTGACCTGCTTTCAAGTTATCACTTGCTTCTGCCATCATGTGTGACATTCTCCTCCGGAGACCTATCACATAGTCAGTCACTCTGACTGGCTTGGGGGAAGGAGCACTCTCCAACCGCTCCTTGATCAGGGCCAATGGACCTTTGACTGGATGGCCATAGAGACGTTCAAAGGGACTCTAACCAACTCCCTCCTGAGGGACTTCTCTATATGCAAAGAGAAGGCATGGCAGTAGAAGGTCCCACTTTTTCTTAAGGGGTTCTTCCAAAGCACCTATCATGCTCTTCATAGTACGATTAAACCTCTCTACCAGTCCATTTGCCTTTGGATGGTAGGCTGTAGAGAACTTGTAAGTGACACCACAGTTTTTCCACGTGGCTTGCATGTAGTGGGAGATAAAGTTGGATCCCCTGTCGGATATCACTTCCTTAGGAAACCCTACTCTTGTAAAAATACCAAGTAGAGCCTTAGCCACAGCCGGAGCCGTAACAGTTGTCATAGTATGACTTTTGGGTATCTTGTAGCATGGTCTACTACAACCAGGATAACCCCCTTCCCTGAAGATGTGGGAGGGTCAAGGGGACTGACAATGTCAATGCCCACCCTCTCAAAAGGAACTCCCACCACTGGGAGAGGCACCAGGGGTGCCACATTCTTGGCACCACTCTGCCAGAGGTTTGGCAAGTGTAACAGCTCCTACAGAATTTGTCAACTTCTGCACCCATCTTAAGCCAGTAGAAATATAGAGAGAGAGCCTTTCCTTGGTCTTCTTGAAACTCAAGTGAAACGCCAAAGGTATCCCATGGGCCAACTGCAGGAACTGGAGTCTGTTGGCAAGGGACACTACACTTATTTTGCAGTCCCCTGGGATAGACTCAGTCGATCCACTGTAGAAGAGGCCATCTTCCCAGCTTAACCTGTGCTTTCCCACTTCTTGCCCATCAAGTTGGTTAGCAGCCTGTTGTCGAAGACCTTCAAGAGTAGGACACTCTGTCCTTTCCTAAAGTTTGCCCTGTTGGATCCACCTTCTGCCAGTAAAGATTGCAGCACAGGATGTTCAACAGGGTCAAGATCTTCAACTAAAACAGTGGGCCTCATTATGAGTCCGGCGGTAACCAGGCGGTTTTACCGCCTCGGTACCGCCAGACTCGTATTACCATTCCGCCTCCGTGACTCCTGGAAATACCAGGGCATTACGACCCTGGTGTCCCGGGAATTCCAGAGGCGGAAATCGGTAAATCCCTATTTCCATTGAGTCCCGTGGGAATGGGGAAGTGGAAACACCGGCACCATCTCATGATGGTGCCGGTGTTTCCACGTCCGCCTGCAGGCGGGCGGTGTTAAACCCACCAGGTCAGACCTGGCGGGAACACCACCTCCCGCCTGCAGGACTCGGGATCGGGCGGTCTGGAATTAACAGTGGTGGCGGGTTTACCGCCACTGTTAATTCCGGACCGCCCAACCTGTAATGAGGCCCAGTGTCTTCTTCCAGATCTAATTCTTCAGATACTGGTTCATCCACACAAGGTTGCACCTCACACTCTGCCTCAGTAGGTGGAGTAGTCACAGATGTGACTTTGGACAAACTTGGGGATGTCCTTGTTGGTAGCACAGGGGTGCTGTCTGACTTTTTCCTGGAGGTCTTGGGTTTCCCCTTTGCCTCTGTTTTCTTAGGAATGGCAGTGAGCAATTCCTGTGGAGTGGGAGTGATAGTTTCCTCTATCAGCTCCTCTGGAGATCTTCCCATGGTTCTCTCCCTTGCAGACCCAGTGAGCTCCTGTTTCCTTTTACTGGGAGGCCTGGGGGTGCTTGACACAACTCCAAGACTTTTCAGGTCATTACCCAACAGGACTTTCCCAGGCACTTCACTCTGCACACTAATATGTATTCTGAGAGTCATATTATTACACAGGATGAGAGCTGGTAACTGGGGAAACATTTGCACAGGGCCTCTGGCTAACTTAATGAGGTGTTTGGGTGCCTTAGCAACATCCTCCATCTTGAAAAATGATTCATCCACCACAGTTATGCTGGCTCCAGTGTCTCTGATGGCAGGGGTTTCCTGACCATTCATAAGAACACTATCTTTATAATACTCTTTCGTATTATCTGGGATGGAATTATAGACATCTAAGTTCTGTTGTTCCCACAAGCTGAAGTACACTAAAGAAACACTAGCTGAGACTCTCATGGGTTCATCAGCCAGTAGGTGAACGTTTCCACTTGCCATAGGTACTTCTTCCTCTGGGGAGAAGGGTAAGTAGACAGTGTGGACCCCTGACGGTTTACCCTTACATCTGGATCCCCTTTCACATGGTCAGTTGACCCACAAACATAACATTTCCCAAATGTCTTGATGAATAGGGATTTGTTATGACCTCCATCTGGTTTGGGTCCAGATGGTGCACTAGCCTGATTGGGTTTCCTTTGTGGTTTACTCTTATGTTGTTGTGTGTGGCCCTCTTTTGGATTGGAGTTATTAGAATTATCTTTGTTGTCTTTCTTTGGGTTTTTCCCCTCATCCTTTTTCTGAGTAGCACCTGAATCCTTGTGAGTGTCCTGTTGGCAACCCACACGTCAGCAGACTTATCTAGCTTCTTTAGATCTATCTCCTTAGGAGAGCAGACATCAGAAATAGACTGCAACATAACAACATTTATCATTCCTTCATAAGTGTTCACTCTGTAACCCTTAATCCAACCAAGTTTTTCAAAATTTCACATACCCAGGTAGCCCAAGGGTTACCGTCATGCTTTTTGAGTGTCCTAAACCTATTAAGGTACTGGGAAGGGGTATTCCCAAATCTAGCAATTAAAACTAGCTTCACACACTCATAATCCATCAAATCCACCTCCCCCAACTCCATTACAACATCAGATGCAACAGGGGGTAGCCTAGAGAAGAGCCAGGGAAGCAATTGATTCCCTGAGAGACCTCGAATCCCATGGTTATATTCAAACATTGCCAACCAATCCAAAATATCAAGCTTAACCTCAAACATACTCAAAATTTCTTTAAGCATACAGGGTCTCTTAGGACTGGAAGACCTAGAAGACTCTCTGAGAGAAGTATTTTCAAGAGACAATCTTTTCATTTCTAGTTCATGCTTCAACTCCTTTCTCTGAGCTTAAGTTTTTGGTGTTTTAGTTCAGTTTGAGCATTTAAACATTTGAATTCCAGTTCAAGCCTCATTTTCTCTAGAGCAATGAATTCAGGACTGAGTGTGGGACCTGTGGGCATCCCAGTGGACAAGAGTTGAGGTTGCTGAGCACGCAAGGGCCAGAGAGGCTTACATTCATAGACACATCAGACCCACTCCCTAGACCTGGATTCTTTAACAACTTTTCAATCAATTCAGTCTTTTTTCCTTTGGCAGAGAGTTTCCTTTCTTTACACATGTTTCTTAAACAATCAGCAGTGTAACTCAGGAGGGTCTTTCGGACTGTGGCTTTCCTTATTAGACATGATTAATATTGATTTTGGGGATGTTAGCCTTGTGGTTAGTTAATCCACGGTAATAGTAGCACTCTTTGATTCTCACTGCTGTACACCAGTGTTAGGCAGAATTATATGCAGTACCCTTTGGGAACACCACACACAATTAAGACTACAGTGACAGTACAATTTCACCTTTGGTACAAGCCTGTACTACACAGTTAAAATGGTAGCAGTAGCAGAGCAGCCAGACTTATCCCAAGAGTAAGTGAGCAGTATCAAATAGTTACACAAAGGACAGCAATTACTATGATTCCGGAAAACACTGACTCAAGATTTTCAAGTAAAAGAATATACATTAATTTCACTCTTCAGTTGTATAACATTACACCATTATAAGCAGTTTAAAAATCACACTCTTAATACACCACACCACTTCCCTTAAATCCCAGACAAGTTAAGCTCACAAAATGAAGTGGGAGCGAAACGGCACTCCAGCAATTTAAAAATGAGGGAAAGACAAAGTTAATAGAAATTGACTCACACCAACAGGTAAGTACTCAGGGCAACAGAACAAGAGGAACTACAGTTATACAATCAGATAGAAAAGGCTTAGGGCCAAAATCAATAGGACAAAAGTCTTTTGCTCAAGATCACACAGTTCAGGGTAGTTTGCAGTAAAGTTTGTGCCACGGATTTCAGACAAGGTTGGGTGGTGGAAAAGTTAGTTCAAATAGAAGAGAAGAACAAGCCCTTGGATTGGAGAAAGATTTCACACACTTTTCCCGCGGCTGAACGAAACGAGCAACCGGGTTTGCACAGTACCTTAACACGGAGAGGAAGCTGTAGCTGAGGCGGACGTTACTGGTAGTTCCTGCAGGCTCACGGTTACTGAAGCGACTGTCGGACTGACACGAAGTAGGAAGACTGGAGGTTCCTGCACTATCCAGGGAAGAAACCAGCAGCAGAGAAAAGCAACGACTAAAAGGTGCGCTCCTTAAAGCCCAAGCAGGGTCCGGCCTTCCTGGCTATCCAGCCCACCGTAGCTCTGTACAGCGAATTCGACCAGAGAAGGGGCACTGGCTTGCAGTTTGAGTGAACTTGTTGGTCCCACCAGCTCAAGGGAAGAAGTTTCCTGGAGGATCTTCTCTGTCGACGGATTCTGATGATTCGGGCCTGCAGCAGGGCTTTACCGGGCAGTCGTTGAAGGGGTCCTCTTCTGTCAGCTCCTCGTTGGTTCTTGTGTTCCAGTAGCGACTCTGCCTTTCCAGTCCCAGAGACCTGCTTTTTATGCAGTATTCCCCAATTCATACAGCCTGGCTGTCAATCACACAGCAGGGTGGCTGTCCTGGCAAGGACAGTCCCCTTAGCCAATCAGACAGGAGTGCTACTTGGGTTACCAAGGGAACCCATGGCAGGGGTCCGAAGACCCCTCCCTCACATCCTGCCTACCCAGACTTTCAGATGCCTTAAGGAGGGCTTCTGTGCAGAAGCCCACGAAAAGACAGCGAACAAAGGAATCATCCCCAGTTTGGCGTGCAGAGAAGAACACGAGAAAGACTTTAACAAAAAGAAATGTCGACTAAACCCAGCCGGAGCAAAAATTAAATGTTTTTGGTCAAGCGGGTTTATGTTTGAGGCTAATATGATAGCCTAAAACAATACCATGGTTATATAAGATAACCGCGGTAGAAAAGATAGAGTAGTTACCACTGCCACCAGCCAAGTATTTATGTAAAGGGAGCGAAACAGTGCTCCAAGAGACAAACAAAAAGGGATGGGAATTAACCCTTTCCAATACTCCATGTAAAATGGGGTGTACTGGGTCTGTAGTTTAAAGAGACGACATATAGTTAATGGCAACTTTACATGTTTCTGGGAGACAGTAGTCAGTCCCAGAAAAATGGAGTCAGAGGGAAGTCTAAAAGACAACCCTGTGTTACTGCACTGAAGGTGCTGTGTAACATACACACAGGGCTGTCACAACGTGTGGTGAGGCCCGGGGCAAAATGTTTGGTGAGGCCCCCTTATAATTTTTTGCATTGGGCCAGCGTTGCCACCGCAAACAGGGGATGAAAGAAATCTCCCATTGAGTTTGTGTGGAGCAACCCAAATATGGTTCATTATTATGACAGCAAATCAACTACAGCAAAGTTATGTTACTGTACTGAAGACAAGTTCCCTCCAGAATAACAATTTTGCCACATGCATAAATTTATAAAGGATGGCATGACGGCGGGTGGTGCATGACGCCAGCTTTAGGGAGGAGCGCCCTGCCTCTTTGTGTGCATTAAAACACACATCATACACAGTGACAGGTTGATGATGTTCAGTGGCAGCTGATACATTTTTTAACTGGAGAAGCTTAAATGTGTGCACCAATTATGTGGGACTGACAGAGCACATTGAGGGAGCCCAAACAAGGGGTGCTTGAGAAGGTTTCCTGCCCCCAAAATTGTTTTGAAGCAAATTAAAATTGTTTATAAGTTAGGGTGAAAAGCCATAGAGTTTGCAATTGGTTTTGTATGGTAGCCCACGGAAAAAAAAACAGTAGATGTAAGTCACAAAACATGCACAGGAGCATTTTCCATTGCATTTAATGCTGCCTTTGCCCACATCATGTGCCATTATGAAAACATGTTTATGCTGGGTGTTCGCATACATGTCCATGCAGGCTAAATCAATATATTTTATTTATTTATTTATTTATTTATTTATTTATTTATTTATTTGGCATTTGTAAAGCACGCCGAACCCAAAGGCATCTGGGCCAGCATTACCATAGAAGGTCTCACACCCAGTAAAAAAAAAATACAACTGAACGTATATACAGACCAGCTGTGCACCATGAGTGTTATTGCTGGCTAGATTGAACCATATTCAATGTAGGCCAGTCTATCCAGCTGATAACATTTATGTTGTCTTTACCTAGGCCTGGCTGAAGATGAGTTGGGGCCCATTTCAACATGACGGTTGGGGGCCCCCATTGCTTAGAGCGGAAAACAGTCTTAGGCCACTGTTTGGTGCATACATTATAATGGAGACAAAGAAAAACAGCCAGGAGTTAATAGCCACTAATTATCACAAGACGGCCAGCCAGCAGGGAGCTGAAACACTAAATGCCCACTGAAAATCTTAAAATCCCCCTTTGTCAAAGTTGGCTGATGTGGGGGAACCAGTGTTAAAAGGCAATGTGGAGATAACAATTCTGTGTACCTCAGGGAAGTGACCGCTGAAAGGGCTCCAGCAAACGCAGCTGTAAGGCGAGCATTTAAAAAGCACTCACTTTAAGACCCAGAACGAAAGGAATATAGAAAGGAATATATTGCAATGTTAGAAACCTACTGACTGGCAACATGGGGGCATATAATGGGGTGCCACGGAACAACTTTCTACATGAAAGAGCTGAAAGGCCTGGCGAGACAGCCAGCTAGCAGGGAGCTGAAACACTAAATGCCCACTGAAAATCTTTAAATCCTACTTTGTCAGCAAGTGGGTGATGAGGAGGAACTGATGTCAAAAGGCAACAAGGTGATAACACTTCTGTACCCCAGGGAAGTGAAGGCCGGAAGGGGTCCATCAATTGAAGCTTGATGGAGCACACCTAGATATGCTGTTTGTTTCATTTCCACCATAGGAATGCCTAAAAGTGAGCCTTCTAGGCTCTGAGTGGTGGTTTTCAGCTGGCATCGAACCATCGGTACATGTGGCGGATCGACATAATTGTACATGTTATGAGAAAAGTGAATCTAATGATCTTACAGTTGAAAAACTGAAAGAGGTGTTAAACGCGAGCAAAATCTAATAGATACCAACCCAATGTATTTGAAAAACAGAAGGCCGCATTAGCATTATCATAGCTCTCAACTTGCACTCTTTTGCAGGGTGTCACACTCCTTACAGTCATCTGCCTCACTAGCCAAGCCCCCTATAGGCCCATTCACTTCATTGGGCTCTCACCCCGTCCATAAAAAAGAAATCTGGTGTTTTCACCCACCTTGGTAAGGTTGAGTGTTATGTAACTATCAGCTGGAGGTTTGGGACAACGAATATGCATCTTTGTGTTGCATTCTGGGACTTAGTTTACACGCTGATGGTGCTGACCACAAACAAGGGTTGCCATTGATTCATCTGGGGCTCAAGTTGAGGGTACACGTGGGTGGACATAGTCCACCCACTATTTTAAGAGGGTGGACTCAGTCCCCCCCATCTAAAAGGAGAAACATTAAATGTCCTCTTTGAATTTATGTCACCAGGTTTGCAGGCCGGACACTTCACAACTGCACTCTATAACCTGATTTAAAATAACTAACAACTAAAGGTGAAATGTCCCATTTCAGTCCTGCAAATTCCAGGGAAAACATTTGTATTGGTTTTGGAGTTTAAAACGTGCACACCTTTTAACATTTTCAAAAACACTATTAGATGAAAATATCCTCTCTTTTTTTTGCTGTGTGTGTTGATTTTGTGAAAGGCAAATAATCCATTCGTCATGTGCAATTTGCGTGGTTATGCAAAGCCAATTAAATGAAATGTGCATAGTTCACCTTCACATGTTAATTTCTGGCAAAGTCACATCCTATTGCGTTTGTTGATAAGTCCCCCCACTTTAATTTTTAGGACTTGACCGCTGGATTCACCAAATTTGGATACCTTACCTGATGCTGCAGCCTATAGACCCCTGCAGGCGCTGCTGAGATCATCCAAGGACCCCTGGACCAGGCCACAACGAAATCCAACACACGTGCTGCGCAAGCGCTGGAGTCCAGGCACTGAAGTAATTTCACTTAACTACTTCATCTCTGACTCCAACGCCTGAGTCGTCTGCAAAATGCGAGGTTTGCAAACCACGTGGAATGATGCTGTGACCGGGTGCCGGCAAACTGTTACATTGTACAGTGCCGCCGGCGCCACCTGCCCAGTGCCCTCTATATCCCCCGTGGGCCATGGCCCTCCCTGCCCAACCCCCCATGCTGTGTGCTCGTGTAACTTTTTTCTTTATCCTTTTTTTTTCAATGCTAATGACACCTCACAGCTCCAGAGATGAAATCTCATCCAGACGGCCGCGAGGCCCCCTCTGAGAGCGAGGCCTGGGGCAGTTTGCCCCCCCCTGAACTCCCCTCGTGACGGCCCTGCATACACTAACATGGTGCTCATGAGTAGGTGAGGCTCCAGAGCCCAAGATCACACAAATGGTAAAAACACACACAGCAAAACACATGTAAGAGTGGGAAAAAGGCTCACACTCTTACCAGGTGAAAAAAAGAAATCCTAGAAATTCAGCAAAGCTGCAGAGGGACTCATTAGGTAAGAGAAATTATCCATTTATGAGAATTATCCCTAACAGTAGCACAAAACACCAATCAGTCATTCCGGATAACCACCAACACCCAAGTCTCCAATCAAGGAGAATTCAAGCGCACAATCCTTTGTAAGGAACTTAAAGTCTGTTACAACGGAGGCGACAATGACACCAGTCACCACCACTAATCACCAACCGCAAGGCAAACAATCTGAATTTTTCAAGAAGAAGGGAGTATTGACTAAACTACCAACCACAGCTATTCGTCAGCAACCCTAAGCTAAACAATCAGATGAAAACTCTGATGATGACGGGAGAATCCTCGTCACCAGGAGGGGAGTATTAACAGAACCAGAACCTCTGTACGACATTTTATTACAGCTCTCAACCTACTAAGATGAAACCGATGACGACTTTGTGGACGATCTGAGTCACAAAGATGGATCCTATCCACCTAACATCAAAAATTTGCTAAAGCAACCCCTGGAATGCTATGCGAATCAATTGGTTGAAGTTCCGATACACATTTCCCGCTTTCTAACTCTTGCTCAGAGATGAGCGAAAATCTCTGCCACAGTAGAGGGATAAATACAATCATCCACATCAATGGAACGAAATGATCCATTCTCAAAGAGACTCGCAAAATGTTGGCTCTATTAGTAAAGCCCCTAGTCCGCACACTGGCAACCACAACTCTACTCAATCCCATGGCTTTACCCATGTTGTGGCTCGTTCCTAGGAAAGAAAATCCAGATTCCATCCAGTGATCCTAGAGCGTGTATTGGGAGCAAACAATGGTCTGATCCTAAACCACTCTAACATCATGTGTTTACTCCACTGTGTTCCAAAGTGAGAGTGTTACACACAAATTATATGAAGAACATGGAATTCTGGAATGAGGAAGAAAATGTTTGAGTGATTCTGCATATGGATTCGGCTTCTTTGTCTGCCTTATTGATGGATGCACGTGTCGACATTTGCCCCCTACACTTTGACAAGAAATAACTTGTTTCCCCCCGGTGTCCATCAATCCCCAAATCTGGGAACTCTGTCAAATATCCGGCTCACAGAGCCGCTGATAATCTACCCTTGTGTGTCCAGTCTGACCCTTCCCAGAAGGAAGCAATGTTCAGGTCCAATGATTTGGAGCACCTTACTATGTAACCAAATATGAACCTGATCATTGAATCCCCCATGGCACTCACTAATCCACTGCCTTGTGTAAGATGCAATCATGGGACTGGTTGGCTAGAGCTTTAGCTTCTAATAGTGAAGACTAGAGCCAGCCATTTGAAGATCAAAGGAAGTTGGATATCGGGTCTTGGAATACTCAGGGTTTTGCCAATCTTTTCTTGGGCCTCTCCTCATCAATAGCGAACCTTGAAATTATATGTTTACAGGAAACATGGCTCCTTGAAACCCCTGTTTTGGATGGCTTTTCAATTAATCTTAATAAAGTCATAAATGGCTTGTTAGATAGACCTCTTTCTGGCCTACTGATTTGCTGTAAAAAAAGGCTTCAAATTGGAAGTTATTTGTGTTATTGATCCAAACCCGTACATCCAGATACTAATCCTTAAACTCCACAAACACCTTCAGAAAACCAAGGATTATTTGGTTTTAGTTAATCTCTACTGGACCCCTGAGAGTGTGGAATCGGCGGTATTTGTGAACACTGTGATGGCCTGGATTCGATGAACTATATTCCGTCATAAGCAAACCACTACTAATAATTTGTGGCAACTTTATTATTGACTGCCTAAAACTGAGCTCGCTCGACGATAGAGGTGGCTACTCACGTTCAAAGTAAAAAAAAACTTTGATTCCAACAATGAAACGTTGAAACGGAACTGAGACACTTACACATGCTGAACGGAAATGTGCAGGAAGACTTTGATGGTGCTAAAACATGGTGCAACGGAAATCAGAGTGCAACCCTGGATTACTTTTTTGTGTCTAGGTATGTAATGACAAAGGTGGCCACTCTAAGAGTTCTCCCTGCCCAAGCCAGTGATCACAACCCAGTGGTCTTATCATGTAACATGACCAGTAAATCAAAAGTCGCTATGTGGAAACAAACAGTTGATTTGTACCCTGGAAGAAACATAGTGCATATTAGATTACAAGAACAACTGCGTTTAACCGCAGACTTACAAGCCTAGCAAGAGTGTGAAGCTGCAGCTGTGGAGTATGATTGTGTGCTGACTGCCTTTAGAGAACAACTTCGCAAAGGCCACAGACCTTTTTTCAAACCCAGACACTCCTTTGACAGAATAGTTAAAACCCCAAAATGTTCTACCCGCAAGGACCTAAGAGCCCTCCAGGATGTACCCATGATGAATAGAGGCCAATTAATTAAGAATCGCAGGCAAAAATATCAAAACTGGATTGCATTTTAGCGATCAATACTGTATCACAGAGATGTAGAACCAGTGTTGCAAGCTTTGGTATCAGAGAATGCTCGGAATCTGTGGCAGCTTCTGAATGGTGGAGAAGCTGTCAATGGCTCCCTTCAGCTCAATCCCATCCTCGAATGCTCATGGAAGTCCTGTTTCAAAAATCTGTCTAACAGTTCCTCTCTTCTGCAAACTGAACAACTATCTGGAAAAAAGAAGCACTGCAACATCAGCTTCAATAAGGATGACATTGTACTAATAATCAAGAAATCCGGTAACTTCCGTTCCCGGGACCAAGCGGCCTGACCAATAAAATACTAAAAAATGCTCCTGAAGTGTGGGCTGAGTTCTGTCAGACTATCTTTCAAAGGAGCATGCTGAGAGGTGAAGTCCCGGCATCATGGAAGAAATCGGTGGTAATACCAATCTTCAAGAGGGGTGATCGAACAGATCCAAAAAACTACTGCCCCATTGCCCTCCTTGATGTTTTGGGTAGCATTTCTGCTGGAGATCTTTTGAGATGTCTGAGTGAGTTGGTGAAAGCCTTGGGAAATTACGATCCCCGTCAAACTGGCTTTGCAAAAGGAGTAGGCTGCGGTTTAAATCTGCTGCTTTTGATGTTCCTAAAGTTGAAGACCCTAGGAGGCGATTGTAAATTCTACTTAGCCTGCATTGACATAGAACAAGCTTTTTACAACATTAATATAGGACATTTGTGGGAGAAAATGACCATCATTGGATGTCCAGAATATCTCCTATTGGCAATCAGGGATTTGTATACAGGGACGTCACTACAATTCAGATTTGACAAAGAAGGGCATCTATCAAAGCCTATCCCAACCTCCCAAGCCCCAACACCAGGATGTCCCTTGGCTGCTGCTCTATTTAGACAGTGCATTGCTGACTTGCACAACGTCATGGACCCCCCACCTTCATGTTCCAAGATCAATGGTCACATGACGGAATGGCTCTTGTATGCTGATGATTTAGTTACCTTACATAGAACCCTGCACGGTCTACAAAAGAAACTATATCCTTCAAAAATATTTTGAACAGAATGGCCTGCAATCAATGACAAGAAAACCGAAGTAATGATCTTGGAGAACTGAAAGAGACGAAGGTCGAAATCGTTAAGTTGGATTCTGAATAAGCACAGAATCAGACCAGTTTTGTCCATAAAATATCTATGTGCAGGCAAGAGCCTGTGAAACCCCATGGAATGAACACCTAGAGGGTAAAACCCAACAACTAACTGCTCCAGGCGTATTGATTGCACAGAAATATGGTAAGTTTTTGCTTCTGCCAATTATTCACTTCTACAACCAGAAAGTGACACCTTCCCTTACCTACGCTGCTGAAGCTTGTCTCGGCTTCCCATGGGACTCATCGGACCAGGTGGAAGGTAAATTCTGGAGACGGATTCTACGTCTACCCAATGAGGTACCCATGGCTGTGATTAGACACAAAATTGGCCCTTTATCCTTGTATGTAATGGTGGTTTTGGAGTCCCTTCTTCTTTTTGGAAATTACACACCAGTGATTGCCCACCTCAATATAAGATCTTACTGACAAACAAAGCCATGACCCCTGATTGGTCCTTCAAGATATGGCTAGATAGATGCAATGACATCTTGTGAAATCTAGGATTAACTTTTGACATGCTAATCAGAAATCCCACATATGTTAAAAGGAGGCTTTGGGCCGATGATTAGAGAGAGACAGAACTAAAAAGAGTAAATTCCAAAGTGCATACTCTTTCAAAAATGTTTTCTGTGTCATTTAATATGACCCCGCCATACCTTAATAGATTCTTGAGTGTAAAACACAGAGACATGTTCCTTAGTTTTCGGTTAAATATTCTACACACATAGACCACATTATGTAGATATGGACTAACGTCAGGAGCTGAAAACCGGAATCCTTGAATCAACTAATCTTGTTCTGCCCTTCCTTGAGATCATATAGAACCTTGTATTTCTATAATCGATTGCCCACAAAATTTGGACTTGATGCAGAAGCCTGGTGGGAGGCCCTGTATGGAGCAAAAGATGTAGCACTAACACATGCATTAGTGACATTTTGGGAGATTATTTTCTTAAAGAAATTCAAAGAAATTGATTTTTAAAGATGAATTGTTTTGTGATTTATGATAGGATAGGCAAAGGTTTGTAATTAACTAAATGCCATATATAAAAAAAAAGTGGGTCATAGTGCATATCTAAGAATCTGAGTCGACAATTATTTCATGCATGTCTTTTGAACTGCTTCAGAGCCCCTTTTGTATAAATAGCTCACATATCTGCCATATTAGCAATATTTGAAAGGCATTTCTTAGTAAAGGCAGGAGAATTGTCACATCTCAATATTTCAACATTGCACCGTGTTTAAGGCATTCAAGAACGCAGCCCAGTTCTCAAATGGATCCTGCCCATTATTGGTGTCTGGTGGGCAATGTGTGAATTCAAAGCTGCTGAGTAGATGACATCATAGGATGTGCATGATAAAGTTGACATATTGGTGGTACAATAACTGGCATGATAGTAAATCTGGCTTCAATAGTCATTTTCATATGGCTGTGGTGAAGAGAAATGGAGGCAAAAGAATATGCATCTGTATTTTTCCACCATTTGAAGAAGAAGAAACACTAGCATTTGAAGATTGGGTGAATTTATTGAATAATACATCTAAAGAGATGATGATAAGATTAATCAATCAAGCAGCTCAGACACATGAAAAAATTATGAAAGACATAGATGACACAAAAGAGTCAATCAAAGCATTGGAATTCCCGGAGATTACTTTTAAAAACTACCAGATAATGGATGACTTTCTAGCCAACTATGAGAAAGACTTGAAAATCAAAAAAAGAAGAACCTTTATTAGGGATGAGGATGACTACATCAACAACAGAATCTTTACTTTCCAAAGAAAATACGATATCAATCCAAAACAAAAATTCAAACCTTGAGGGAGTAAAAACCAAGATTCGGCTACAAAAAGCAATTTCTCTACTCCGTCATCCACTGATATCGAAACTGCTAGCGATAAAGAGACATTGGAGACAGAACCAGCAATGACAGCTCCAGCCTCCAGTATTTCACTAACCTCTGATATTAATCCAAATCTAAAATAAAAAAAAAATCATTTTTTGGAAGAGGTTTTAATATACAGAAAGAGTTGGAGGATCAGCAATCCCATATACCGGGGAACATCACCCAATCCAAACCCACATCCAAGTACCTCACAGCCAAGCGCCTTGGAGGTAAGAGAGGAGGAAGCAAAATGCGCTCTAAAAAATCAAGGAGTAGAAACAAGAGCACAAAAGCAAGGGAAGAGAAGATATATTTAATTATTAACCTCTCAGATCACAATGTCACACCGGCATTAACATCAGCCCTCAGTAAAGGACTGTCTTTTTGTCTGACATATCAAGGAGACTATTTTCAGACTCAACTTGATCTTTTTCGGTTTTGCAGAAAATTGAAACTCAAAAAATATTTTGAGGAAATTACTATTAGAAAAAAGCATGAAGTGACACCATCCCCATCCATACTTACTGAAAAAATGGTGGATGACACTGTACACTTGTTAAACATTGAGGAAGAACATTCCTACACGAAAGACATCTTTTTGGAAGAACTAGGAATACTAACAGACCTCTCGAAAGAAACTAAACTTAAACCGAAATCAACATTTATCCCAATTCTTTCTTCATACAATGTGATTGAAGTTTTCCAAAAAACAGTGAACAATAAACTACAGAAGGACTATCTCAACAATAATTACACGAAAACAAACAACAACTTAACCAAGGACGAAAGATTTGCCTTAAGTAACTTGGCAAAGGATACATCTGTAATAACGAAGGCTGCAGACAAAGGCTGAAAAATTGTTCTATTTAACAGAACAGACTATATCAGGGAAGGATTGAAGCATCTCAATATGAAAGAATGTTATGAAGTATTAGTCCACAACCCTCTACCAGAAATAGAACTTGAATGGAATGACAAAATTAAAAATTGGTTTGATCAAAATCTTCTAACTGAAAAAGAATACCAATGTCTACTCTGCAAAAACACGATACTCAGAACAATGTATTTCTTTCCTAAAGTACACAAGGCATTCAAAGACTTTCCATCATTACGTCCAATAATACATGGAATTGGCTCAATAACTGAAAATATGTCACAATACATAGATACCCATCTTCAACCACTGACAGCAAATCTTTCATCCTTTGTTAAAGACTCTAAACATATAATTCAGCAATTGAATCAAATACCGTGGGACAACAATTACCTATTTGTAACACTAGATGTAGTTCGACTATATACCAGCATCAAACATAACAAAGGTCTGGAAAGTACGATGTATTTCTTGAAAACAAGATCAGTCGCCTTCTTACAACAAAATCTAATGATCATCGAAATGCTACACTTTTGTCTTCATCATAACATCTTCATCTTTGACAATGTTTTGTATAAACAACTGCAGGGAACTGCTATGGGGTCCAAATTTGCCCCTGCCTATGCCAACCTTCTAATGGGATTATTTGAGTTACAACATGCTTGGAAACACCTCAGCTTCACCAACAACATACGTTTCTGGGGTCGTTTCATTGATGACATTTTAATTATTTGGGAAGGAGACCTCAAGCAACTTGAAACCGATGTTTTGCACTTAAACAACAATACTTTCAATCTATCATTTACTAAAACAGCCAGTCCAACAAACATAGAATTTTTAGATTTGGAACTGTTTGTGGAGGATGACCAGATCCAATCTAAACTATTCACCAAACCATTAGCTGGAAACAGTCTCCTTTTTGCTACATCCCATCATCCAAAACATACGATCTGCAATATTCCTTATGGGGAGATCTTAAGGATAAAAAGAAATTGCAGCACACAACTCACCTTCCAAGAAAATTTGAAAAAAACTGTTAAAAAATTCAAACAGAGAGGATATGGATCCAATAATATCAAAACTGCCATTAACAAAGCCAGTAGAATCTCAAGAGAAACGCTATTAATTGACAAACCTAAGAATGGATCACTGGAGCATAAGATTCAGTTTATCACAACCTACAGCACTGAAGTGAAATAAATAAAACGCATTCTATCTGAATATTGGAACATCTTACTCACTGATTCAAGTTTGCAAAAGCATTTAGATAACTCACCCAACATTTGCTTTCGGAGGGCGCCAACAATCAGGAACCTAATTAGCCCAAGCTTTCTTAGCCACTATCAGGGGCACACACAAATGAGGACACTGTAAGTTATGTCCACTCATGCACCAAGGAAAGAAATAAATTCACCTACCGAATGGCAAAACAAAGCAAATTCATCAATTGACCAACTGTAACTCAACTTATGTGATTTATGGTATTGAATGCATTTGTAAAAAAACTCTACATTGGGAGTACAATACGAAAATTGAAGGTGAGAATTTTTGAACACATTAGAGCCATCAAACATAAGGACCTTAGATCACCCTTTTCTGTCCATATTATCAATGAGCATCTAGATTTTGACACTTCATTACTTAAAATCTTTGGTTTGGAGAAAATGTCCTCCCACCCAAGGGGAGGAAACTATGAAGAAACATTACTTAAAAATGAGAGTAAATGGATTTGCATATTGGATGTATGTGCTTCTGGATTGAACTGTGATTCAGAAATGTACAACTGGTTATAAACATTGTTTGAATGTTTCATAATATGCATAAATGTGCGCAACATGAAAATATTCACATATCATTTCTTTGTTCCCATCTCTGTCCTTTCCTTTCTACACCAAACATTTGAGGCACCTATTTTGTCCCCTTAGGCCAGTTATTAGACAAAGATATTCCCTGGCCCTCACCTCTGCCCTTTTCTCTCTACATTTAATTCAGTTCACATTTGGGGCATATATCTTGCCCTTTAAGCCAACTATTAGACATAGGATCACTTTGACCCTTTATGAATTAGCTAGCAAGAACTGCCAAAAACATTAAAGTTTATACAATAGACTAGAATACCCAGTCCGTATTTTTAGGTAAACTCACAACAGTATCACTGATTTCTTTGTATAATTTCCTCAATATATAGTTTAGCTATTGGAACTACGCCACTAGGACTTATTAAAGGACATTCATTGCCCCAAAAAGGCCGCCGGGAGCGTTGCAGGCGTGCCGGCGTGATGACGTCATCACGCCGTGCATAGTAACGTTAGGCGCTGCGTGGTGACATCATTGCGCCGGCCTGCACGCTATAAATAGCGCATTTTGACAATGCAGCTATGCGAAAGCACCCGAGGAGAAGGATACGGCTTACTAAGGCCTTATTCAGCAACTTTTTGAAGAATGAACAAACCTGAATCATGGTAAGATGGAATTGGACCAACTTTTACTGACTTATTTTTAATCATAGCATCTCAATAGTTTAGTTGACCCAACCCTAATTTTCTCCTAAAGCCATAGCACTAAAGCACAATATTTTCTTTCCTTTTTCGCTCTCCCCCTTCTTTTGCCTCCATTTCTCTTCCCCACAGCCATATGAAAATGACTATTGGACCAGTATATGAACTCCTGATTAAAGATACTGAATTAAGTAAATTACAAGTAAACGGTCATACCGAGTGGGTGAGTCATTACTATTTAAAATAATTTAAACACACCAAATATAAAAGAAATTTGACCTTTTATTGATTATACAGAAACGGATTAGGGAAACATTAATTTGATATATGTTTCCTTCTTTTTCTTTCTTTTTCTATTTTTCTTTCCAGAGACCAATATTATTTGCCTTTCTCCTGATGAACCATTGCAACTAGCAATGGGGAAACACGTGTTGAGGTTTTCATAATAGAAGTAAATATCAAGATCTGATTTTGGATACATTGGCCTAATTTATATTTTGACCTGTGTGCAAGAAAACAATGTACCTAATTGATTTCTGAAAACAAGACATTTAAACTACTATTGAATTAGTGTGAAGATAACACTATGCCAATAAACTTAATTTGACTCACTGAACAGAAACCATCAATTTGATTACTTAAGGAGCTGGCACATTTGAGTGACTTTTCTCATGTACCAATCATCTTATGCATTTAGCTTGTGCAGTAGCCACACAGATTTATGGGATAACTCATGCTGACAACTTCGCAATTTCAACAAACTAGAAACAATTCATTTATCTTTACCATCTAATTGATGTCGCCAAGGTTGAGCTTAGGTTGGCTACAAACAAGAGTTTCCCAATAACTGGCATGAGGTTAAGTCAATGAAGTTGCAAAAAATAACATTTGATGGATCAAACACTGTCTGCTTTAGTAGCCTTTTGTACACATAACTAGACATATAACTCAACCAAACATAACCAGCCACTCTGCAAGACATAAAAACTAAAACCCATCTCTTTTCCTGTCATGAGATACAGTGAGGGCCCGAATCATGGCATCTTTTCACGGTTCAAAGTGACTTTGCATTGTTGAAAAGTGACTTTGCTCTGCCGACGCAAACCCTGATTCATGGAACTGTGCAAAGTGTATTTTTGCAATGCAAAGTCCGTGCAAAGTCAGTGCATATTATTTTCTGCAGTGCAAAATGACTTTTTGAGCAGTGCAATGTCATTTTGGACCATATCTAAGAACATTGCCAAGCTCAGGGACATCGTTTAGCGGTCACCAGAGGTCGCAACTGTGACCTCTGAGGTCTCCCTTGCGACCTCTAAAAAATTTAAAAAATAAAAATACATTTTTACTTTTTGTAATGCAAGCTCCTGGGCTGTGGTCAAAGCATGTGGCTCTTTACTTCTGGAGTGGCTGGCTTTCTTTTCGGGCCCCCATAAAAAAAGAAGAAAAATAAGAACAGGAGTGCCACAAGTCTAACACTTTGAGCAGTGACCCTAAATAAGAAAGAATAGGAATACCAAATATGTGTCTTTCTGGAATTCTATACAATAATTGCTAGACTCATTAAAGGTTTTATTCAGGCACACTTCAGGGGGTGAGTCACTGATTTATTCTGATCTTAAATGCCTCAACTCAGCCTTTCATCCTTCTGAGGTAGATAAATGAGTACCAACACAGGTTGGGTGATATTGGGTGAATATTTTTTCTATATAAAGCGCTTAAGCGCAAGTGCTATATAATAACACATCATAATCATTTGGTCATGGACGTCTGCTTGCATTCAAAGTAATTTGGTAATATGGGCCTATACACACAGATCTCAACGATTTATATGGCGATACATTCTTGTATGAAATGTATATCACATTATAGTGATATTATAACCTTATTTTTTGTAGTGTACAATGCTATGTGATGCCACTTCCTGTTTTGTAATCCGGTGAAAAGTCATGTTCCATCGCTTCCGGCGATATCACTTCGGGGTGGGTTCAAATGACATCACTTCCTGTAATGTCATCAGGGGGTTCAAGGGTCGTGTGATGTCACCTCGCTACCCCTGGCATTTTGGGGAAATGATGTCCCTGGCCAAGCTATTGATACAACACAAGAGGGGCTATCAGTAAACTTACTAAAAAAGCATGCATACGATACTTCCCGGATCCTCACAAAAGATGTATGTGTACAAACATTAAACTCAGGTTAAAACATTTAAGTACAATAGTCATTGTTCGAAGTGGAGCATGTTATTGTGTATGTGTGACAATTGACTCTTGAAACATCGACTACAACGCAGCGCATTGTTTTGTTGACAAAGGGAATTATTGTTTTTGTAACGATGTGCCTTTGCACAAATTGAATGAGGATAGTAAAAGAAAAGTGCTCTTATTGAGCATAGAGGATACCCTTAGACCGTTTGCATCCATCTATATCGAGTGCATTTTGATGAATTGTAGCTTTCTGATATTTTGATTGGGTAGCTTTCTTGAGTATGCATTTTGTAGGACTAATATAAAATGACAAATTATTTTCTAAACAAAAAAGCAACAAGAGTAACATATTCTAGCAACAATAATATCCTATTTAAAACAAAAAGCAAGAACACATCATATTTACATCACTTTTTCTATTATCCTCTCAATTCTTCTTTTAAATCAGACATAACGACTTTCACGATGCCTCCGGGCTGTTGCGCGCTCAACAAATGTGAATAAATAAATAAATAAATAAATAAATACATAAATAAACCATAAAATAGGTTGTATCATTCATTTCATTTTAAATGTTATTTGAATTGTCAATTGGGGGCACTGGTACCTGGTCAAACCTCAGATAATGCCTAATAAGCAAAGTAATATCAGATTTCCAGCACATGTGAATATCATGGTATGTCCTTCAGTCATGTCACCCCAGTGAAGCATAGACATATAACGCAGAGTCCATATATAACAAGATGATTAAAGTGGTTGATGTACTCAAAAGGGATCATTATGAGTCCAGCCGATTTTTTGTCAGTAATTACTACTAGCACCAGGAGTGGAACTTAGAATTCTTGTGAGCCAATCAGGATTGAGATTTCTGGGCATTAATTGTCATTTCAATGAGCCTTTGTTATTATTTTTTTTATTTCCCACTATACCGCAAATCAATATTCTGATTGATGGTAGGGCGTAGGATCCTGAGAGAAAGGAAGAAGGATAACATGGCAAGTAAAAAAAGAGCAGTTAGCGAAATTGGTCAATTGAATGCATTCCCCTACTTCAGTGCATGTAGGGACAATTCTAAAGGCAGTCGTGTTATAAATCGGGGGGAGCTTGCACGTTCCTGATGGCTCTTAGCAAACCCATTGCCAATGCAGCGCATGCCGCTGAAATACCACTTCCAGTGAATTACCTCTGCATTGGCCACCCACGCTCCTCTGGATGCTTCTGCTTTGAGTCGCAAATTTGAGATAAGCACATTTAACTGGGTGGCACTCCCTTCAGGGCAATTTAACAACCCACCCTAAAACCAAGTTCGCACAATTATTTGATACAGGTCATTTAATGGGCGAGAATAACACCAATGTAATGACTCCTATGGCCGCCACAACCTGGGACACCTTGGTTAGAGTATTTTATCTTCAGTTACAATGAATAAGATGAATTTAAATTTAAATAAACCATGAAATACAGAAATTACATCACTTCTTCAAACAGGCTTATATCCATACAGAATCCTATGTGAATGATTTTTCCAAACAATGGGTTCAGAATGTTTTACTCACTTAATGGCAAGTTCAAAAGTGCTGACACATATTCATGAAATGTCATATTGTGAAACTGTGCTAATTGTTGTATAGTTAGAGGAAGTCAGAATATGCAACATAGTGTAGAAACACTTTCTTGGAAAACCCATGCTTTCAAATGTAATGATAGTAGGCGTGAACATAGGTAGCCATGTTTAAATGTGACATTATGAGTGGCAGGGCTGCAAAGCCCTACTATTGGTTAGCATTCAGACACAATGATAAATTGCACCAAGAAAGTGGCAAGCTTCCAGCATGAGGCTCTGCTTTAATAAAACAGGGTGAGAAAGGCATAGCATGTGATAGAGAGATACATAGACAGAACATGTTTTTGTTATGAACCATTTGAGCCTATGAATCCGAAATGAAGGGTTACAAGCCAATGGAAAATAAGTCATGTCTGCGGACTAGGTAGAAAGGAGCGAGAGGTAGGATGCTACTTAGATAGCAACTTCTTTGAGGAGGAACTGCTGTGAACACTGTATAAAAATGTGATGTAATGTGCAACACTGCCACATGCAGGACACATAACCTGCACATGTGGGAGTTTTTTTTCATATGTGAGATAGTGGTACTATGTCCAATTGTGTTGCCTGTATTGCATGAAGTAAAGCGGACTCGGTTTCCTGCTGCTGTTAAATTGGAGTCACAAGTGTTTTTCTTCAGCAAACATGCTTCCAAGATGTTGGATCAGAACACCCAACATATAAGACAACATTTACTGCAGACAGCTTCAATTCAACCCCCTGGGGCAAACTCTGAAAGAGGACTTTTGAAATCTATGTAGGGTTTCGGCGATGCCTACCCATAAAATTGGTGTCTGGGGACGGAAATCGGTCAGAAACTGTTAGGCATGGAAACAGAGGAAAGTGAAGACAGAATGATAAAACCAGTATATAGTGCATAATTAATTCTGATGTAACTGTGAAAAAAACTGGAACATCTGAAGCTGTTGGAATTGTTCCCTTTAGTTGGACATACTGGGATGCATCTGTGTGATGTAAACTGGGCAAAAGAATGAATGAAGATGAATGAATGCATGAATGAATGAATGAATGAATGAATGAATGAATGAATGAAGCAGCTGATCAGGGCTAGGAGCATGCCAACTCATGCTTCACCAGGGCTCTGCCATGTGATGACATTTTGGGAGCAAGGCAGGCTGAATTTCATGTCCCAATGACTTGTGTGCCACCTTTCCTAGCTTGGGCTGCAATGAAACAGATTTACCCTCATGAATAACTGATATCACTTTGCTCCCTATGGCTGATATCACTTTGTTCCCTTTGGCCGCGTAGATAACCAGATGTGTCCTTGTTGTAAGATTGATCATGGGAAAAGGCACAGACAATGAGGATATGTCCAGAACAGTGGGAAGCATATCGAGACTAGTATGGGGAAGTTTCTAAGTGACGTAGCAAGTCCAGAGTTCGAGGTCTAAACGATTCTACTGAGAAATTATTAACAGAAAATAACATTTCCTCTTCTCCTCCCTTCACGCCACTGTTGCAACCACATTGGTTTGTCCTCTGGTTCCTAAAGGGAGGGGAAATGGCTGAATATATTTTTGATGTTCATAGCAATACTGCTTCTCGTAAGCCACAAATCACAGCGGCCTGCTATAGCAGTCCCAAAGCTCCCACTCCACAGCAACCACTCTTACCCCACCAGTTTGCCCAGTAGCAGTAGGTTCCCGTCGTGCCTACCCCCCAAGCAGTGGTGGAGGTGCATCCGTAAGTCATCTGCACACTATGGGCCTCATTACGACCCTGGCGCTAATGGGTTAATGGTGCCGTAAAAGGCTGCGGTGCCGTTAACCCATTAGCACCTTACTACGAGGTCCCTTTGAGGCCTGAATGGCTGGTCTACACCAGCCGTTAAAGTAGGGACCCGCAAAGGGACCTTGGTGCTAAGTACGGTTCCACAATTTGTGGTACCGTACTTAGCGCCTTCCCCATTCCCATTGAGCCCTATGGGGCAAAAATGGGAATGGGGAAGGGCCATGGAGGAAGGGGTTATTACCGCCCGCCAACCTTGGAATGGGGTGGTAATTCCCCCTTTCTCCATGGCAGAGTCGTTAAGTTACCAGCATGGACCATGGTGCTAATAGCACCATGGTCTTCCACCAGGGTCGTAATGAGGCCCAATGTCGGGACTCGTATATGGTCCCATAGACCTCAACTAAAAGCTCCTCTAAGACAGTTACCAGATCTTGCAGCAGATATGGGTGGTCATTTAGTAACTGGGCCTGCTCCCTGGACACCAGGAGATTTTAGAAATCTCTAGAAAGATTTCCCTGATGCAAAAAAGAAACGGAAGGTTTATAGAGAAATTGCTGGCTGTCATATAATATGATAATCTATCCTTTCATGAATCAGTTAAAGCATGTTATAATGCCAGCATATGTGCATCAGTGCTTTATGCAAAATAGCAACTAGGCAGCACACGGTCGAGGCATAGGGACAGAATTACAGGCAGGGAAGCCAATGACAGGTAGCTTATCTCAAGCCAAATGTCTAGCTCTCACTCAGTTCTGGACACTCTGGAAATCAAGAGCCAAACACGAGCCATGCAGACATTACAGGCTCTGTCCTTTCCGAAGTTGAGAGCTGATGGTGGAAGCAGGAAGTAGGCAAAACGAGATGCAGATGGGGAGATGATAGAGAAAGAAAAGGAGGGTTGGGGGAAGAGAAAGAAGAGCAAGATGAGGGAAAGGCAATGAAGGAGAACAAATAAGGGAGGTCCGAATAAAGGGATTTGAATAGAAATGAGGCCAAATCTATTAGTAAATATTAACTCTGGTTGTACTCCGTCTTAAACACCTCATGCTGGATCAAGCCAAATGTCCACCACCTCCATGTGTCCTTGGCTCACAGCTGTCTTTTTTGTCAAAAGTCCACAAGTTGGGCTGCTTTTGGCAGTGAATGTGAAGTTGGAGCCAAGGTGAAATCAATGTTTTATTAGCTCTTCCTGTAGCTCCTGGCACTTCCTTGTGTTCCGCCAACAGATCATGCGCCAGTGGTGGGAGCTCTGATGAACTCCAGACCGAGTTATGGTAACAGCCTGATTGCAGATAATTGAGTTGACTACAGAGAGCACAGATTGCGGCAGTACGCCTTATATTTAAAGCTTCAAAAACTGCCTCGAACACGTCTCTGAGGAGATCTTTGCACTGGCTTCCCATCAAGCAGAGGATCGAATTTAAGATTCTTTGTTTGGTCTTCAAAAGTGTACACACTCTCACCCCTCAATAACTCACTGAGAGATGACCTCGCTATGTGGCCACTCGCTCCTAACGTTCCTCTGAAACATTTGTGTTAGTGATCCCGCCTTCTAGACACATCTGTAGGGGTGACAGATGTTTTTTCGGTTTATGGTCCCATACTATGGAACTCATAGCCATTGGACATCCATAGCATTTTGGTGCTTTCCAAATTTTAGAAGGCACTAAAAACACACTTTTTTGATCAACTGGAATCATGTTATGGCTTTTAATGGTTAAAAGGCCTTGTTGAGCCTAATGGATTTGAACTTTTCTTCACTAAACAACCACCTGTGCTAATATGCAGTTTGTTCTAATTTAGAGTGTTATAAATTCAAAAATTCAAAGATCAAAATTCATATGTAAATAAATACGGATATGAAGTCGGTTCCATGTCATTTCATCACGGGATGTTTTTTCGTAAGGGTTTTTACCATGGATTTTTTAAGGAAAAAAATTAATCAAATATTTTTATTTTTGTTTTTGGGGGCACCCCCGCACCCCATACCCCCTATCCCCTTTAATTTTTAGACTATTCTCCAACACCCACCCCCCCATATATATATTTGTCTAATCCTCCCCTAAAAATGGGATGAGTTTTTTTGTTTAAAAAATCACAGTAAAAAAAACAGTGAAAAAACAATTTGCAATGAATGGTCGTTGCACCATCAAGTCGCAAAACAAAATGCTTTTGGTGCTACTAATAAGTGGGTGGTTTAATATTGCATACTACAATAGGCAATGCTTGGGGAGGTTAACAGTGCAGAAAAATCAAATTGCATAGATTGTTTGTTGCATCTTTTTTCCCCATCGACTGAATGCAGGAAAAACTTTCCGCACGCCTACAGGCCAAACAGCTGGACGGATTTTCATCGAATTTGGGGCAGGAGCAAGAGCTTGGTCTCGAAAGCGTGCTTTTGTAAATTTGGTGACAATCCTTCCAGTAGTTTCTTTTAAAACGACCAAAAAGTATGTCTGAAAAAATGTGTGATATCTATGTCCGGTCCGGGGTCACACTTCCTTGTTCGCTCCGCGGACAAGAAATCGATTGGCTAATCTGTAGCGTCATGTCCGTGGTTTTGGAACAGCGTGAAGTGTGTCAGATTCTTTCGCTGCGCCTGCCATTTTTTGGTCGTGTTTTGGTGTACGCCGACATCGGCGGTAACACATATAAAACAAGACACCGTTGTACTTCTTTCACTTATGAAATACTGTTTCGGAAGGTGAGCATTAATGAGGCTGGGATGGGATGCGGAAGCAGGAATTTCAAAAAGTGGTGTTTTATTGTCACCAAAGCCATACGGTAAATTGGAACTTGATGCTCAATATACGGCGTAGAATTACTGTGTCAGTGTTAAAATGTATTAAGAATACTATTGCAGTCATACTGGCGTCCTATAGTTTGAAATCTGAGGCAGCCACCTGCACTATTTGATGGAAGCAAGGGTTCTGCACGTGTATGGGAGTAGCGGTTCTCACGAATGGATTCCCAAACGTTGTTGCAAAATGAGAATGTATTTGCATTCTGAGTGAAGGTCACTTGATGTGATTTTTTGGTTGCGAGCTCGGTATGCCCACGCATTCCACTAAACCCATGAGGGTCAATTGTTTTTTGACCTTGAGCAAAAGGGAAAAATAAGCCACAATGCAGGGAGTGAAAGTTTGCAAAAAAATACCATTTGATAAGGTTATGTTTTACAAACGTTTGTAAGGCACATGAAATATCAGTTCTCGCAGAATTTTTGCTGCAAGTACATTGCTGTCTGACATTATCTAAAACCAATAGAGGTGGTAAATATCATGTAAGTTTAATTTTGAAGACTCTACACCGGACCGAGTTTAAATTTGTTATTACCAAATCAATAATTTTGACAATATAACTGAAGTATTACCTCTCTGTGCAGTTGTCTTTTTTTTTCACTTTCAAAGAGTGCAGATTCTCCTCGTTTGCAGGCTATGGCTAGACTTACTCTTGTTCAACGCTACTATTTCTTCTTTAAAATGTCATGTTTGACCACATCGCTTTGTGTATCACTTTGCACGTTATTTTGGTCTTTTTTTAAATGACGAGATGTAATTTTTTGTTACTTGAACATTATTTTTCTCTTTGTAACTGAAGTAACATCTTTCTGTGTAGGTGTCATTTTTTTTTAATTTATGGAGAGTGCAGATTCTCGGCATTTGTAGCCTGTCACTAGATTTACCCATGTTCAGCGCTAATATTTCCTTAAAATGTCATGTATGACCACTTCGATTTCTGTATTAGTTTCCACGTTCTTTTTTTCTGTTTTGAAATTTTTTGCTGAATGCTGGGTATTGATACGTACTTTCTTCTACGTTTTGCAACCAGCTACATCCTACGTCACTGTGCGTGTCATCGATTCCAGATGCCGAGTGATGGCTTCTTTGGACACCAGATGCAACTGATTGTGGCCTGTCGGTCACAATTTTGTGGGAGATCGCGCCGGCCCCTTTTGTTCGTACGCTGAAGTGGCCATTAGGAGTAACATAACATGTTTTATGGTGCTGAAGGCCAAAGGTCATGGCGATGTCTTGGAAATCACTGTGCAAACAAAGCAGTTGCTTTATTGAAAACGCATACTTTGTGTATGGGAAAAGAACGTGTGACTCACCATTAACATTTTTGATGACACACATAGAAACATTGTAAGTGGGCATAATCCGGTGATCTGGGACAGTTTCTTGTGAAATTTAAAAACCAGTGTATTATTTCAAAATGCAACGTGCTACATTGTACGTCGCTGTATGTTCATTTTCAGGTTCTGCGTCACAGCACGTAGTTTTGCTTTTTGCAGGCTGCCATAGAAAGCAAACAGAGCCCATATATGGAACAACCGCCTTCCTTTTCATAGTGGCCAACTTGGAAAAGGATTATAACCAGAAATCCTATTTTTTAGTAGCATACGTTACTACTTTGCAAATCTAGATTGTTAATGGCAAATGTTATTACGTCTATGTCCTTTACTGAGAAATATAAAGTAAATGGAGTGTATGCCATTTTAAAAAAAATATGTTTACATTGTGAAAGGTGGTTCTTAAAGGAACATTTAATTTGGTTACGGATGCCTTTTTTTTTGGTAGGATAGCTAATAAGGACATTTGCTAACGGAAATGAGGAAAGAGGCACCACACAGTTATATGGGGGGGTAGGTGGACTGCTAGAAATGTTGTGCATTTGTTATTTTTAAGATAGGGGCAGTGTTTCTCATGCTCCTTCATTACAGCAGTGGTGCTGTCTCTTTGGGAAGGAGGGATGGCCTTCAACGATATTTGTGATGTCATCATTGTTGTCCTGGGTGTTAGTCTTAGCAGGGCACGGTGGTGGCGCGAGTTATGGTTGCTTAGCTTACCATAACAGGCGTATTTCAGGGGTTTTTAGATTTTACTTGTAACCATAACGTCCCTTTAACAAAGTTTTTTTTACTGAATATATAATCTAGTTGTTTTTTTTAAAAAACATAATATTAAGAGCACCTGTCTTCAACAGTGGGCTATTTTTCAAAGCTTGGAACATGCAGTCATACCTTGATGTGTAAATAGTCATGCTTGGAGGTGGGTACCTTCTGATTAGCTTGAAGCCTAGGTATACTATAGGGTAGGTATATACTTGTAAATCATATAAAATCTATAAAAGTGGGTGCTCAAGGGAAATAAGGGCTTCTCTCTGGCTAGAGACACTGTCGATGGCTTGGGATGATTTGGGATAATGCAGCAGCCCCTGTCGGCATTTTGCACTGTATCCTGGGGTTGGAATGTTTAATTGCTTCTCTCTCTCTCTCAGAGAAAGATATTGGGCCTCATTATGACCCTGCCGGTCCGGAAACAACTGCGGCGGTAAAGGTCTGACCTGGCGGGATTGACGCCACCCGCCTTCTGACGGAAATGGAAACACTGGCACCGTTAATTAGGGCGCCAGTGTTTCCAAGGTTCCCATTCCCATGAATTTCTATGAGACTCCATGGGAATGGGGAGCCTGGAATTCCGGCTCCAAAATTACCGGATCACTGGGGCTGTCCGGAGATGGTAATTTATTCCGGGTCTGGCAGCAACCTGCTGGTTTTTCCGGCACGTTACTGCCGGACTTGGAATGAGGCCCATTGACAGAACTTCCAATGACTCGCATTGGCTGGCTATCTGACACTGGTAGCTATGTTCTCAAATATATTTGTATCCGCTTGATGGCGCTGTTGAAATCATAGCTGCTTGGCTGTATCTTTCAATATCAGCAGCACTTTAACGAATTTGCCCTCAAAGAGACACTACATCATTTCGATGACAAAAAAAGAAAGGAGCCCGGTGAAGCCTTGTCCTACACCTGTGCTCCTGTGAAATAATTCAAATGCATGAAACATTTGCATGCTATTGATGGAAGCCAGGGAGTGAAGGCTGGCCTGCCACAATTCACGTTTTCGGCTGGCACCCCATGTGTTTATTTGTCTGAAGTAGGCGATGTGACTTTGTCAATAAGGTGGGGAAATACAGATACAGTTGTGAGTAAACTTAGTTAAGAGTGCGTGTGGGAATATTGCTGAAACGAGGTACGTCAACTACAGCAATAGTTGAGAAAAAGTAGCATAGCCGTTGCAATTGAATGGAAGTTGCCACTAGCTGCAAAGCTTAACGGTGATTTCTTTCAAGTGCCCAGTGTACATGTTATGGACCAATTAACAAGACAAAACTGTGTCATCATCAAAAGCGATATCGAAACTGGCAGTGTATGCCAGTTTACAAACAAAGAGTGTCACTTTGCTATGCACCAGAAACGAAGCTTTTCTGCTGTAGATGAAAGATTGTATTTGAAAGGAAACTATGAAATATAGCTTTCTATTTGTAGACACAAAAGAATACCATGTATGCTTGTTTTCAATGTGTTCTGAAACCTTACATCATTATGTTCATTGCATGATGTCATTTTAATACACTGTATGTATGCTTGGGTGATTTAATATGTGATATTCACATATTTCGCTTTTATTGAAGTGTTTGGCAATGTGCTTTCTCTCAATATTTTCATGCAGGGGCATTCAAAAGTTTCACAGTTTTTGGCCTGCATTATCATTGTTGATTTCACCTTGCTGAATCAATACATGGAATATATGGGTATGGAAGCACTCTCCATTCCATCGTTGATGGACTCATAAACCCCCAGCCCAAATCGGGGCCCACTTAGATATGGTGATTACTTTCAGGACCATGTGTTAGGGTGTCAAAGAGAATGCAATAGGAAAGGATATGTAAAATAGCACACAGACCCAATAAGAGGTTTTTTTTAAAAAGTGCTTTATTGAAGTGTAGGTGATTTTACTTTCTGCACTATAATGACTTACCTGATTGTGACAATGTCTCTCCACTTCAAGGGCCACCTGCAACCTTGCGCTTGTTGACAATAGGCAGGACTCTCCTGCCAGGTGCATCAGACTTCCCCGGTTCAGGATTCTATGCCAGGAATCTTAAAAGGTTGAAAAAGAGAATGACTGGGAAATAAGACCATTAGAAGGAGGGCAGTGAAAAAAAGGCTGTCCTCCCTGGGGGTGCATGGCCCGCAGCTGCCCTCCAGGGCTACCTTAATCCTGCCAGCTGGACCGCAATTGCCAGTTGTGGCCTGGCAATGTCCAGAGACCCGGCTGCCTGTCATAAGCAGGCAGGGGTCCAGTGTGGCCCGAGGAGCTTTCGGGCCCACCTGGGGGCACAACCAGGTGGGCCCAAAAACTGATGAAAAGTCATGGGCCACATGTCGCAGCAGCCCAGGTGACGTATGAGCCCTGATTCGGAGCCGCATGTATGTCCCATACTGCCTGCCAGAGAAGATGGAAAGCCCTGGCCACATGCGGAGGGAGGTATGTGTGAAGGAAACAATGTCTCTGTGGAATGAAATAAATATTTAGAAATAAATTAATCAAATGAAATACCTAGCAAGTTTCTGCCCTACAAAATGCAAATAAGATGAGAAAGCAGAGTCTGAAAATTAAATGCCAACATTGAGGGAGACTTACAAATTTGTTGAAAAATGAGATGACACAGTGTTGATTGGACAGTGATTTCCGTTACTGTGATGTGAGTCAATTAGCCTTGTAACAGCAATAGGGGGACTCAGGCTCCCAGCAGCAAGCAGCCCCTTAACTGAATAGCCAGATTGCAGAAACCCATGCATTGTTTGTGGAGCCAACCAACGTCAATAGTTCCACACTACATGGGAAAAATATGTAGGCAGCATCTTGCTATTATAACATCAGTTATGGGGAGAGAGGCACACCACACCATATGTGAACTGGAGTGCAACAAACAATCTAATCTCTTAATACAGCCTGCAATCTAATCTATCACTGAAAGACACATTACAAATCTTTGGGAAATACTCTAGCAGAACTCCTAATTAACATCCGCACAAACTAATGGAAACATGTCTCTCGATTGTGCTTGATGCAGGCACCTTTCCACCCAACACAAACTGATTTTTATGGCAGTGCATCTAGTCTGATATCCGTTTTTTACCATTGTACGAAATAGGCAGAGTAAACTGAGCACAGGGCTTCTGGGAAAGGAAATCGCAGGAAGACACGTGCAAGGTTGCGAAGTGAAAAAGGCCTGTTGTATCCTGAAATCCCACCCCCCTCAGTAAGAAAGACATACAGGCCGATTCATGGAATCAATGTGCGGCAAAAATCGCAGCGCAAGCGTGAAAATCACAGCACAAGCGTGAAAATCGCAGCGCAAGCGTGCCAAAGCCACGCACATCGATTCATGGAAGTCAGTGCGTGTGTAAATGCTGGGATGTGCACTAAAATCGTGGTTGGCGCACACGGGCGCACACGTCATTAAATGGCGTGCGCTACGCGCACAGCGAAAGCACACATAGCGCAGCGCAGACAACAAAAGTGGGCGGAACACTGGGCGGAACACGCGGAATGGGGAACAACGTGTGAAAATGTGGCCGTTACGGGGGATGTACAGGAGGTAAATGCTCGCAATGCCCACACGCACGCCAACAACATGTATTAATGGAATCGAACAGGGGAAAGGCGTGCGCCAAAAAAGACGCGCTAATCCGGAAACACGTACGCCAGCAGGAAGCAGGCGTAAGCGGCCACGCGCAGCATAAAAGTGCACGCAAACAACAAACAAGCTCAGACACTACGATGAATATACCGTTCCTCGCATCAGTGGTTGTGGGACACCGCAGGAGGAGGAGGATAGCCAGGCCCCGCATTTGTTTACCCAGGACTAGCCTTTTTGGGATGCCTGATGACCAGGTGTATTGGAGGTACAGGTTCCACCACACATAATACTTGACCTGGTGAGTGAGTGTGAGGATGACCTCACATCACCCACCCTGTGCTCCCAAGCACTGAGCCCCTTGGAAAAGGTGCTCAATGTACTGCACTTCTTGGCTACTGGTTCATTTCAGTGGACAAGTGCCATAGTGGGAGGGGTGCCACAGGCCACGCTGTCACGCTGCCTACACCAGGTGTTGGCCATCATGACTGCACGCCCCTCAGTCCGCAAGCACATATACATGCCCAGAACACATGCAGAAAGGCAGGCTGCCGTCCAGGACTTTTACCGGGTGGCACACTTTCCCAAAGTGCTAGGTGCCATTGATTGCACCCATGTTGCTCTACGTCCTCCCAAGGCAACTGAGCACATCTATCGAGACCGCAAGCACTGGCATTCCATCAACGTGCAGGTAGTATGCGATGCTAAAGGAATCATCACCTCAGTATATGCCAACTATCCAGGGTCCACCCATGATAGTTTCATTTTCAGAATGTCACCCCTAAACCGGGACCGAGAAGCTGGGCGGCATGGCGACACATGGCTGATTGGTGAGTATAAATGACACTGCACATGCATGCATGTCAGATACTGAGTAATGTGACAACTCACTAATGACAACCATCATCACCTCCCCAGGGGACAGTGCCTACCCTCTGAACACCTACATGATGACGCCAATTCGGAACCCCACCACACCACCTGAGGTAAGATACAGCACAGCCCATATTGCAACCCGGGGCATAGTGGAGTGCACATTCGGAGTGCTGAAGTCACGCTTTCGCTCCCTTGACCGCTCTGGTGGGCAGCTGCTATATGCGCCCCCAGTAGTGTGCAGGATCATAGTGGCAGCATGTATCCTGCACAACGTTGCAACCCGCCGGGGCCTGCCGGTGGACATGGTGATGCCCCCACATCCCCAACCACATGCACGGCCACTGCGCATGGGAGGTGAAAGGGCACATGTTGAGGCAGCCCGTACCCAGCTGGTGGCTAATTACTTCACCTAAAATCCTACCCCTGTGGAGTGCACACAGTCCTGGCACATAACAGCTGACAATCAATGATGATGACATAAGGGCCAGTCAACTGTCACAACCATACCAGCCTGAGATTGGTCACCTGGAAGTGTTACATTGTGTGCATCCCTACCTACTTAAAGACAACCAATGCTGTGTGAAAAAAGACACACATTCATGCAGCATGAATGACTACCCCCTTGCAAAATACCACATGAAAATAGTGCCATGCAACGTGAAAGCAACCAAATGAATGCCCAACACATGACACAAGTGTCACAAAGTGCACTGTCCCTAATGTAAACATGCCACAGACAATATGCTCCCAGTAATCAATAAGAAACAGCACACATGAACAAATACCTACCAGCAACAGAAAACAGCAACACAGGATGAAACAGTGGAAATATATGACAGTCAAAAATTAAAGGAGTGCAAGTCTAACAACCTGACAAAGCCAGCACATCGACCCCTTCCAACTGCAGAGTGTTGCTGTCCGGCAAATGTGTCAATGTACTGCATACAACATGAACTGCATCTGCAAAGGAGACGGGCTTGTGAAGACATGAAGAAGGTACATGTGAATAAGGAGAAATACATGGATGCACAAGCACATATCAATGCACCATGCAGTGTACAATCCAAGAACAATCCCCACTAGGGATGTACACACAGTTTTGACTACAGACTGCCCACACATGGGAGCCCAATGCCACTGTGTAAGTTACTGTCACTTGGTCACACCCCTTGCAAACCAATGGAATGGGGAAGCAGGAGGGGTGTGTGTGTCAGGAAACCAAGCATCTAACCCAAAGACAGGACAAGCCTGCATGTGCCAAGCTGGAATAAACAGTGGATGCCCACAGGAGCCACAGAAAGCAACACACTGTAAAAAAAAAAAAGACAAAAAAGACAAAAATCAAAGATGGCCATGTGTGGACCAGGGGGAAGGAGGCCACCCTGGAGGCATGAGGTACAGGGTGCATCCCAACACCCACATGCATGGATGTTGGAAAAAAAAATACATCCATGGGCTCATGGCCTGCACGGCTAGGCTACAGTGGGAGTACTGCCGTCGCTCTCTTCACCCTCTGCTGCTACATCAGGAGGTGGCCGTGATATGGGAGGCAGCCCATGCAAAGCCCTGGAATGGTCCTCCATGGCAACAAGCATGCAGGTCTGGAAGGTTTGGTTCTGGAGGATGATGGTATGGAGATCCTCATGCAGCACCTCATGGGTTGCCTGCATTTCTGCATGCATGGCCTCGCGTGATGTCCGGATCTCCGCACAGGTTGCCTGGAGCTCAGCTGAGAGCGAACGTGTGAGCTGTTCCAGCTGCTGTTCTAAACTAAAATTCTGGAAAGCCTCAAGTTCACCCAGAGTCTCTCTCAGGAACGCCAGTTCTATCCTCAGGGCTTCGCTGTGGGCCTGTGACTCTACAGATATGGCTTCACGCAGAGCCTCCAGTCCAGCCCGTTGGTCCCTGTGGATGCCAACATGTCCTCCCTGTGTGAGTGGAAAATGGAGTCTGTTGCCTGCTGCTGGAGCTCCATCTGCCTTTCAGGGGGGAGAATGGAAGTGGCCACCCTATCCATTGCCTGAGCCATCATTTCACACAATGCTCCCTGTTGTGCTGCTATACTGTACATGGAGTTCTCCCATACAGTATTGCCTGGTGGCGCACGGCCACCGCGTCGGCGGGCACCACACCTGTTTGGGGCAAGGCGATCTGCACCTTGCTGTGCTGGCACTGCCTGAGGCTGTAGGACTGCATTTCTCCTTTGATCTGCTGGCCCAGGAACAGGAGCAAATGCTGTGGAGTGTGACCCTGCATCCGTAACCGCCAAAGGAGGAGTTACCAACACTGACATCCCCATGTAGGGGTCTACACCCGGTGCAGGTGGGTTGGACAGAACAGCATCCCTGCCAGAAACACTCACCTGCGTTGGCACATATGTCTCACTGTCCGATTCAGCACCTGATTCATAGAGTTCAGCGGAGGTGTACCCAGAGACACCCATGGACAGCATGGTCTGTAGGACAAATGGGTTTTCACCCACCACCACCCCACGTCCTCCACTGGTGCCCGGTTGTGGTTGTGATTCCTCCTGGGTCTGCACCATCTCCACCTCAACAGCATCAAGTGCCTCATCACCTGCAAATAAATGAAAGATAACAAATGGAAACAGGCATGAGCACCATAGCACACACATAGGCCTGACAAGCCAGAGATCCAGTACATGAATTAGACATGTCCCACTTGACTATAACGCTGGCATGCATGAACTGTTAATGAGTTGGGAGTGGAGGCAAAAAGCAGACACTGAGGACTCCAAGATGGAAAAGCAACACTTTTGCTGCATGCTGGATAGCACTGGCATCACACATATCCAGTGTTCAATTATACTGTGATGGCAGGCAGATGGATACATCCATGGTTGGTCACTTCAACATGACAGTAGACAACAGTCATGTTCTACATCCAAACAGAGCCCAAAAATGATTGTGTGCAGGCCATCACTTAATCAGCCTGAATAGTAAAAACATATCCATAACAAGGTCATAAATGTGGGCCATTGTGTGGTGTAATCTATGACAGAAGCATGTCATATATGTGGCAGTAGGGCAGAAAAATGCGTTGTAAAAATGGGAAGGATTGAAACAATCAGGCTAAATGAACACAGAATCTCATGAACAATGTTGTTGCAAGATGACAGTTCAAGGGCAACTGCAGTAATGTGGTGCAAATTGGCTACTGTGGTCTTAAGGGATACTGTCATACCCAAACCCAAGGCCGGTGAATGGTTTGGAGGAAGCACATGGGTGACCCATACCACTCATGAGTGCACACCCTCACCTGGCACTCAATCAGTACACATCACCCAAGCAACATACACATGATTACACACACATACATCGGCACTCACCGGACAATGCTTCAAAATCTGATAGGTCTCCCACGCCTTGGATCTGTTCCTCTGTGATGAAGGTTCCAGCAACAGACTTGTGTTCAGTGAGTTGGTTGTCCTCTGGTGGAGACCCACCGCCAGTCACAAGAGTAGAGGCATGGTTGGAAGCCAGCTTGTTCTTTGCTCTGCGTTTCAGGTCATTTCACCGCTTGTAGCAATCATCAGCTGTGTGCCTTACAAATCCAAAGGCACTAATGTGGTCCGCGATGGTCTGCCAGTGGGCCCTACGTTGAGCAGGCGTAGTCTTGCAGCCTGCAGTCACCACCATTTCGCGGCTATGTGCCAACACATAGGCCACAAGTGCATCAAGTTCGGCGACATTGAAGCTAGGCTTCCTTGACGTGCCGGAGTGTGTAACCGTGTCTGGGGTCTCTGCCTGTAGTGCAAGAGCACCCTTCTTCTTCTTGGATGGTGGTGTGGATCCTGAGTGCCTTACGCCGCTCTGGTTAGTAGGGGCAGAAGCGCAGGTGGACTGGGTACTTGAAGTTTGCAAAGGCACAATGACCAAAGGTCTTGGTGCAGGCATTGGCTACAGGGTGATGTCGGCAGGGCCAACGTCGGAGTGATGGACTTGGACCGACACTGTCCCGGCTGGGAGACTCGGAGCTGGGGTGAATTGAGCTTCAGCTGCCCCTGCAGCCTCCTCACCCTGGCTACTTGGCCTGGTGACTGCAACCTTCACTGCCACACGTGGCTTAGACTTGGTGACCTGGAAGTCAGCCTGGGAGCCATCCTGTGCCGGTTCAGTTGACAATATGGGCCGGTGTAACAAGGGCTGAGCTGGGATGGTGTCAGCTACATTTGCCCCAACCATTGGGGAGGGGGCGTAGGTGGCCCCGATTGGTCCTCCACACACGGCCTCTTGGGCCACCCTGCATATCCTGGCCACGTCCCCTACCGCACCCACCTCTTTGAGCTCGGCCACCTTTGTCTCCCTTACTGCTTGGTCATCTCCCAACCATGGCACTGATGTTGTGTGTATGGGAGTTGCAGTTAACAATTGTCCTGGGCAATTGGGGTGAAAGGGGTAGGGTACTAGATGGAATTCGTACCCTAGTGCTCTAGCAAGGCTGTCTGTGACCCCTAGGAGAAGATGACAGGTCACGCAACGCACAGGCACCCCTAAAACAAAAATAAACCTGCACGCAAACCCTGGTAGACCACGTGCGTGGAATAATGAACCCGCACTACGCTGTGGCACCCAGAAACACAAAAATAAGCGTACGCGTGATACACGCAGCCTACAATGACCTCTGAAGGGGTACGCGACACACAGTTGGAAAATACATGCGCGACTCACCGTCTGCCTGGAAAAAGAATGTGAAAAAGACACGTGTGTGCGCGTTGGCAACACCCCCGCCAAAAGAAGACATGAACGCTGTCGGAGGAAACAGGGAGTACGAACTAGAACCATGTTGAAGTAATCGCATGTGAACCAACAAGAAATATAAGAATCACCAGCACGCTCTCCACAAAAAGCACGTACAAGAAAATGGCATCATACGCGTACCTTTTAAGCCAGCCCACACGTGCAACATCACTTACGCGCATATGCGCTACGGCCCTTTCCTCCAATGGCACGCTGACGTTCATTTTTCTCAAGTGCTGATTCACTATGCACCCGTGTTGTGGGAAGCACCCGTGCGCGTAACATCACAGACGCACTTACGCGCTAAGGGCCTTTCCTCGAATTACGCACTGACGTGCACTTTTTTCACATGCCAAATCACTCCGTATCAAGCAGGCCACGTGAAAACACACGGAAGACCACGCTCCTTCCCAAAAAGCCATTTTCCTGCCCCCAAGACCCCCGAGCACGCTCCCACCTGCCATCTGCTGCTGCCTGACTGCTGCTCACGTGCCCTGCTATTTGGTGCCTACACATCAGCCATCTGCAGGGGTCCAGTTGCTGTGTCCACCCCTGCTGGAACAGAAGACTTCCGACTGGGATACCATCGCTCCACAGCCCAGACCCAGGTCCCAGTTGCCCACCCACACCTGCCTCAGGGGTTGCCATGTCGGGGCAAACACCATCCGAGACCCCTGCCGACCCCCAGTCAGAGAGGCAGTGGGCCACCAGCTTCAGTGAGAAGGAAGTTGGTGTCCTGGTGGAGCATGTCCTGGGGCATTATGATGCCCTCTTCACACCATTGTGCGCCGACAAGGAAGGATGGGAGAGGATCTGGGAGGAAGTCGTGGTTGCCATCAACGCGTAGGGGGTGGCAACCCGCGACATCAAGCACGTCCGAAAGCGCTGGGAGGACCTCAGGTCCAGGACCCTTAACAAGGCCCGGCGCATCGTGAAGGCAGAGGATGCAGAGGGGTGCCGGGTCCACCTGAGCAACATCCAGATGAGGGTCCTGGAACACATAAGCCCAGTGCTCCACGCCCCGATCCTTCAGAGGAAGACCCGTCTGATGTCGATCTGTAAGTGGCCATGCATTGCTGTGTGAAACAGGGCATGTTGCAGTGTGCTGGTAGTCAGCTACTTGCCTGTATGTGTAACATAGGCCATGTATGGATGTGTGTGAACCGGGACATCATGGTAATGCATGTGAGACCAGTAATGCGTGAACCACATGGATGGTGCATGTGTTCCAATGAGACATGGGGAGCTGCATGCGGAATGCACACATGAATGCATGCCAGTCCCTGTTCTTGGACATTGGTGGGGGTGAGAGATGGGTGCTGCTCTTATGCACTGGCATAACAGGGGCCCCTGCAGCCCCCGCAGTGCGGGGGGCCCCGCCAGCACATGTCCTGGGAGGGGGCACCATTTAAAAATAAAAATATTAAAATATTTTTTTCTAAAAAAAAAAATGTTTCCTTTGAAATTCACTCTGCATTCATAAAGAACATTTCTGTCACAGAAATCATTTCTTTATGAAGGCAGAGTGACTACAAAAAGAAACTTTCTTGTTGAAAGCCCGAAGGCCCCCCACCCCATGGCATGAAAGACCCTAGGTGGGAGGCCTCCATGTTATTGCGTGGGGGGGAGCCCTATTACTTCAAAAAGAAATAGTTTGTTTTTGAAGTCACTCAGCCATCATAAAGAAATAATTTTGGTTATGGTTTGGTCCTTAACTGAAATAATTTATTAATGAAGTTATAGTGATTTAAAAAAGAAACAATGGGGCTCATTCTGACCATGCCGGTCCGGAAACAGTGCTGGTAAGCTTACAGGCACTGTTGTTTCCGGACCAGCATATTACAGTTCTACCTTGTGGTGCTGCCATGCCTGACAGGTCTGACCCTGCCAGGCACTGCAGCCACAGTAAGCAGACCCGTCACGGAAGCTCCTGCACTGTTAACAATGGTGCAGGTGCTTCCGTGTCCCCATTCCTGTGGAGTCTGGGGATTAACGAAATTACCAGGACCGGTTTTCCCGGCCATCGGACTTGAAATAGCACGGTGGCACCGGGAAGTCAGGCGCTAGTCATTTTTTACGGGTCCAGAGGCAACCCGCTGGTAGCACCGGCACGTTTACCGCTGGACCCGTAATGAGCCCCAATTTCTTTTTGAAGTAATAGGGCTCCCCTTAACTCCATGACGTGTGTGTGTGTGAGTCTATGGTGAAAGGATGCACACTCAAATGCATAGCTGGCTGCCTGTGTGTGTATGGTGAAAGGGTGCACACTTAAATGTATGGGTGGCTGTCTGGGTGTGCCTGCATGGTGAAAGGGTGCACACTTAAATGTATAGGTGGCTGCCTGTGTTAGTGTATGGTGAAAGGGTGCACACTTAAATGTATGGATGACTGGGTGTGTATATGGTGAATGGTGTGTGTGCTTGTGTACAGGGGCACAACACCTTCATTTCGGGGGGGCTAACCCTTCAAATATTGGGAGAGGTGCTTACTTCACCGGCGGTGGGGAGGGGGAAACTTATTTGTGTGGGCGCATCCAACTTATTTACGCATTTTAATGAGACTATTCTAGTGCAGATTCAATGTTACAAGCAGTTAACTCTCTCCTATAAGTCTCCTGTTCCCTCTCTACCCTTCCAATCACTCCCCTGGCATGCAAGTACTAAACCCCCATCATGATTTCAATTGCCTAAACAATGTGGCATTTGAATGCAGGTACTAACAGTGAGATGCTTTACGTTGGTAATGGCTGGGTTCTTGTTAACAGCAAAAACCAGGTGCCTTTTAACATCTGTGTCCTGTTCGGTCCGGCAACTGCTCTAAAGGTTAGCCAGGTTGAGTCAATACAGCCCAAAATGTCAGGGGGGTTAGTGCTGAAGCCCAGTCAACTCAATGGTGTTGCGCTACTACTTGTATTTAATGCCTTGCTTACTCCTAGCCCTATTCTTCCTCGTCCCAGTACTTATGTATGAGGCAGTTCTTGTGTGTGAGGCACTCTGCCTCATACACAAGTACTGGGACGAGGTAGAGGTACATGGAGGTAATGCCTGATTTAGCTACCTGTAATCTTCATCACTCCTAGTCCCACTGTTTCATGCAAGGAGCCTCATACGTAAGCTCTGGGACAAGGAAGAGGGACGTGGAGGTAATTCGGGCCAAGGAGCTGATTGTGGAGGTTCGGGTAGTGGGTGGGAGGGAGAGGGGATGTGTGGGCGGGGGTGGGAATGTATGATAAATCATAATGGTTGTCCATGTCCAGGCTAAGCAGGCATGATATGTGGCATTAGTGGTTAGAGAGTCATTTTGATGCAGCCAGTCTAGTCATTCCTCAGTTTGGTATGACTTTCTTTTAACTGGACATTTCTGATAAAGCATTCCTGCTAACTTTAATTACCTGGCTACATTGGCATTTGTGTGCTGCCAGTCTAGCCATTTCTTACTGCAGGATTGTATATTTTTCTGGGCTTCTGTGATAAAATGATATGATATGATACAAGTCATTTATAACGTGCCTGTACACACGTGTACACAAAGGAGGGATGATAGAGGGAGGACAAGACAAATGATCTCAGTAGACCTTTTGTCATTGCGAGAACGAGAAGTGGGGAGGGGGGAGTGCAAGTGAGAGGGGAGGGGAAAACAGGGCAACAATGCTCTGAGTAAGTGCAGCCAGGGCAGAGCGGATATTGGTTGTGCAAGGAGAACAAGGGACTGCAGGGTTACAGTTACAGCCCCTAAGTGCATGGTAGGCCCGGAGGCAGTTCAAGGGTGACCAATCAAGAAAGAGCCTGGACTCAGAGAGACTCTGAGGGTAGCCAAGCAGACAGTGGGTACAGCAGACAGGTAGGTCAGCAGGGGGGAGAGAGAGAGAAAGCAGTGGAGAAGAGGACATTTTTGAGCTGCTTCCGAAACTTCAGGATGTCCGCCTGAAGTTTGAGAGAGGCAGGGAGGCCATTCCAGAGGGAGGCACCAGCAGAGGAGAGAGGTCTACCCCCACTCTCTGCCTGGAGAAATGTCTAAACCTTAGAGAGTTGGAGGTAGCTGAGTGAAGGGCTAGAGAAGAAGGTATTTTGGAAGAGAGCATTGGATTTAGTGTGGGCTCTGGCCCGAGAAAGCCTTGTGGACAATGCAAAGGTTCTTGAACTGGATCCTTGCAGCCAGTGGAGAGATTTCAGGGCTGGAGAAATACAACCCCATGGCTTGAGGCCAAGGGTAAGTCTTGCAGTCCTGTTCTGGATTAGTTGCAGATGGCGGAGACTAGAGGAAGACAGATTGAGAAAGTGGCTGTTGCAGTAGTCCAGCCTAGAGACAGTGAGTTTCTGGTGGAGAGTGAGAAAGGGAAGAGTCCCTTTAAGGAGGAGCAGCTGGTAGTGGGACTTCTTTGTGATGCCCGAGATGTGAGGAGAGAAAGAGAGTGTGGCGTTGAAGATGACACCAAGGTTTTTTGCCTCGCAGGAAGGCAAAGGAAGAGGGCCCAAGGCGGTGTGCTATAGTGAGAGAGGAAACACAGAGGCAAGGTTCCCAATAAGAAGGATCTCTGTCTTACTGGCATTAAGGCAGAGATTGTTGGAGGCGCACCAATCCTGAATCGTGAATAGACAGTCAGGAATGAGCAAGAGAGGAGAGGAGGCTGAGGGGAGCCTGAAGGAAAGCTGAGTCATCTGCATAACACTGAAAGTTAGAGGAGAAGGTAGAGATCGGGGAGGCCAAAGTGGTCAAGTATAGGTTGAAAAACCAGCGTGAGAGGATAGAGCACTGGGGAATGCCACAGTTAGAGAGAGGTGGCGGAGAGAATGGGACCAAGATGGACTTGGGAGCGGAGGGGTGGTCCAAGTGGAAAGAGTTCAGTCACTCTAGGGTCTGATCCATGATGCCCAGGTTCTCACAGAGTCGATTGATCAGGATGGCGACGTTGACCCTGTTGAAAGCAGAGGAAAGATGAAGAATGTGTGCTCTCTTCTTGATGAGTAATATTGCTTCGACTGGCATTTTGCTGCAACCAGTCTAGGTATGTCTAAATGTGGCCTGGCATGTTTTACTATAATGTTATTACGTGTTTACAATCGTCTACATTGTGCAGCCAGTTGGACATGTTTTGATTGTGGCATGGCATTCTTAATAGCAAAGCATTAATTTTCCTGTGCACTGTTGGTGACTTGCATGTATTGGATTATGTTACCCTACAAAACAATTGCAAACACTCTGGCTTTATAGCCAATTTATCTCAGAAAGTGTGTTGTATATTGCATTACAACACATATTTATATCTTTCTCCTAGTGCAGAGCGCAGCATACCCCTTCAGCAGCACGTTCATGCGTATTGCGCAAGTGTGACAAACTAGGCCGGCCCAGAGTGTGGCGCGACCCATGATTTTGAAGTGGGAGAATGGAAGAACAGGCTCCCGCCCTTCCCCTCTCGCGCTTGGCCTAGAGGATCACGGCCTAGACACCCGCCACGAGAAGAGTTTGCCTATCTACCAGACGACCAAATACCCTGGTACAGGAACATACGGATGTCCCCACCTGCCTGCCCAGCAGCCTGCCCTGTCCATGCCGACACCTGCGGCATGGATCAACTCGACTAAACCTACATGTCGTTAGAGATGCCATGACGACCTAGCCAACGGTCAGCACACCTGTGCAAACATGCGCACCGGACACTCCCACACCAATCCACACGAAGAACATACTCAGTGCTATGACGTAGGCGACAGACATACCCACGGACGTGCATCTTTATTATTTTCCACATAGGCTCTCAAAATGCATAATGAACTTATCTAAAAAGACTTGCTCACGCTTCTTCTAAGAACCATGTACCATAATGAAGAATATAACGGAGACACGATACTGAGGATAGAGCAATATGATACCGTAACCTAAAGCGCTCTGCATCAAACGGTTCCACCTATGCACCAGGCCCAAGTAGGCCGCAAGCAAAAGCTTCCATGAACATTGAATGAACAAGAGCTCGGTTGCTGACCCTGCAGAATGAGCCCGGCGAAAGCACACCGCCAAGGGCACGATGTTGCAATCTTGCACGCTGCAAGCCGACGCCAAGGTCGCACCTGCAAGATAAACCAGGCACACAGTGGGAAAAACAATATTAATTGTGCTGAATTTTGCCTCAAACACGGTCCCACCTCACGTGACAAAGCCAAACCTGACAGGATGCCAAGCCCAGGAGGAAGGAGACGCCTGAATCCCACGTTTCAAGACACAGGCAGATACAATTAAAAGACTCATTGGACATCTGCAGCAGTGGGCGTAGTCGACCTCCCAACATATGAATAAATCCTCACATTGTTTACACCTACCCATAGTAAAACATTGTTGCAAATGACAGGTGCACCGCGAGCTGGGAACAGCGATAGTCTCAGACTGGGAGGCTCGCGAGCGAACCAATCAGGACATGGGGCTCTTATCACTGACGCCATTAACATTGACCAATCCTCAGAGGTCTTCATGTAACAATTTTCATGTATCAAATTGAAGGGACAGCCCAAGTATACCACCTGACTAACCCTCAACCACTAACACCGTTCTCTATATGTATGCTATACTAACCCTACCACTTGAGTAACCAATCCAGAGTGGAAATAGGTTTTTTGCTAATCTTTCTAAGGTGACGCAAGTAGCGCATCATACTAAGGTAAAAAGGGCCTGCGAGCCCCACGATTGTGTGTGTGTCAGGACGGACGAGTACGATCCTTGACCCATCCCTGCCGTTTTGTCTAATAAACAGCAGAGTCACCTTGCTTCTTGCGTGTGTCTCATACTCTATCTCTTTTGGGATATACGGGAGGAGTTGGGGCCTCCCTGCCCGGAGGTCTACGGACGGCCCGGCCGACCCCGGCAGAATTTCCCCCCTGACAAGTTGGAGGCACTGCTGAGATCTGTTTAAGATCTGCTTTTTTATTTTTTATTTTTTCCAGGTACTCCCGTTGCGAGGAGGCCCGGCGGCGCGGCCCCCTCTGCCGTTGCCCCCTTCTGAGGACTACAGGACCATCGCGGAACTGCGAGAAGACTGGACAGCGCAATCCGGATATTGGCCTTCGGGAGCTGGTTCAGAAGTATCCCGCCCGCGGTTGGCGAGTGTCCAGACGTGGTCCAGACGAGGGGAGGTGGCGAGCCGCTTGGAGGGGTGCATGCAGTCGAGCGGCCCCGCATCAAGAGAACTTGGTGAGCATGCCACGCACAACAAGCAATGTGAAATTGTGAGGGAGGGGGGAGGAATTAAATACGGGAGGTGGGAGGTGTTGCACAGGTGCTCCGCGAAGGTTTGACAATTTAGTGTAGACAATGAAATGAATGGTAGTCGAACGAGTGCGAGAGCAGTCGGCTACGTTACGCGAGAGAGGGAGGTGGAGCACGAAAACATCACGTGCGGCCGCTCGTAGACACTGATTGGCCTAGGTCGCGACTACGTGTAAGGGTGTGTGTGTGGTTTCCTACGATTTGGCAATTATTGATCAATGAGTAGATGAGGATCCCTATTGTTCGAGCCAGAAACTCGATAGGTAGATGACATTTCCCTGTAGGCGGTAGCTAGTTAGTTGCCCAATACGGAAGATAATTGGCTGGTTAAGCCCTCCTGTCGAGGGGCGTATCACACGCGAGGCGACGCAGCGTGCGCAGTCCGATTATATTATTGATTACCTTGTTCCAGGAGTGACAGGAAGACAGCTGTGAGGTTAATGGGGGTAGATTGCAAGTGTATTTTGGACTTAAAGAATATATGAATAACTTACCAGTAGTTCGAAGAGATCGGTGACGTCACCAGTAGGGCTTTCATAGGATATCCCGAGCATAAGGCATTTTTCTTTCTGAGAGTGGTGGGGAAGAGAACTGTGGTAAGGGAGTGGAAACGGAGATAGACGGTAATGAGTTGATCGGGGAAAGGCGAAACGGGGGACGTGGCTGCGCACGGAGAACGCCGGCCACGGCAGGTGTAGAAGAGGGAGGAGGAGCAAGTGAAAATAGGACGGCAGTATAAGAACGTCACAAGGGGCACGCAGCCGCACGGGGCTACGTGTGCCTCGGCCGCAGGGGGCCGTAAGGGTGTTGTGTAAAGGAAGAAAGAAAGAAGAAAATATACAAATGTAAATACTATATTTTAATAATTTTCCTTAGCGGACTATCGCAAGTCCCCAAACTTACGGGGCCAGGTAAAGATATAAGGCTGTATATTGAAAACTGCTAGTGAGATAACCGCTACCAAATAGGGGAAGGGTAACAAGTGGAGCGCTACTATGTCACACGGGACAGGATCGGGAGGGTGGGGGAACACCCTCACTACCCCACTACAACACATATGTACCACACTGTCACCCCATAGGGAGAAACTGATCAAGTATAGCATAGAATGGACACAGGGGACGGACAACAAAATGATAACACATGGCCGCCTAATGGTAGCTTCGATCCATTTACCCAACATTCACTATTAAACCATCTGCATAATACATACAAAGGGAAGAAGTTGACACACCACGTGGAGGTGTTTAACTTATGGAGGATGTTCCAAGGGTCCCGACCAGGACCAAATGGAATGTTCACTGTGGGGGAAATACTGGAAGGAAAAGAGATTAAGGAGGAAGGAGAGAATGGGAAAAAGGGGAGTGAAGACCCAAAGAACACGGGGAACGGACAAGAGGGAGGAGAAAAGAATAATAACTCAAAAGAAAATGAAATAAAAAAGGAACAGAGCAACGATATACCCCTCACAAAGGTAGTGTCATGATCTCTGCTTCCAAAAGGTCAGGGTTTTCCCAACTCCCTTGGAAGCAGATCCATAACCCAGGTTCCGAGTGCCAACCAGTCCCAATTGGGACCTTTTGGACCCAGTCCTGGCGCCAGTGGCACCAGGCTCATAAATATGCCCAGTCCCAGCGCTGGAAGCGCCGGGCTCATAATGCTTGGGTGGACTTACCTTCAGCAGACCATGCTGCTTACTTGCCTGCCAGTTGAGCCTCTGATCCTCTTCTGTTTGGAACTACTTTTCCTGTTGGGTGGGGCTGGAGCCACTCCCTAGATTCAGAACACTGGAACTCTTCTGGAAGGCAGGAACTCTTTTCTTACCAGGAACTCTTTTCTTACTTAGGCGTGGCTGTGGAAGGAGACACCTAAGCACTACAGGAGGCTATTTAAACCACACCCGGTGGATGAATCTTGCTTTGCGTTATTCTGCAACCTCTGCAGCAGAACGCTCATCGTGTCTTCTGCATCCGGTCCTGGGCCTAAGGAAAAAGGCTTACCATCCTGAATCCAGTCTTCAGCAACACCTATAAAGACAAGAAAGAACAGGTTAGCATTCCGGCATCTGAAAGGCAAAGGCTTACCATCCTGAATCCAGTCTTCAGCAACACCTATAAAGACAAGAAAGAACAGGTTAGCATTCCGGTATCTGAAAGGCAAAGGCTTACCTACTCTTCGTGCGCTCCGGAGGTCTTCACACTGCATTCCGGCATCTGAAAGACAAAAGTTTACCAACTCTTCGCACGCTCCGGAGGCCTTCGGCGCTGCATCCCGCATCTGAAAGACAAAACAAGGTGCGTTTAAAGACATTGGGGAACTTTAATACTCACGTGCCATTACTCCTTTCCACATCTAATCCAGTGGGTATTCCGGCACCCTGCAGCCGCTCCGAACTCGTACCTGCAAAATAAAAAGACAGTTAGAGCGCATAGTGAAGCAGGCAACAAGCGCTTACTTACGTGCTTCCAGGCGCTTCTATTCATCACACGGGCTCCATCTTCAACTCACTTCAGCCCGTCATCCGCCATCGCCGGAACCCTGCAAAACAAGAGACATCATTACTAAAGACTTTAAAGACATTTGAATGACTCGAAACTTACCGTTCTTGCAGTAAACGACGGACAGCAGTCCCCTGAAGTCAAGAGGCCTGCGCTACCTATCCAGTGAAGAAACTGGTTACAGCACCCTGCCCCGAGGCAGATGGAGAGCTCGGCATTCACTTACCTAAGGTGAGAGCGTTAACCTTTGGGGGTCTACAAGAGAGGAGAAGAGGAAAGAGATAGGGACACCCCAATAACCCCAGTTCATTAACCCCATATTTTCTATCTGCAGACATCTTACTCTACACGTCAGGCATACAGTGCACAGAGGTCCAGCCCAAAGAGCCAACCGGGTGCTACACATCACCTTTGAAGATACGGTAGTCGCCCAGTCAAGACCGGCGCCTCTGCGAGAATCAGGTGAGCGTTACAGAACGCAAAGCCTACCGCAAAACTCTCGCCCAGGCGCTATGGAAACCTCGGATACTGACCCCCTAGCCCGGTTACTTGGGGAACTAAGGGCAGAAGTGCATGCAGCTCGTCAGGAAACGAATGCTCTAAGAAGGGAACTAATTATTTCCAAGGAGAGAACAGACAATCTTGCTAGACAAGTGCTACAGTCACAAGCCGGACAGACCCCGTTACCCGCATCAGGGGCAAATCTTCCTTCAACATCCTCTATGAATCCAGTGCAGATCAACCTACCTGGGAATGTACCTCTGGCTCCGCCCGAACGATTTTCTGGTGACCCAAAGAGGTTTGCAGTATTTATCAATCAGTGCCGGTTGCACTTCTTATGACGGCCAGCAGCCTTTCCAACTGATCAAGCAAAAGTAGCTTTTGTACTTTCGTACCTTAGTGGCAATGCGGCAGACTGGTCGATCCCTCTAGTTAATCAAGATGATCCGGTTCTCCATGATTTTCAAGCCTTTCAGCTTAGTATGGAAAAACTGTTTGCAAGACATTCACAGGGGCAGGCCTTGGACAATGAGCTTCTTTCGTTGCGACAGGGTAATCAAGACCTTTTGGCTTATATTGCATCTTTCAATAGACTAATAGTGGAAACTCAATGGCCTGAGGACAAAAGGATTACGCTGTTTTATAGAGGTCTACGTGGAGAGCTCAAAGACATTTTGCCCAAGTAGTGAATCCCCCACAAGACTGTTCGGATTATATAGACTTGGTCGTTCAAATAGATCACAGGCTGCAGAACAGGAAGGCCGATCGTTCCAAGTTTGATGCTCGAGTATTTTCCAAACCGCCAACTCCTTCCAAAGGAGTAGACTCCGGGGAACCCATGCAAATAGGGGGTCTGAAAGGTCCTCTAACACAAAGGGAGCGGGAAAGGAGGAAACAGTTGCAATTATGCCTATATTGCGGAAACTCAGGGCACTTTCTTCGAGACTGTCCGGTGAAACCTGCCAAGAAGGCAGTAGGAGCTGCAGTTACCAAAGTTACAAACTCTGAGCAGGGAAACGACCTCGCCCGACAAGAATAGAGGTCCTCTTGCCGAGCGTGAAAACCAGTTCTGTGACCTCGCATTTCGTGATACCTATGGTCCTCATTAGCCCTGATAATCCGGATCGATTACATGCAATTGAAGCTTACGTCGACAGCGGTGCCATCGGCAATTATGTGGATCATGAAATGGTTTTGAGGATGAATCTAACTCTTTGTCCCAAGGCTGTAAAGGACGTCATTACTACGGTGGATGGTACGGAGATAGCCTCCGGGCCAGTAACGCATACTACTCAAGAGGTGATGCTAGTAAGTCAAGATGGACACCATGAGAAGATCATGTTCGATGTGATCAAGGCCCCTCAGTTTCAGATTATTCTAGGAATACCTTGGTTAGAGAAACACAATCCTCTGATCGATTGGCGAGCAAGAACAGTCCAGTTTCCAGAATGTGTCTCTACTTGTCACCCTCCACCTGGTGTTGCACTGGCCGCAATTTCTTCAGAGACTCCCCAGTTACCTCCCGAATACCTAGAATACCAAGATGTTTTCCGGAAGGATCAGGCTAACTCTCTACCTCCTCATAGGTCTTATGACTGCCAGATAGACCTGATACCTGGATCTACTCCTCCTTGTAGTAGAATTTATGCCCTCACCGAGCCTGAGAACCTTCACCTTCGACAATACCTGGATCAATACCTGGCAAATGGGTTTATTCGTCCTTCCAAGTCCCCTGCTTCTTCAGCTTTGTTCTTCGTTCCAAAAAAGGAAGGAGACCTTAGAACTTGTATCGATTATCGCTCCCTGAACCAGATCACCGTTAAGAATAGATATCCGTTACCTTTGATCCCTGAACTCCTGGACCAAGTCAGAAAAGCATGCATATATACAAAGCTGGATCTTAGAGGAGCTTACCACTTGGTACGAGTAAAAGAGGGCGATGAATGGAAGACGGCCTTCCGCACCAAGTATGGGCTATTTGAATATCAGGTCATGCCCTTCGGACTTTGCAATGCCCCGGCCGCCTTTCAATATTTTATGAACGATGTCCTCAGAGAGCTCATAGATGTATGTGTTGTTGTTTACATTGACAACATCCTCGTTTATTCTTCATCGGAATCTGAACATCGGAAACACGTGAAAATGGTCCTCGAAAGATTGCGTCAACACAAACTTTTCGCTAAGTTGGAAAAATGTGTTTTCAACGTGACTGAAGTTGAATTCTTGGGATTCATATCATCACCTGGCGGAGTGCGTATGGATTCAAAGAAGGTCGATGCAGTTCTCAAATGGCCATCACCATCCTCCGTAAAAGGTGTGCAAAGCATGTTAGGCTTCGCTAACTTTTACCGCAGGTTTATCCCCGAATTCTCTCAAATAGTCCAGCCCATCACTGCCTTGTTAAAGAAAAACAAATGTTTTGAATGGTCTACCGAGGCGGAACAAGCTTTCCAGGATTTGAAGACTAAATTTATCTCTGCACCAATCTTAAAACACCCTCGCCCCGAACTCCCCTACATCGTGGAAACTGATGCTTCAAGCCTTGCCATGGGGGCAGTTCTATCACAAAAGGACCCGGTAACCAATCAGTTGCATCCCGTGGCATTTTGGTCCCGCAAATTCTCGCCTCCTGAAATCAATTACACGATTACTGACAAGGAACTTCTGGCTATCAAGTCTGCCTTTAAGGCTTGGCGGCATTATCTGCTGGGGGCCCGACACACCGTTACTGTGATTACGGATCACTGAAACCTGCAATATTTGAAAACCGCAAAAGCCCAATCCTCTAGACAACTCCGTTGGGCATTATTCTTTGCCGAGTTTGACTTCATAATTACTTATCGACCTGGTACAAAGAACGGTAAAGCCGATGCCCTTTCTCAGATGGGAGTGGAAGAACACTTGGTCAACCCTAAACCTGTACCAATCATTCCCGAACAAAGAATTCTGGGTGTAATCGCCACAGAATCCATAGAGGAAGTTAAGGATAAAGCCAGGCAACTTGTAACTCCAGCAGACATACAGAATTGGCATCTGCAGGGAAAGGACTTTGCAGTAAAGGACAACTTATTGTATTTCCAAGAACGATTATACCTACCCAGCACAGATTTACAGAAAAAAGTCATCTCTCGTTATCACGACTCTTTAATGGAAGGTCATCCCGGTATAGCCAAGACCTCAGAAAAGATCAAGCGCTACTTCTGGTGGCCGTCTTGGAAAAAAGATATCAGAGACTTTATAATGTCCTGTGGAGTATGCGCCCAAAACAAGAGTCAAAAGGAAAGACCAGCAGGCCTCTTACGCCCTATTGACATCCCACCTCGCCCTTGGCATACGCTTTCTATGGACTTCATCACCGATCTACCTCCATGCTCCGGATACAATACGATTCTAGTAATCGTGGACTTATTCTCCAAGATGGCGCATTTCATTCCGCTCAAAGGCTTGCCAACAGCAGCAACTCTGGCCTGAGAATTTCTCGAAAACATCGTCCGACTGCACGGTTTTCCTTCGGTTCTAATTTCGGATCGAGGTAGTCAATTTATTTCTCATTTTTGGCGAAGTTGCTGTCGGTCGGCTCAAATTGATGTGAGACTATCGACCAGTCACCACCCTCAGACCGACGGACAAACCGAGAGGACCAATCAAACTCTGGAACAGTATTTACGCTGCATGCTGCAACAAACTGAAAAAACTTGGAAAGATATCCTTTGGATAGCCGAGTATGCCTACAATAACTCTGTCCATTCGGGAACTGGGAAAACCCCATTTTTTCTTTTGTACGGCAGTCACCCTCGAACCTCGGAGTTGGATCCCCTCCAAGATCTTGAAACACCAGCAGTAGACTACCTGCATTCTACAATCACCCAAGCCTTTAAGGAAGCTGTTTCTCACCTTCAAAGGGCTAAAGAACAATACAAGAAAGGAGCAGATCAACATCGGAAGGAAGCCCCTCACTATCAAGTAGGGGATCAAGTCTGGTTATCCACCAAATATCTATCTCTAAAAGGGCCACGCACATTCAACCCAAGATACCTTGGTCCCTATTCCATCACTACCATAGTAAACCCAGTAGCGGTCAAGTTGGACTTGCCCCCGCACATGAAGATACATCCGGTCTTCCACGTCTCTATTAAAACCCGTGCAACCTCAAACCCGACTAACCAAATCTCCAAAACCTATCCTAGTGGATGGAGAACTCGAGTTTGAAGTCAAAAGCATTCTGGACTCCAAGATCTCCAAATCTAAACTATTCTACCTAATTGCCTGGAAAGGCTACGGCCCCCAAGAGAGATCCTGGGAACCTGCTGAATATGTCCACGCTCCTCGCCTAATCAAAAGATTTCACCGAACATTTCCTGACAAGCCAAAACCCCCGGAGAAGCCCGGTTTGGGAGGGGCCTTGAGGGGGGGTACTGTCATGATCTCTGCTTCCAAAAGGTCAGGGTTTTCCCAACTCCCTTGGAAGCAGATCCATAACCCAGGTTCCGAGTGCCAACCAGTCCCAATTGGGACCTTTTGGACCCAGTCCTGGCGCCAGTGGCACCAGGCTCATAAATATGCCCAGTCCCAGCGCTGGAAGCGCCGGGCTCATAATGCTTGGGTGGACTTACCTTCAGCAGACCATGCTGCTTACTTGCCTGCCAGTTGAGCCTCTGATCCTCTTCTGTTTGGAACTACTTTTCCTGTTGGGTGGGGCTGGAGCCACTCCCTAGATTCAGAACACTGGAACTCTTCTGGAAGGCAGGAACTCTTTTCTTACCAGGAACTCTTTTCTTACTTAGGCGTGGCTGTGGAAGGAGACACCTAAGCACTACAGGAGGCTATTTAAACCACACCCGGTGGATGAATCTTGCTTTGCGTTATTCTGCAACCTCTGCAGCAGAACGCTCATCGTGTCTTCTGCATCCGGTCCTGGGCCTAAGGAAAAAGGCTTACCATCCTGAATCCAGTCTTCAGCAACACCTATAAAGACAAGAAAGAACAGGTTAGCATTCCGGCATCTGAAAGGCAAAGGCTTACCATCCTGAATCCAGTCTTCAGCAACACCTATAAAGACAAGAAAGAACAGGTTAGCATTCCGGTATCTGAAAGGCAAAGGCTTACCTACTCTTCGTGCGCTCCGGAGGTCTTCACACTGCAATCCGGCATCTGAAAGACAAAAGTTTACCAACTCTTCGCACGCTCTGGAGGCCTTCGGCGCTGCATCCCGCATCTGAAAGACAAAACAAGGTGCGTTTAAAGACATTGGGGAACTTTAATACTCACGTGCCATTACTCCTTTCCACATCTAATCCAGTGGGTATTCCGGCACCCTGCAGCCGCTCCGAACTCGTACCTGCAAAATAAAAAGACAGTTAGAGCGCATAGTGAAGCAGGCAACAAGCGCTTACTTACGTGCTTCCAGGCGCTTCTATTCATCACACGGGCTCCATCTTCAACTCACTTCAGCCCGTCATCCGCCATCGCCGGAACCCTGCAAAACAAGAGACATCATTACTAAAGACTTTAAAGACATTTGAATGACTCGAAACTTACCGTTCTTGCAGTAAACGATGGACAGCAGTCCCCTGAAGTCAAGAGGCCTGCGCTACCTATCCAGTGAAGAAACTGGTTACAGCACCCTGCCCCGAGGCAGATGGAGAGCTCGGCATTCACTTACCTAAGGTGAGAGCGTTAACCTTTGGGGGTCTACAGGAGAGGAGAAGAGGAAAGAGATAGGGACACCCCAATAACCCCAGTTCATTAACCCCATATTTTCTATCTGCAGACATCTTACTCTACACGTCAGGCATACAGTGCACAGAGGTCCAGCCCAAAGAGCCAACCGGGTGCTACACATCACCTTTGAAGATACGGTAGTCGCCCAGTCAAGACCGGCGCCTCTGCGAGAATCAGGTGAGCGTTACAGGTAGTGAAAACAGAGGGAGGGGGGTTGTACCCTTTAAGGGAATTAGGAGAAATAGAAAGAGGACAGTTAAGGGCAGCTGAGGGGTACTCGAACCCGGCATACAGCCCGCCACCATATGTGGCTCATAGGAAGATGCCAGCAGGGGAGGGGAGGACTGGAGAAGAACAAACTGTGGAAATAGGACATGATGAGTGGGTAGCTGCGCAGATACTATTAAAATTACGAGGTTCATTAACAGGAGAAGAGAAGGAGGTAGTAAGGAAAATAGACGAGGATAATACCCGGGAGAGTGGAATGAGAGGGGAAGAGCTGTTACGACAAAAGGAAGAGATTTTGGAGGAACGACTAGCAGAGTAAAGGGACGAGCAGAATGAACTGATCAAACAGCTCGAGAGGGAGGAAAGAGAGAGAGCGAGGGAAAGGAAAGAAGGTAAGAACGAATTAGAAAAAATAAGGGAACGAACTGAGGAGCAAAGGAGAGAAGCTGAAAGGGTAAAAGCAGCAGCAGAAAGGGTATCAAGAGCAGTACTACGAGAGAGGAAAAGGGAAGAAGAAGAGAAAGAAAGAGAAATGGCAATGTGGAAGAAGAGATTACTATCAGAAACGACTAAGAAATACAAAGAAGGGAGGGTGATAGAGAGTATATTAGAAAGGGAGAGGGTGAGATGGGAAAGGAAGAAAGAAGATGAAAGGATATTGGAAAAAGTGAGTAGTGAAGTAATGGAGGAATTAAAAAGGAAAAGGGAGGAAATTGGTAGAGAGATGGAGGAGAGAAATGAAGGGGAAAGAGAAGATAGGAGAAGGGAGAGTGAAGTAAGGGGGAATGTATATAGAGACACAGAAGTAGCAACAACATCAGCGCAAAGGGGAGCGGTTGGTAAAGGAGAAAAGGGAAAACCGGACCTAATAGACTTAAAAACAGTAACAATCAAGGGAAAAAAGACAGAGTGGGGGCTGCCGTTTATGAATGACTTTTGTAATGAGGAAGAAGAAGGAATGGAGAAGGAAGGAAGAAACAGTGAAAGGGAAAGCCTAGATAAACTATACACCACCCGGGCCAATACACCCTCACCATGGATCTGTAGGAGAAAGGATGAACTGGAGAGAAGTGAGGAGGAAGAGCAAGGAATAGCGGAAAGACAGACACATGAAGCCACACCGTCACCATCACACCCTCTCCCATCCCACCCTACATGCTCAACCACCCCACGCTCATTACGTACAATCAAACTTGCGCCCTTCACAAACGAACTGACACCCTATGCACATGCCCACATTAAATACAGGAAATGATGGAAGAAGGGGGAAAGATGGAGAAGAAAGAGTTACGAACGAAATTGACGATGTAGGAGTGAGGGAAGAAGAGGAGGGGTGTGAGGACTCGATTTTATGGGACCCAAGGGGTAAAACGAGACACAACTTAATGCCACTTCTGGAGAGGGGAGGGGTTAGACGACAGTACGTCCCTTGGAAGCATACAGACAAAGAAAATATAAAGTGCAGGCTCCCATCATTAAGTGGAGGTGCGGGTAAATGGATATATGAAATGGAAAAACACACCGCAGGACAGAAACTAGCAGTGGGAGATGTAAAGGGCCTTCTAATATCGATATTAGGGGATGCAGCGGATGACATTTGGAAGAGAGCGGGATTCCCTGGGGTAACAATAGCAAACACATCGCATGATGGGGCACCATTCGCAAACTGCAGACATGCACTATGGCAGGCACTGAGGGTACAGTACCCAGACACATCAGACATAGGAGCAATTACCTCACGCAAGATGCGTGAGAACGAAGATCCTGTTGATTATATCCAGGAAATCCAAGAGAAGTGGCGCATGGAAACTAGAGAACAATGGGACAAAACACCAGCAATATTTTATCATATACTAGTACAAGGGCTCCCAGAAGGAGTTCAGAAACAACTGAAGAAAGTAGTGAGAATGGAAGCAAAAGCATGGCCAGAAATACAACTGACAATAGTGCATCATTGCAGGACATGGCAAGGAAAAATGAAACAAAAGGAAGAGGACAGGAAAACGGAAGAGGCTAAACTAGTACAGAAAAAACTTACTAAATACACAATGGAAGGGGCACTAATAACTACACCTACAACAATGACCCAAAGCCCCACACAAGTAGTGGCTGCACAAGATCCCTCCCAAATACCACCGTCACAGACTATAACACAACAGGTGCCGCCACTCCAACCATACACGACCAACATGGGAGGAGGATACTCAATGCCAGGAGCTGGGTATTATAATTACAACAGGGGAAGAGGAGGAATTATGAGAGGGAGAGGATACGGATATAACACACAACAGCAGGTGGGAGGACTTAGAAATTCCTACCCCACCGGGCAACCAGTATACCAGGACAACACAGGAAGCATTCCATGGCAGAGTAGGGAACCACCGGTGTGTTGGAGTTTTGGATTGATAGGGCACATGTCACGCACGTGTAGAGTAAGACCAGGAACACCATCATGGAGCGAACAAGGACAACCAAGGCCCACACAGGAACAGCAGGGCACACAGCAACAGCAGACGTTGCAACAGGGAAATGAACAGCAACAACTAATAACACAACAACAGCCAGAGACATATTTACTGCCACAACAACAGGTAGCGATAACACAGCAACCCCAAGCACAACAAACACAACTGGGTAGGGTGACGGTCCTGGGACACAACCCTTACACAGGAAATGGTCAATCGTTGTACCCTCAATAGGACAGCCCACAGACGGCCTTGGTGTGTCCCATCCTGTCGGTAACACCTAATAGTGCGGAGGAACCATGCATAGAGGTAACGATAGGTGACAAAAAATTATCATTCCTTGTTGACACCGGGGCGACCCGGTCTTGCATAAGGGAAGGTAAATTTAAGATGTCGGGCGAAGCCATGAACACCCAAGGATTCTCTGGGGCTAGAGGGTTGGTTCCTTTTACTGATAACATTCCCTTATCTATAGGAGATTATGACATGTCAGTCCCACTTTTATATTATAGTGCCTCACCAGTAAATATACTGGGGAGAGACATAATGAACAGGTTGAATATGACGATCTCCTTTACGGAGGAGGGCATAATTTGCTCTACTCCAGGAATTAACATGCTCACAGCACGACAGATTATGCAAGAATACTGCGGACAGACAGCGATTAGGGCTGAGCCAGTAGATGGCGAACTCTTCCAGTACGGGACAGACATGGCATTTGCATGGATGCCAGGGATAGAGGGAAAGATCTGGAGGAGGCCAGCAGCCTATTTGTTCAGACCAGAAACACCAGTCAATGAACCAGAAGGAAAGGTGGTTCCAGTGGACATTGAGAGCATTATAGCAACAGCTGATTACATTGCTGTACATGCCCAAGACAGAGAAGGAAGAGCATGGAGGGCAGAGATAGCACTAGCAGAAGGATGTAGACTCACCCAGGTGTCAGATGAGGAGCTGTTCTCAGAAGAAAAGGAGGAAGGTGAAATGGTGTTTATGATGAGTGTGGAAATATGGCTAAGAGTGGCGTACAAACAAGTAGCACAGAAAATTGCAATGGCACTTGAGGCACCCACATCCACCCCAGTTCCCTTCTTTGAGGAGGATATGACAAAAGTACCCACATCATTATGGACTACTAGCCCCTATGACGTGGGGTGCATAAAAAGTATAGGGGGAGTAAGGATAAAATTGAAAAAAGGTGCAATACTCCCCAGAGTGAAACAGTACCCACTATCAAAAGAGGCAGATGAGGGCATATATGAAACCATAACGGCCCTTATAGATAATAGCATATTGGTCCCCTCAGAATCACCATGTAACACGGCTGTATACCCAGTGCGTAAGGCTAGAGGGGGGTCTTGGCGCTTCATACAGGATCTCAGGCCCTTGAACAACATAGTAGAAGCAGAATACCCCATAGCCGCAAACCCGGCCACAATACTGTGTGGCATTCCAGCAGAAGCATCACGATTTACAGTGATCGACCTTAAAAATGCTTTTTTCTCAATACCATTGCACCCAGACTCACAAGATCTGACAAGCTTCACTTAGAGAAACACAAAGTGGAAACGCACCAGATTGCCACAAGGGTACTGCGAATCACCCTCAATTTTCAACAGAGTAATACAGATGGATTTGGGTAACATTGAAGTGGAAAGCACAGTGTTACAGTATGTCGACGACATAATAATTTGCAGTACAAACGAAAGAACATGCAGGGAGGACTCATTAAAAATGCTGACAATATTGGCTGAAAAAGGTTACAAGGTAGACATGGAAAAGTTACAGTACTGTCAAGAACAGGTACTTTACATTGGTCAGCTCATATCCCAACATGGAAGAAAGATTGCACCACAAAGAGCACAGGCCATTTCAAAAACGCCAGTGCCACAAACAGTGAGGGAACTGCAGCAGTTCCTGGGTCTGTGCAACTACTGTAGAGCATGGGTATTTGATTACAGCTCATACATAGGACCCCTGCTTGAGGCGTTAAAGGAAGCTAATAAAGGGGAGAAAAAGTTGGGGTGGACAATGGAAATGAAAGAGGCTTTTGATGAACTGAAAGATGCAATATCAACTGCTCCGGTACTGGCAACCCCAGACTATGAGCGACAATTCTTTATATTTTCACATTGCGACTCAGCAGTAATGAAAGCGGTGTTGGCTCAAAAAACACGCATGGGCTACAAACCAGTAGCATTTTACAGCGGCCACTTAGATCCGGTGATGTTAGGTCATTTCCCTTGCGAACAAGGTCTCGCCGCAGCTGCTTTTGCGGTAGAGAAAGCATCAGCAATCACCATGGGGTGCCCAACTACACTGTTTGTGCAACATGCACTATTTGCAATATTGAATAAACCTAAGTCCACCCTAACCACGCAAAGGGCATCAGGTTATGAGATCATCTTATCCAGAGCTGAACTATCAATTGTTAGATGTAGCACGGTCAACCCTGCAAGGTTCCTAGCAGAAGTAATTGAGGAAGGAGATTATGCCCACGACTGTACGCAAATAACTGAAATGTACTCATGTACTAGAAAGATTGAAGAGAACGCACTAGAGGGAGGTGAGCTCCTGTTCATTGATGGGTCATCAACTATCGACCAAAGGGATGGTATAAGGAGGACTGGGGCAGCAGTGGTAAAAATGATGGAGGTACCGGTGTGTGTGGCAATGAAATGTGTACAACTACCAAAGCATTATTCCGCTCAAGCAGCAGAATTAAATGCACTAATTTTGGCGTTGAAGGAAAGCTTTGACAAACGAGTGACCATATATTCCGACAGCGCATATGTTACGTCCACTGTCCACTCAGGGCTGTCGAAATGGAGAAGAAGAGGATTTAGGAGAGCTGATGGCACTCCAGTGCAACAAGCCCTCCTATTGGCTGAACTAATTGAAGCAATAAATGACCCCCAAGAATTAGCTTTGGTCAAATGCACCGCACACACCAATGGTGAAGACCACATTTCAAAACGGAATGCAGCAGCAGACACACATGCAAAGTATGCTGCTTATTTTGGTGAGATATGGAACCCCCCAGAGTCAGAGAGAGGGAGAGGGAGGGGAATGGCTAAGGAGATGTTGATAAGAGAAGGGTACACCCATCTCCCAACCACACAGATAATGGAGCTACAAGCGGCTGCACCAATGGCAGAAAAAGAAATATGGGTAAAAAGAGGATGCACAATGTCACCAACTGACCCACTATGGCGCCAGGGTGACACTGGGAAGATTGTAATGCCACTGGCACTATTGAACACCGCCCTGAGTCAACTACACCACCCAGCCCACACAGGCAAGGAAGTAATAGCAGCACGAATTAGGGAAGACTGGTTCTGCCCCGAGTTAAATTCTCATGTGTCAAATTTTATCAGCAATTTTCTCACATGTCAACAGTTTACGGCCGGTCACACTCTGAAGGTGATAAGAGGTACTATACCCCGGCCAGAGGGACCCTTCCGACATCTCCATATTGACTATGTTGATATGATCAACGTATGTCAAGGAAATAGGTATATGATTGTAGTAGTATGCCCATTCTCGAGGTGGATTGAAGCAGGGCCCTGTTCACACCCAGATGCATTCAGAGCAGCTAAATTCCTAGTGAGGGAGGTCTTCCCCAGGTGGGGAGTGTGCGAGGTACTGCGGTCAGATAATGGTCCACATTTCGCAAACGAAATGTTCCAGCACATCACATCCTTACTGAACATTAAGCATAAATTTGCATGTGCATACCACCCACAGGCCAACGGTGTATGTGAACGCCTGAATGGCCTATTAAAGGAGGCAATTGCAAAAATACAGCAAACAACAAAGAACAGTTGGTTGTATTGCCTTCCACTAGCCCTATTTGAGCTAAGGAATAGACCAGGTTCCGACCACCACCTCAACCCTCACGAGGTGGTTACCGGATGTCAAATGCGCCTTCCCCTAATGCCAACATCAAGAGCATTTACCGACCACGAGAGTACTGCAAATGTCCTTGGCGATGAAATGTACCAATATGTGTCTTCTTTGATTACTAGTGTAGTGTTTGTGTCTCAACAGCTCGAGCGCACGCGGGGCGGGTCTAACAGCGATCAACAAGAAGACGCGGATAAAGAATTGGAAAAGGAAAGACTGTGCAAAGTTGCTAAAGGTGACCACGTACTACTTCGCAATTTCAACAGAAAGTGGAACAGCCCACGCTTCACTGGCCCCCATCTGGTAGAGGAGGTATCAACGAGAGCAGTAAAGCTACAGGACAAACGTGCCTGGAACCACCTACACAACGTAAAGATCTGCCACTGGAAGAACATCAACAGCGTCACCAACGGAGGAAGAGACTTCTACCACAACTAACGGCCTAAGTGTCCCCATACCCTGCCACCCCTCAGATTCCCCAGAGACAACTACTAGAAAAGAAAGGGGTGATCCCCATACCGCCCACCCCATGGTTACACGATTAAAGAGTAAAGAGACTTCCGCCAGTTGAGCCCCAAACCCTCTGCCCATTGACCCCCTACCCACTTAGTAATAACTGAACTGAAGGACATTGTCTTGCACATATACACATGTAAACCCCTGAATGTTCTCTTTCTTTTCTCTCGCACATGCAGGTACAGCGTATTATTGTACTACTAAGAAAGTAGATAACTAACCAATTCACTGCCCAGGAGTAGATGGTACCCTCAGACGATAATTACCTGGAAGAATTGTCACACCAATTTGTATATGAAATAAAAAGGCCAACGTACCTGAAAAGAAGGAGGGTACGTGTCTATTACACAGCGTTCCTCTTGGCCATAGAACATTCAATGCCCCACCTCCAACCATACTTGCTTGCCCTAAGAGATAGATCGCTTAGATTGGCGTGGGAACAGCTCTTCGCCTGGGCACTGAATGACTACTTGATAGGGAGAGCTTAAAAAACGATAACTAACACTAATAACAGGCATATTAAGAATTTTCAGGCGGGCAACTGTAACGTCGCAAGAATAAGCTGCCGGACTGCAGCAAGATAAGAGCAAAATGCCGGTGAAATTAGCATCTGTAATAAAATTGATAGGGATTTTAATGATCACCGGGTTCTTGGCTGCCTCTGTATGGCAGTACAGCTATGCTATTAATATTATTGCTGTACCCAAACCTAATACACCCCCACCCTCAGCTGCAACAGGTGTTACGTCAGGTGGTATTAGTAAAATCCCACACAAGGAAAATAGAGTTAAACGCAGCACATACTCAGATAATAAAGGTATTGACAACTACATACAAGATTCAGCACACATCTCAAACAACATATGGTACCAACACATGACCCACATAGGTAAGCAGGCAACAGAAGACAGCTGCTACGTTTGCTCATTAATCCCATACGCTATGAGCGCTTCTCGAACATTTGTTGCCACGGAGATAGATGAAAATAGCTCGATGTATAATATACCTGGCACTGTTCCAGACGAAAGGTAGATTTCAAGGGACAGTGGTGCAACTGGTGTGGAAAACACGAGATACATATCCATATGAAAACAACTTCCTCAAGACTTATTTGAGTTACCACAAGAGCAGTTTACATGCTGAAGGATTCAGATACATAACAAGTGGTCCTGAAAAAGGAGAAACAAAGAAAGTTACACTACAGTACCTACCATGTTATTGGTACGCCACTGAAGTTCCTGGTAAAAACGGATGTTGGGAAAGACCACTGGTGATAATAACAGGGAAGGTGTACATGAACAACAAATGGGACATATGAGTGGTTGGCAGCAACATGGTAACAAGAGAAAATATTTCAACTATTGATGGACACAACCATAGATGTTGGATGACTTGGGTCAAGTACGTACCCATGCTCACGTGGATGGAGAAGGATGAAGACCCAATAACAATACTGCCGCTAACTGCGCCTAAGGTATGCTACCAACATAAAGGAGAAGTGGACGTAGGATACAACACCAACTGTGAAAGCGTGATGGAGTTACCTAAGGGGGGAGCAGGAACAGCAGTAGTAATGGACCATTACTGGGCCTGTGGAGACAAGGCGTACCACACACTGCCCCCTTTGTGGAATGGTGTATGCACAATAGTACACGTTAATGTACCATCACTAGTGGTGCCCCAGAAACATGTGAATGTGGCGAACTTCCCCAAAATGGATGAAGGAAACAAGAGGAAGAAGAGATCTGCACAGCTTCAGAAGGGGCCAGAGAACCGGAACAACGGCAAGAACACTGTCCTGAATAGGAAGAAAAGACAAGGAGAACCTCTGACAGGAAATTACCTGTGGGGAAGGTCGGAAACAGCACTCACTTCAATTCCGCCAGAACACAGACTATTCAGCAGAGCAGCAATGTTCTTCTCCTCAATAATACATCCGGGACTACAGGCTTACGCAAACGCAAAATGGCTCCAGATAACTAGATGGGAACTAATGATGACAATTAACTCTACAGTAAATGGATTCAACGCAATAAAGGATGAACTGCGAGCAGTGAGGATGGTGGCACTACAGAACAGATATGTACTGGACCTCCTCACAGCAATGGAAGGAGGAGTTTGCGCTAAGAAAGGACAATCATGCTGCACATTCATCCCTGCCAACGATGCTGACAATGGTACACTGACAGAAGCAGTTTTACAATTGGCCCAGATGCACTCAAAAATGATGGATGAAAGTAAAGGTGTGAAAAAGGATGAGAGCTGGTTTTCAATATTATGGACATGGATGCCATCTTGGCTGTCAGATGGACTGAAGATTATAGTTGGATGTACTATTTTGGCTGGAGCTACACTGATCATAATAAGATTTTGGAAGGCCCGGAAGGCACGCACCACAGACGAGATGATCGTAATGGTTGGTATGCACCTCTTGATGCCAACAGATGACGGCAAACACACAGGCACAATCATAAAAGAGAGAGAGACGTTGCGCAACCAGATTATCACCAACCACCTGGACCCACCATCTGTGAAGCTCGAGAACCCAAGAAACCCAAGGAGCTATATAGGGAAATGGGTATACTGCACTCCTGGAGGAACCTGTGCATATATGTATTGGTCATTTGAAGACCATGTTAACCACTATGGACATTTGGGAGGAATAACTAAAATATGGAGAGTAAGAGGAGATAAAGAAAAGGATTTGTTTGTGGTCGACAAGTCGACCAGAGGGGGGACTGAAGTGGGAGAATGGAAGAACAGGCTCCCGCCCTTCCCCTCTCGCGCTTGGCCTAGAGGATCACGGCCTAGACACCCGCCACGAGAAGAGTTTGCCTATCTACCAGACGACCAAATACCCTGGTACAGGAACATACGGATGTGCCCACCTGCCTGCCCAGCAGCCCGCCCTGTCCATGCCGACACCTGCGGCATGGATCAACTCGACTAAACCTACATGTCGTTAGAGATGCCATGACGACCTAGCCAACGGTCAGCACACCTGTGCAAACATGCGCACCGGACACTCCCACACCAATCCACACGAAGAACATACTCAGTGCTATGACGTAGGCAACAGACATACCCACGGACGTGCATCTTTATTATTTTCCACATAGGCTCTCAAAATGCAGAAACGCAAGACGCATAATGAACTTATCTGAAAAGGCTTGCTCACGCTTCTTCTAAGAACCATGTACCATAATGAAGAATATAACGGAGACACGATACTGAGGATAGAGCAATATGATACCGTAACCTAAAGCGCTCTGCATCAAACGGTTCCACCTATGCACCAGGCCCAAGTAGGCCGCAAGCAAAAGCTTCCATGAACATTGAATGAACAAGAGCTCGGTTGCTGACCCTGCAGAATGAGCCCGGCGAAAGCACACCGCCAAGGGCACGATGTTGCAATCTCGCATGCTGCAAGCCGACGCCAAGGTCGCACCTGAAAGATAAACCAGGCACACAGTGGGAAAAACAATATTAATTGTGCTGAATTTTGCCTCAAACACGGTCCCACCTCACGTGACGAAGCCAAACCTGACAGGATGCCAAGCCCAGGAGGAAGGAGACGCCTGAATCCCACGTTTCAAGACACAGGCAGATACAATTAAAAGACTCATTGGACATCTGCAGCAGTGGGAATAGTCGACCTCCCAACATATGAATAAATCCTCACATTGTTTACACCTACCCATAGTAAAACATTGTTGCAAATGACAGGTGCACCGCGAGCTGGGAACAGCGATAGTCTCAGACTTGGAGGCTCGCGAGCGGACCAATCAGAACATGGGGCTCTTATCACTGACGCCATTAACATTGACCAATCCTCAGAGGTCTTCATGTAACAATTTTCATGTATCAAATTGAAGGGACAGCCCAAGTATACCACCTGACTAACCCTCAACCACTAACACCGTTCTCTATATGTATGCTATACTAACCCTACCACTCGAGTAACCAATCCAGAGTGGAAATAGGTTTTTTGCTAAACTTTCTAAGGTGACGCAAGTAGCGCGTCATACTAAGGTAAAAAGGGCCTGCGAACCCCACGATTGTGTGTGTGTCAGGACGGACGCGTACGATCCTTGACCCATCCCTGCCGTTTTGTCTAATAAACAGCAGAGTCACCTTGCTTCTTGCGTGTGTCTCATACTCTATCTCTTTTGGAATATACGGGAGGAGTTGGGGCCTCCCTGCCCGGAGGTCTACGGACGGCCCGGCCGACCCCGGCTGAATTTCCCCCCTGACAAGTTGGAGGCACTGCTGAGATCTGTTTAAGATCTGCTTTTTTATTTTTTATTTTTTCCAGGTACTCCCGTTGCGAGAAGGCCCGGCGGCGCGGCCCCCTCTGCCGTTACCCCCTTCTGAGGACTACAGGACCATCGCGGAACTGCGAGAAGACTGGATAGCGCAATCCGGATATTGGCCTTCGGGAGCCGGTTCAGAAGTATCCCGCCCGCGGTTGGCGAGTGTCCAGACGTGGTCCAGACGAGGGGAGGTGGCGAGCCGCTTGGAGGGATGCACGCAGTCGAGCGGCCCCGCATCAAGAGAACTTGGTGAGCATGCCACGCACAACAAGCAATGTGAAATTGTGAGGGAGGGGGGAGGAATTAAATACGGGAGGTGGGAGGTGTTTCACAGGTGCTCGGCGAAGGTTTGACAATTTAGTGTAGACAATGAAATGAATGGTAGCCGAACGAGTGCGAGAGCAGTCGGCTACGTTACGCGAGAGAGGGAGGTGGAGCACGAAAACATCACGTGCGGCCGCTCGTAGACACTGATTGGCCTAGGTCGCGACCACATGTAAGGGTGTGTGTGTGGTTTCCTACGATTTGGCAATTATTGATCAATGAGTAGATGAGGATCCCTATTGTTCGAGCCAGAAACTCGATAGGTAGATGACGTTTCCCTGTAGGCGGTAGCTAGTTAGTTGCCCAATACGGAAGATAATTGGCTGGTTAAGCCCTCCTGTCGAGGGGCGTATCACACGCGAGGCGACGCAGTGTGCGCAGTCCGATTATATTATTGATTACCTTGTTCCAGGAGTGACAGGAAGACAGCTGTGAGGTTAACGGGGGTAGATTGCAAGTGTAATTTGGACTTAAAGAATATATGAAGAACTTACCAGTAGTTCGAAGAGATCGGTGACGTCACCAGTAGGGCTTTCACAGGATATCCCGAACATAAGGCATTTTTCTTTCTGAGAGTGGTGGGGAAGAGAACTGTGGTAAGGGAGTGGAAACGGAGATAGACGGTAATGAGTTGATCGGGGAAAGGCGAAACGGGGGACGTGGCTGCGCACGGAGAACGCCGGCCACGGCAGGTGTAGAAGAGGGAGGAGGAGCAAGTGAAAATAGGACGGCAGTATAAGAACGTCACAAGGGGCACGCAGCCGCACGGGGCTACGTGCGCCTCGGCCGCAGGGGGCCGTAAGGGTGTTGTGTAAAGGAAGAAAGAAAGAAGAAAATATACAAATGTAAATACTATATTTTAATAATTTTCCTTAGCGGACTATCGCAAGTCCCCAAACTTACGGGGCCAGGTAAAGATATAAGGCTGTATATTGTAAACTGCTAGTGAGATAACCGCTACCAAATAGGGGAAGGGTAACAAGTGGAGCGCTACTATGTCACACGGGACAGGATCGGGAGGGTGGGGGAACACCCTCACTACCCCACTACAACACATATGTACCACACTGTCACCCCATAGGGAGAAACTGATCAAGTATAGCATAGAATGGACACAGGGGACGGACAACAAAATGATAACACATGGCCGCCTAATGGTAGCTTCGATCCATATACCCAACATTCACTATTAAACCATCTGCATAATACATACAAAGGGAAGAAGTTGACACACCACGTGGAGGTGTTTAACTTATGGAGGATGTTCCAAGGGTCCCGACCAGGACCAAATGGAATGTTCACTGTGAGGGAAATACTGGAAGGAAAAGAGATTAAGGAGGAAGGAGAGAATGGGAAAAAGGGGAGTGAAGACCCAAAGAACACGGGGAACGGACAAGAGGGAGGAGAAAAGAATAATAACTCAAAAGAAAATGAAATAAAAAAGGAACAGAGCAACGATATACCCCTCGCAAAGGTAGTGAAAACAGAGGGAGGGGGGTTGTACCCTTTAAGGGAATTAGGAGAAATAGAAAGAGGACAGTTAAGGGCAGCTGAGGGGTACTCGAACCCGGCATACAGCCCGCCACCATATGTGGCTCATAGGAAGATGCCAACAGGGGAGGGGAGGACTGGAGAAGAACAAACTGTGGAAATAGGACATGATGAGTGGGTAGCTGCGCAGATACTATTAAAATTACGAGGTTCATTAACAGGAGAAGAGAAGGAGGTAGTAAGGAAAATAGACGAGGATAATACCAGGGAGAGTGGAATGAGAGGGGAAGAGCTTTTACGACAAAAGGAAGAGCTTTTGGAGGAACGACTAGCAGAGTAAAGGGACGAGCAGAATGAACTGATCAAACAGCTCGAGAGGGAGGAAAGAGAGAGAGCGAGGGAAAGGAAAGAAGATAAGAACGAATTAGAAAAAATAAGGGAAAGAACTGAGGAGCAAAGGAGAGAAGCTGAAAGGGTAAAAGCAGCAGCAGAAAGGGTATCAAGAGCAGTACTACGAGAGAGGAAAAGGGAAGAAGAAGAGAAAGAAAGAGAAATGGCAATGTGGAAGAAGAGATTACTATCAGAAACGACTAAGAAATACCAAGAAGGGAGGGTGATAGAGAGTATATTAGAAAGGGAGAGGGTGAGATGGGAAAGGAAGAAAGAAGATGAAAGGATATTGGAAAAGGTGAGTAGTGAAGTAATGGAGGAATTAAAAAGGAAAAGGGAGGAAATTGGTAGAGAGATGGAGGAGAGAAATGAAGGGGAAAGAGAAGATAGGAGAAGGGAGAGTGAAGTAAGGGGGAATGTATATAGAGACACAGAAGTAGCAACAACATCAGCGCAAAGGGGAGCGGTTGGTAAAGGAGAAAAGGGAGAACCGGACCTAATAGACTTAAAAACAGTAACAATCAAGGGAAAAAAGACAGAGTGGGGGCTGCCGTTTATGAATGACTTTTGTAGTGAGGAAGAAGAAGGAATGGAGAAGGAAGGAAGAAACAGTGAAAGGGAAAGCCTAGATAAACTATACACCACCCGGACCAATACACCCTCACCATGGATCTGTAGGAGAAAGGATGAACTGGAGAGAAGTGAGGAGGAAGAGCAAGGAATAGCGGAAAGACAGACACATGAAGCCACACCGTCACCATCACACCCTCTCCCATCCCACCCTACATGCTCAACCACCCCACGCTCATTACGTACAATCAAACTTGCGCCCTTCACAAACGAACTGACACCCTATGCACATGCCCACATTAAATACAGGAAATGATGGAAGAAGGGGAAAAGATGGAGAAGAAAGAGTTACGAACGAAATTGACGATGTAGGAGTGAGGGAAGAAGAGGAGGGGTGTGAGGACTCGATTTTATGGGACCCAAGGGGTAAAACGAGACACAACTTAATGCCACTTCTGGAGAGGGGAGGGGTTAGACCACAGTACGTCCCTTGGAAGCATACAGACAAAGAAAATATAAAGTGCAGGCTCCCATCATTAAGTGGAGGTGCGGGTAAATGGATATATGAAATGGAAAAACACACCACAGGACAGAAACTAGCAGTGGGAGATGTAAAGGGCCTTCTAATATCGATATTAGGGGATGCAGCGGATGACATTTGGAAGAGAGCGGGATTCCCTGGGGTAACAATAGCAAACACATCGCATGATGGGGCACCATTCGCAAACTGCAGATATGCACTATGGCAGGCACTGAGGGTACAGTACCCAGACACATCAGACATAGGAGCAATTACCTCACGCAAGATGCGTGAGAACGAAGATCCTGTTGATTATATCCAGGAAATCCAAGAGAAGTGGCGCATGGAAACTAGAGAACAATGGGACAAAACACCAACAATATTTTATCATATACTAGTACAAGGGCTCCCAGAAGGAGTTCGGAAACAACTGAAGAAAGTAGTGGGAATGGAAGCAAAAGCATGGCCAGAAATACAACTGACAATAGTGCATCATTGCAGGACATGGCAAGGAAAAATGAAACAAAAGGAAGAGGACAGGAAAACGGAAGAGGCTAAACTAGTACAGAAAAAAGTTACTAAATACACAATGGAAGGGGCACTAATAACTACACCTACAACAATGACCCAAAGCCCCACACAAGTAGTGGCTGCACAAGATCCCTCCCAAATACCACCGTCACAGACTATAACACAACAGGTGCCGCCACTCCAACCATACATGACCAACATGGGAGGAGGATACTCAATGCCAGGAGCTGGGTATTATAATTACAACAGGGGAAGAGGAGGAATTATGAGAGGGAGAGGATACGGATATAACACACAACAGCAGGTGGGAGGACTTAGAAATTCCTACCCCACCGGGCAACCAGTATACCAGGACAACACAGGAAGCATTCCATGGCAGAGTAGGGAACCACCGGTATGTTGGAGTTTTGGATTGATAGGGCACATGTCACGCACGTGTAGAGTAAGACCAGGAACACCATCATGGAGCGAACAAGGACAACCAAGGCCCACACAGGAACAGCCGGGCACACAGCAACAGCAGACGTTGCAACAGGGAAATGAACAGCAACAACTAATAACACAACAACAGCCAGAGACATATTTACTGCCACAACAACAGGTAGCGATAACACAGCAACCCCAAGCACAACAAACACAACTGGGTAGGGTGACGGTCCTGGGACACAACCCTTACACAGGAAATGGTCAATCGTTGTACCCTCAATAGGACAGCCCACAGACGGCCTTGGTGTGTCCCATCCTGTCGGTAACACCTAATAGTGTGGAGGAACCATGCATAGAGGTAACGATAGGTGACAAAAAATTATCATTCCTTGTTGACACCGGGGCGACCCGGTCTTGCATAAGGGAAGGTAAATTTAAGATGTCGGGCGAAGCCATGAACACCCAAGGATTCTCTGGGGCTAGAGGGTTGGTTCCTTTTACTGATAACATTCCCTTATCTATAGGAGATTATGACATGTCAGTCCCACTTTTATATTATAGTGCCTCACCAGTAAATATACTGGGGAGAGACATAATGAACAGGTTGAATATGACGATCTCCTTTACGGAGGAAGGCATAATTTGCTCTACTCCAGGAATTAACATGCTCACAGCACGACAGATTATGCAAGCATACTGCGGACAGACAGCGATTAGGGCTGAGCCAGTAGATGGCGAACTCTTCCAGTACGGGACAGACATGGCATTTGCATGGATGCCAGGGATAGAGGGAAAGATCTGGAGGAGGCCAGCAGCCTATTTGTTCAGACCAGAAACACCAGTCAATGAACCAGATGGAAAGGTGGTTCCAATGGACATTAAGAGCAATATAGCAACAGCTGATTACATTGCTGTACATGCCCAAGACAGAGAAGGAAGAGCATGGAGGGCAGTGATAGCACTAGCAGAAGGATGTAGACTCACCCAGGTGTCAGATGAGGAGCTGTTCTCAGAAGAAAAGGAGGAAGGTGAAATGTTGTTTATGATGAGTGTGGAAATATGGCTAAGAGTGGCGTACAAACAAGTAGCACAGAAAATTGCAATGGCACTTGAGGCACCCACATCCACCCCAGTTCCCTTTTTTGAGGAGGATATGACAAAAGTACCCACATCATTATGGACTACTAGCCCCTATGACGTGGGGTGCATAAAAAGTATAGGGGGAGTAAGGATAAAATTGAAAAAAGGTGCAATACTCCCCAGAGTGAAACAGTACCCACTATCAAAAGCGGCAGATGAGGGCATATATGAAACCATAACGGCCCTTATAGATAATGGCATATTGGTCCCCTCAGAATCACCATGTAACACAGCTGTATACCCAGTGCGTAAGGCTAGAGGGGGGTCTTGGCGCTTCATACAGGATCTCAGGCCCTTGAACAACATAGTAGAAGCAGAATACCCCATAGCCGCAAACCCGGCCACAATACTGTGTGGCATTCCAGCAGAAGCTATCTAGCAGGTACTAGAAGTGTGTGGTGTAAACATTTTTAGTAAAAACATTAACAAGGACCCAAAAATGGTTAAAAAAGACAGTATCAAATTTTAATAGTAAACATATCATTAAGATTAAAACCTCAATTAAATAAATAGGTAAGTAATACAGGCATAGTCAAATCCCATGTGCAAAGGCAAAAATAGGGAATACATAACAGGCTCAGGGGCCAGTTAAAAAGATGTTGTAACAATCATACGACCACTGTGGGTACTTTCCAAAGTAACAAGGTACCCTATCCAGATATGGATAAATGTGTCATCAGTTATACTCTCTGTCTAGAGTTCAGAGAAATGTCTCGACATGTTTCTGTTCCTAAAGAGCGAGGTGCGGAACATTCATCAGGAGGAAATGAATAACAGTATCGCCTATTTAACAATTGGGATAGAAAGCATTAATGCCGCTACAGTATCATAGCACCTGCAAGAAAATAAAAACAACAATCATCAAAAATAAACTAGTAGATAGTTATATATTTTGGAAAGTTCAGAGTATGAACTGGGCAACTGATAAAGGGACATAGTTACCTTATAGTGTGCCTGTGGGGGCTCTCTACTATGAATAGTAGGAATAGGGTAGTCAAAGTCACGACCCTAAAGATATAAAAAGATAATAGTCAATGTATCAGTTATCACAAGCACCTAGTAGTACTCAGAAACACACAACAGCTATCAGAGTGGGGAAGGACACTAAATCACCTCGTGAGCGTGAATAGTCTCAGCGTTAATTGGGAAGAACTCCCCTGGTAATGCCCACATGTCAGCAGGGGGCTGTATATAAGCCACCAGACCCCCGGGGGCATAAACCAGTGAGGGACAGCCAGGTCTCAACCGAACACCCGTGTATAGCAAGTAAAGAAAGAATATAACACTATATGCTCATGCCTCGTGAAGACTAGAATGAGACCGAGTTTAATAACAGGAGGAGATGCCGGGATGGGCGCAGGATAGGTAAGCCGTAGGGGCCGGGGTCGCCAAAAAGAACGAGTACCAAAAGAGGTAGAGGTCAACCTACTAGACGGCAAAATAATGGAGGAAGGAGGCCTAATCAGGGTCGTTTTTTATACCAGGCCCAGAACAGAAGCAATTGGGACGACGGTTCGAGACAAACCAGAAGCGGGAGTCGCTTCTAATCAACCTGTCGAATTATTTACCCACTACGATGGAACAACAAGTGCTGAACAAAGGCCTAGGTTATGTCATAACGAAAGAGCACGACCCATTCGAATTCCAGATAGAATTCAAAAAACTGATGAGAAAAATCCATCTAAAAGAATTTTTTTCTTCCTCTGATGACGTCATGGTTGAGGGCCCAAATAATTGCACCGGGCTTCGGAATCCATCTACGTTCCACCCTCCCTCCCAAAGTTTCTCTCCAGAATCATTAGTATTTGAAAGGAAAGTCACTGCTGAGGTCACTGCCCTCGAAGCCAAACACCGCAGAACCTTTCACAATCTTTCCAACCAGGAACGCAAAGCTTTAGATTCTCTATCCTCTAATCCATCCATCATCATTAAGAAAGCGGATAAAGGTGGAGGGATTGTTATACTCAACCGCACCGATTATATCGATGAATGTGAAAGACAACTTAGCAATACTTCGTACTACCACCTACTCACTCACGATCCCACACTTGAACTCCAACATTTAGTGGCTGACAAAGTGGGCAAAGCAAAAGATCGTGAATGGATTTCTAAACAGGAAGCAGACTTCCTTGTGAATAAGAAACCTTCCATTCCCACGTTCTACACCCTTCCTAAGGTCCATAAAACTCTCCTGAACCCTCCTGGTCGTCCCATTGTAGCAGGCATAGACTCTGTCTTGGAACCACTGTCTACTTTTGCGGACCACTACCTGAAAACATATGTACTAAAAATGCAATCGTATCTTAAAGATTCCAGAGATGTAATTAACAGCTATGAAAATCTAGAGTTTGACCCTCTATCTAACCTTCTTATAGGTTTAGATATTGTTTCCCTCTATACTAATATACCTCAACAGGCGTCTCTGGATACTTTTGAAGAAATATTACTGACCCGAGTAGATAATGATCCCGTACCGACCTCATTTATCCTCTGGTGTGTAGAACTCGCCTTAAGACGCAACTACTTCGAGTTCAATGGGAAATTTTACCAACAAGTTGAAGGCACTGCGATGGGTGCCACGATGGCCCCGAGCGTAGCTAACCTTTATGTTGAAACATTTGAGAAATTACATATCTACAACATCAGTAACCCTTTCAATAATAACATTACCAAGTGGAGTCGTTACATTGACGATATCCTCGTAGTGTGGAAAGGTTCACGGGATGATGCTAACAACTTTTTCACCTGGCTTAATGGTCTTAACCCCCATCTAAAATTCACTATGACTTGTAGTAACGAGTCTACTAACTTTCTCGACTTAACCATCTACCCTCTGAATGGGATCTTAAAAATAAAACCTTATCATAAACCAACAGATAAGAACTCTCTCCTGGACTACTCTAGTCATCATATTAAACATCTACGCGACAACCTCCCCTTTGGACAATTTCTTCGTCTAAAGAGAAATAGTTCGGATAAAGAGACCTATGAGGATGAGGCATTTGCCCTGAGTAAGAAGCTCAGACAGAGAGGTTATCCGAAAAAACTAATAAATAAATCAGCCAAAAGGGCATTCAATAATAATCGAGAGGCGTTGCTAGAACCACAACTCAAGAAACCTAAAGAGGATCGGATTGTCTGTGTGAACACCTTTACGGACCAGAGCTTTGAAATTACCAATATCATAAAGAAAAACTGGAAAATCTTCAGAACCGCAACCCAACCGATTCCGATGCCCATTTTCGCCTACAAAAGAAGTACCACCATTGGCAATATAGTGAGTAACAGTAAATTGAAATTGGTCAATAATTCGGAACCCAAATTAACCTCACTCTGGGGGCTCCCAGAAGCTACTGGACACTACCCTTGTGGCTCTTGTGGCGTTTGTAAATTAACCACAAGAACGAAAGAAGTTGATGTTGGTCTTTCAAAGCCCTGGAACCAAAAGAGTTTAACTAACTGCAACACTGACTTTGTTGTATACATGATTACCTGTAGATGTGGATTGCACTATGTTGGCAAGACTATCAGAAAAGTAAAAACCCGCATAATGGAACACCGGAGCTGTTTGAAGAACAGTACTGAAAACGCTCCCCTTGTGAAACACTTCAACCTTTTGAAACACAAGTATGAAGACTTCACCTGGACGATTCTGTTGGTTGTGAAAGGACTTTCGAACACAGCACGAGAAAAGAAGCTGTTGAAAATGGAACAAAAGATGATTTTTACACTACACAGCGATGTTAATGGACTCAACGAGTCGATTGAGTGGCATAAAATATAATGGCCTTGCTATCTATCTATGCATTTTTTATCAATCTTTCTGATGCCAATGTTGGCACCCCTACCCCACACCCTATAACCTATAGGTCTTGATTCTTGGTCCCTCGAGTGAGTCCACCTTACCCTCACCCCCAGATTTTTACTAATCTCCTCTAGTCTGAGTTGTTCCATCATTGTATTTGGACACTCTGTACACTTGGTATCTCGGGTGCATGTCCCCTGCTCGCACTTTCTGTTGATTTTCACTATTGTGTAAGATGGCCGCCGAGCTTTACATACTTCCTACACTTGTTTCTAGATACATGAACACAAAAGAAGGACTAACCCGTGGTTCCCTTGACTACGTACTTGCATCGGCACCTTCGCGCTGCTAGTGGACACTGTGTTTAGGTCCTTGCGAGCGAGCTGTTTGCCGTGTCCCCTCTCCCGCATGGGGTAAGTCACCTTACTATGTATGACTCTACATTTTGTGGCTCCCTCCGTGTCGCCACCTAGGAACGGTGTTGCGGAGGCTTCGTGTCTCCATTGATCTTACCGCACTTCTTTGTTATTTATTTATCTACAGTGCGGATAGTAATGTATCTCCCTCGTTGACACACTGTTGCCCGACTCAAGGTATGATACATCTTGACACTCAAGGTGTTGGCTACTGGGCACTCGTTCTTTTTGGCGACCCCGGCCCCTACGGCTTACCTATCCTGCGCCCATCCCGGCATCTCCTCCTGTTATTAAACTCGGTCTCATTCTAGTCTTCACGAGGCATGAGCATATAGTGTTATATTCTTTCTTTACTTGCTATACACGGGTGTTCGGTTGAGACCTGGCTGTCCCTCACTGGTTTATGCCCCCGGGGGTCTGGTGGCTTATATACAGCCCCCTGCTGACATGTGGGCATTACCAGGGGAGTTCTTCCCAATTAACGCTGAGACTATTCATGCTCACGAGGTGATTTAGTGTCCTTCCCCACTCTGATAGCTGTTGTGTGTTTCTGAGTACTACTAGGTGCTTGTGATAACTGATACATTGACTATTATCTTTTTATATCTTTAGGGTCGTGACTTTGACTACCCTATTCCTACTATTCATAGTAGAGAGCCCCCACAGGCACACTATAAGGTAACTATGTCCCTTTATCAGTTGCCCAGTTCATACTCTGAACTTTCCAAAATATATAACTATCTACTAGTTTATTTTTGATGATTGTTGTTTTTATTTTCTTGCAGGTGCTATGATACTGTAGCGGCATTAATGCTTTCTATCCCAATTGTTAAATAGGCGATACTGTTATTCATTTCCTCCTGATGAATGTTCCGCACCTCGCTCTTTAGGAACAGAAACATGTCGAGACATTTCTCTGAACTCTAGACAGAGAGTATAACTGATGACACATTTATCCATATCTGGATAGGGTACCTTGTTACTTTGGAAAGTACCCACAGTGGTCGTATGATTGTTACAACATCTTTTTAACTGGCCCCTGAGCCTGTTATGTATTCCCTATTTTTGCCTTTGCACATGGGATTTGACTATGCCTGTATTACTTACCTATTTATTTAATTGAGGTTTTAATCTTAATGATATGTTTACTATTAAAATTTGATACTGTCTTTTTTAACCATTTTTGGGTCCTTGTTAATGTTTTTACTAAAAATGTTTACACCACACACTTCTAGTACCTGCTAGATAACTCTGTCTCCTGATACCCTTATCATTATCCTCCCGGACATAGACAGAGTATACACTGCCAATTTTCTTTAGAATAGTAGTATACCGGGTTTCCTCTCCTTGTAAGTTATTCCAGCAGAAGCATCACGATTTACAGTGATCGACCTTAAAAATGCTTTTTTCTCAATACCATTGCACCCAGACTCACAAGATCTGACAAGCTTCACTTAGAGAAACACAAAGTGGAAACGCACCAGATTGCCACAAGGGTACTGCGAATCACCCTCAATTTTCAACAGAGTAATACAGATGGATTTGGGTAACATTGAAGTGGAAAGCACAGTGTTACAGTATGTCGACGACATAATAATTTGCAGTACAAACGAAAGAACATGCAGGGAGGACTCATTAAAAATGCTGACAATATTGGCTGAAAAAGGTTACAAGGTAGACATGGAAAAGTTACAGTACTGTCAAGAACAGGTACTTTACATTGGTCAGCTCATATCCCAACATGGAAGAAAGATTCACAAAGAGCACAGGCCATTTCAAAAACGCCAGTGCCACAAACAGTGAGGGAACTGCAGCAGTTCCTGGGTCTGTGCAACTACTGTAGAGCATGGGTATTTGATTACAGCTCATACATAGGACCCCTGCTTGAGGCGTTAAAGGAAGCTAATAAAGGGGAGAAAAAGTTGGGGTGGACAATGGAAATGAAAGAGGCTTTTGATGAACTGAAAGATGCGATATCAACTGCTCCGGTACTGGCAACCCCAGACTATGAGCGACAAGTCTCTATATTTTCACATTGCAACTCAGCAGTAATGAAAGCGGTGTTGGCTCAAAAAACACGCATGGGCTACAAACCAGTAGCATTTTACAGCGGCCACTTAGATCCGGTGATGTTAGGTCATTTCCCTTGTGAACAAGGTCTCGCCGCAGCTGCTTTTGCGGTAGAGAAAGCATCAGCAATCACCATGGGGTGCCCAACTACACTGTCTGTGCAACATGCACTATTTGCAATATTGAATAAACCTAAGTCCACCCTAACCACGCAAATGGCATCAGGTTATGAGATCATCTTATCCAGAGCTGAACTATCAATTGTTAGATGTAGCACGGTCAACCCTGCAAGGTTCCTAGCAGAAGTAATTGAGGAAGGAGATTATGCCCACGACTGTACGCAAATAACTGAAATGTACTCATGTACTAGAAAGATTGAAGAGAACGCACTAGAGGGAGGTGAGCTCCTGTTCATTGATGGGTCATCAACTATCGACCAAAGGGATGGTATAAGGAGGACTGGGGCAGCAGTGGTAAAAATGATGGAGGTACCGGTGTGTGTGGCAATGAAATGTGTACAACTACCAAAGCATTATTCCGCTCAAGCAGCAGAATTAATTGCACTAATTTTGGCGTTGAAGGAAAGCTTTGACAAACGAGTGACCATATATTCCGACAGCGCATATGTTACGTCCACTGTCCACTCAGGGCTGTCGAAATGGAGAAGAAGAGGGTTTAGGAGAGCTGATGGCACTCCAGTGCAACAAGCCCTCCTATTGGCTGAACTAATTGAAGCAATAAATGACCCCCAAGAATTAGCTTTGGTCAAATGCACCGCACACACCAATGGTGAAGACCACATTTCAAAAGGGAATGCAGCAGCAGACGCACATGCAAAGTATGCTGCTTATTTTGGTGAGATATGGAACCCCCCAGAGTCAGAGAGAGGGAGAGGGAGGGGAATGGCTAAGGAGATGTTGATAAGAGAAGGGTACACCCATCTCCCAACCACACAGATAATGGAGCTACAAGCGGCTGCACCAATGGCAGAAAAAGAAATATGGGTAAAAAGAGGATGCACAATGTCACCAACTGACGCACTATGGCGCCAGGGTGACACTGGGAAGATTGTAATGCCACTGGCACTATTGAACACCGCCCTGAGTCAACTACACCACCCAGCCCACACAGGCAAGGAAGTAATAGCAGCACGAATTAGGGAAGACTGGTTCTGCCCCGAGTTAAATTCTCATGTGTCAAATTTTATCAGCAATTTTCTCACATGTCAACAGTTTACGGCCGGTCACACTCTGAATGTGATAAGAGGTACTATACCCCGGCCAGAGGGACCCTTCCGACATCTCCATATTGACTATGTTGATATGATCAACGTATGTCAAGGAAATAGGTATATGATTGTAGTAGTATGCCCATTCTCGAGGTGGATTGAAGCAGGGCCCTGTTCACACCCAGATGCATTCAGAGCAGCTAAATTCCTAGTGAGGGAGGTCTTCCCCAGGTGGGGAGTGTGCGAGGTACTGCGGGCAGATAATGGCCCACATTTCGCAAACGAAATGTTCCAGCACATCACATCCTTACTGAACATCAAGCATAAATTTGCATGTGCATACCACCCACAGGCCAACGGTGTATGTGAACGCCTGAATGGCCTATTAAAGGAGGCAATTGCAAAAATACAGCAAACAACAAAGAACAGTTGGTTGTATTGCCTTCCACTAGCCCTATTTGAGCTAAGGAATAGACCAGGTTCCGACCACCACCTCACCCCTCATGAGGTGGTTACCGGACGTCAAATGCGCCTTCCCCTAATGCCAACATCAAGAGCATTTACCGACCACGAGAGTACTGCAAATGTCCTTGGCGATGAAATGTACCAATATGTGTCTTCTTTGATTACTAGTGTAGTGTTTGTGTCTCAACAGCTCGAGCGCACGCGGGGCGGGTCTAACAGCAATCAACAAGAAGACGCGGATAAAGAATTGGAAAAGGAAAGACTGTGCAAAGTTGCTAAAGGTGACCACGTACTACTTCGCAATTTCAACAGAAAGTGGAACAGCCCACGCTTCACTGGCCCCCATCTGGTAGAGGAGGTATCAACGAGAGCAGTAAAGCTACAGGACAAACGTGCCTGGAACCACCTACACGACGTAAAGATCTGCCACTGGAAGAACATCAACAGCGTCACCAACCGAGCAAGAGACTTCTACCACAACTAACGGCCTAAGTGTCCCCATACCCTGCCACCCCTCAGATTCCCCAGAGACAACTACTAGAAAAGAAAGGGGTGATCCCCATACCGCCCACCCCATGGTTACACGATTAAAGAGTAAAGAGACTTCCGCCAGTTGAGCCCCAAACCCTCTGCCCATTGACCCCCTACCCACTTAGTAATAACTGAACTGAAGGACATTGTCTTGCACATATACACATGTAAACACCTGAATGTTCTCTTTCTTTTCTCTCGCACATGCAGGTACAGCGTATTATTGTACTACTAAGAAAGTAGATAACTAACCAATTCACTGCCCAGGAGTAGATGGTACCCTCAGACGATAATTACCTGGAAGAATTGTCACACCAATTTGTATATGAAATAAAAAGGCCAACGTACCTGAAAAGAAGGAGGGTACATGTCTATTACACAGCATTCCTCTTGGCCATAGAACATTCAATGCCCCACCTCCAACCATACTTGCCTGCCCTAAGAGATAGATCGCTTAGATTGGCGTGGGAACAGCTCTTCGCCTGGGCACTGAATGACTACTTGATAGGGAGAGCTTAAAAAACGATAACTAACACTAATAACAGGCATATTAAGAATTTTCAGGCGGGCAACTGTAACGTCGCAAGAATAAGCTGCCGGACTGCAGCAAGGTAAGAGCAAAATGCCGGTGAGATTAGCATCTGTAATAAAATTGATAGGGATTTTAATGATCACCGGGTTCTTCGCTGCCTCTGTATGGCAGTACAGCTATGCTATTAATATTATTGCTGTACCCAAACCTAATACACCCCCACCCTCAGCTGCAACAGGTGTTACGTCAGGTGGTATTAGTAAAATCCCACACAAGGAAAATAGAGTTAAACGCAGCACATACTCAGATAATAAAGGTATTGACAACTACATACAAGATTCAGCACACATCTCAAACAACATATGGTACCAACACATGACCCACATAGGTAAGCAGACAACAGAAGACAGCTGCTACGTTTGCTCATTAATCCCATACGCTATAAGCGCTTCTCGAACATTTGTTGCCACGGAGATAGATGAAAAAATAGCACGATGTATAATATACCTGGCACTGTTCCAGACGAAAGGTAGATTTCAAGGGACAGTGGTGCAACTGGTGTGGAAAACACGAGATACATATCCATATGAAAACAACTTCCTCAATACTTATTTGAGTTACCACAAGAGCAGTTTACATGCTGAAGGATTCAGATACATAACAAGTGGTCCTGAAAAAGGAGAAACAAAGAAAGTTACACTACAGTACCTACCATGTGATTGGTACGCCACTGAAGGTCCTGGTAAAAACGGATGTTGGGAAAGACCACTGGTGATAATAACAGGGAAGGTGTACATGAACAACAAATGGGACATATGAGTGGTTGGCAGCAACATGGTAACAAGAGAAAATATTTCAACTATTGATGGACACAACCATAGATGTTGGATGACTTGGGTCAAGTAAGTACCCATGCTCACGTGGATGGAGAAGGATGAAGACCCAATAACAATACTGCTGCTAACTGCGCCTAAGGTATGCTACCAACATAAAGGAGAAGTGGACGTAGGATACAACACCAACTGTGAAAGCGTGATGGAGTTACCTGAGGGGGGAGCAGGAACAGCAGTAGTAATGGACCATTACTGGGCCTGTGGAGACAAGGCGTACCACACACTGCCCCCTTTGTGGAATGGTGTATGCACAATAGTACACGTTAATGTACCATCACTAGTGGTGCCCCAGAAACATGTGAATGTGGCGAACTTCCCCAAAATGGATGAAGGAAACAAGAGGAAGAAGAGATCTGCACAGCTTCAGAAGGGGCCAGAGAACCGGAACAACGGCAAGAACACTGTCCTGAATAGGAAGAAAAGACAAGGAGAACCTCTGACAGGAAATTACCTGTGGGGAAGGTCGGAAACAGCACTCACTTCAATTCCGCCAGAACACAGACTATTCAGCAGAGCAGCAATGTTCTTCTCCTCAATAATACATCCGGGACTACAGGCTTACGCAAACGCAAAATGGCTCCAGATAACTAGATGGGAACTAATGATGACAATTAACTCTACAGTAAATGGATTCAACGCAATAAAAGATGAAATGCGAGCAGTGAGGATGGTGGCACTACAGAACAGATATGTACTGGACCTCCTCACAGCAATGGAAGGAGGAGTTTGCGCTAAGAAAGGACAATCATGCTGCACATTCATCCCTGCCAACGATGCTGACAATGGTACACTGACAGAAGCAGTTTTACAATTGGCCCAGATGCACTCAAAAATGATGGATGAAAGTAAAGGTGTGAAAAAGGATGAGAGCTGGTTTTCAATATTATGGTCATGGATGCCATCTTGGCTGTCAGATGGACTGAAGATTATAGTTGGATGTACTATTTTGGCTGGAGCTACACTGATCATAATAAGATTTTGGAAGGCCTGGAAGGCACGCACCACAGACGAGATGATCGTAATGGTTGGTATGCACCTCTTGATGCCAACAGATGACGGCAAACACACAGGCAAAATCATAAAAGAGAGAAAGACGTTGCGCAACCAGATTATCACCAACCACCTGGACCCACCATCTGTGAAGCTCGAGAACCCAAGAAACCCAAGGAGCTACATAGGGAAATGGGTATACTGCACTCCTGGAGGAACCTGTGCATATATGTATTGGTCATTTGAAGACCATGTTAACCACTATGGACATTTGGGAGGAATAACTAAAATATGGAGAGTAAGAGGAGATAAAGAAAAGGATTTGTTTGTGGTCGACAAGTCGACCAGAGGGGGGACTGAAGTGGGAGAATGGAAAAACAGGCTCCCGCCCTTCCCCTATCGCGCTTGGCCTAGAGGATCACGGCCTAGACACCCGCCACGAGAAGAGTTTGCCTATCTACCAGACGACCAAATACCCTGGTACAGGAACATACAGATGTGCCCACCTGCCTGCCCAGCAGCCCGCCCTGTCCATGCCGACACCTGCGGCATGGATCAACTCGACTAAACCTACATGTCGTTAGAGATGCCATGACGACCTAGCCAACGGTCAGCACACCTGTGCAAACATGCGCACCGGACACTCCCACACCAATCCACACGAAGAACATACTCAGTGCTATGACGTAGGCGACAGACATACCCACGGACCTGCATCTTTATTATTTTCCACATAGGCTCTCAAAATGCAGAAACGCAAGACGCATAATGAATTTATCTAAAAAGGCTTGCTCACGCTTCTTCTAAGAACCATGTACCATAATGAAGAATATAACGGAGTCACGATACTGAGGATAGAGCAATATGATACCGTAACCTAAAGCGCTCTGCATCAAACGGTTCCACCTATGCACCAAGCCCAAGTAGGCCGCAAGCAAAAGCTTCCATGAACATTGAATGAGCAAGAGCTCGGTTGCTGACCCTGCAGAATGAGCCCGGCGTAAGCACACCGCCAAGGGCACGATGTTGCAATCTCGCATGCTGCAAGCCGACGCCAAGGTCGCACCTGAAAGATAAACCAGGCACACAGTGGGAAAAACAATATTAATTGTGCTGAATTTTGCCTCAAACACGGTCCCACCTCACGTGACAAAGCCAAACCTGACAGGATGCCAAGCCCAGGAGGAAGGAGACGCCTGAATCCCACGTTTCAAGACACAGGCAGATACAATTAAAAGACTCATTGGACATCTGCAGCAGTGGGAGTAGTCGACCTCCCAACATATGAATAAATCCTCACATTGTTTACACCTACCCATAGTAAAACATTGTTGCAAATGACAGGTGCACCGCGAGCTGGGAACAGCGATAGTCTCAGACTGGGAGGCTCGCGAGCGGACCAATCAGAACATGGGGCTCTTATCACTGACGCCATTAACATTGACCAATCCTCAGAGGTCTTCATGTAACAATTTTCATGTATCAAATTGAAGGGACAGCCCAAGTATACCACCTGACTAACCCTCAACCACTAACACCATTCTCTATATGTATGCTATACTAACCCTACCACTCGAGTAACCAATCCAGAGTGGAAATAGGTTTTTTGCTAAACTTTCTAAGGTGACGCAATAACGCGTCATACTAAGGTAAAAAGGGCCTGCGAGCCCCACGATTGTGTGTGTGTCAGGACGGATGCGTACGATCCTTGACCCATCCCTGCCGTTTTGTCTAATAAACAGCAGAGTCACCTTGCTTCTTGCATGTGTCTCATACTCTATCTCTTTTGGGATATACGGGAGGAGTTGGGGCCTCCCTGCCCGGAGGTCTACGGACGGCCCGGCCCACCCCGGCAGAATTTCCCCCCCGACAATGTGTTGCCGAGTTGGGGGGCCCCCTCAGCATTGCTCACAGGGGGGCCCCCACATTTTGTGTTTCGCCACTGCTCTCATGTACATGTATGGTGTGCATGTCTGTGTGTCTGAGAAGCGTTTGTGTGAATTTGAAACGCTATGGATGCACAACACATGTCCGTGACAATGTGTAGATTCACTCATGCAGTCTGGTCACCGTTGTATCCACTGTGTCTGTGGTGAACAAGCCATGATGCATGACCCTCCGGTGATGTGTGTGCATGGGATCAGTATGAGCCATGATGCATGTCAGTTTTAAGGCAACACTTATGTTAATAGAAGCCCTTGTACATGGATGCTGATGTTAATTGCATGCACCGTGCCTCTTTCTGCATGTGTGTTGCCTGCATTGACCCATGTGTTGTGGAGGGACAGGATGGAAGTGACGTTTGACAGGGCAACTCATGTGTTACTGATTCCTGTCTAGGGGACTATTGTACAGTACCCTGATGCTTGTGTTCTATGGCTCCCTCTACGCAGCATAGGCCATGTATGGATGTGTGTGAACGGGGACATCATGGTAATGCATGTGAGACCAGTAATGCGTGAACCACATGGATGGTGCATGTGTTCCAATGAGACATGGGGAGCTGCATGCGGAATGCACACATGAATGCATGCCAGTCCATGTTCTTGGACATTGGTCGGGGTGAGAGATGGGTGCTGCTCTTATGCACTGGCGTAACAGGGGCCCCCGCAGCCCCCGCAGTGCATGTCCTGGGAGGGGGCACCATTTAAAAATAAAAATATTAAAATATTTTTTTCTAAAAAAAAAAATGTTTCCTTTGAAATTCACTCTGCATTCATAAAGGACATTTCTGTCACAGAAATCATTTCTTTATGAAGGCAGAGTGACTACAAAAAGAAACTTTCTTGTTGAAGCCCGAAGGCCCCCCGACCCCATGACATGAAAGACCCGAGGTGGGAGGCCTCCATGTTATGGCGTGGGGGGGAGCCTGATGACTTCAAAAAGAAATAGTTTGTTTTTGAAGTCACTCAGCCATCATAAAGAAATTATTTTGGTTATGGTTTGGTCCTTAACTGAAATAATTTATTAATGAAGTTATAGTGATTTAAAAAAGAAACAATGGGGCTCATTCTGACCATGACGATCCGGAAACAGTGCTTGTAAACTTACAGGCACTGTTGTTTCCGGACCAGCATATTACAGTTCTACCTGGTGGTGCTGCCGTGCCTGACAGGTCTGACCCTGCCAGGCACAGCAGCCACAGTAAGCAGACCCGGCACGGAAGCTCCTGCACCGTTAACAATGGTGCAGGTGCTTCCGTGTCCCCATTCCTATGGAGTCTGGGGATTAACGAAATTATCAGGACCGGTTTGCCCGGCCGTCGGACTTGAAATAGCACGGTGGCACTGGGAAGTCAGGCGCTAGTCATTTTTTACGGGTCCGGAGGCAACCCGCTGGTAGCACCGGCACGTTTACCGCTGGACCCGTAATGAGCCCCAATTTCTTTTTGAAGTAATAGGGCTCCCCTTAACTCCATGACGTGTGTGTGTGTGAGTCTATGGTGAAAGGATGCACACTCAAATGCATAGCTGGCTGCCTGTGTGTGTATGGTGAAAGGGTGCACACTTAAATGTATGGGTGGCTGTCTGGGTGTGCCTGCATGGTGAAAGGGTGCACACTTAAATGTATAGGTGGCTGCCTGTGTTAGTGTATGGTGAAAGGGTGCACACTTAAATGTATGGATGACTGGGTGTGTATATGGTGAATGGTGTGTGTGCTTGTGTACAGGGGCACAACAACACCTTCATTTCGGGGGGGCTAACCCTTCAAATATTGGGAGAGGCGCTAACTTCACCGGTGGTGGGGAGGGGGAAACTTATTTGTGTGGGCGCATCCAACTTATTTATGCATTTTAATGAGACTATTCTAGTGCAGATTCAATGTTACAAGCAGTTAACTCTCTCCTATAAGTCTCCTGTTCCCTCTCTACCCTTCCAATCACTCCCCTGGCATGCAAGTACTAAACTCCCATCATGATTTCAATTGCCTAAACAATGTGGCATTTGAATGCAGGTACTAACAGTGAAATGCTTTACGTTGGTAATTGCTGGGTTCTTGTTAACAGCAAAAAACAGGTGCCGTTTAACATCTGTGTCCTGTTCGGTCCGGCAACTGCTCTAAAGGTTAGCCAGGTTGAGTCAATACAGCCCAAAATGTCAGGGGGGTTAGTGCTGAAGCCCAGTCAACTCAATGGTGTTGCGCTACTACTTGTATTTAAGGCCTTGCTTACTCCTAGCCCTATTCTTCCTCGTCCCAGTACTTATGTATGAGGCAGTTCTTGTGTGTGAGGCACTCTGCCTCATACACAAGTACTGGGACGAGATAGAGGTACATGGAGGTAATGCCTGATTTAGCTACCTGTAATCTTCATCACTCCTAGTCCCACTGTTTCATGCAAGGAGCCTCATACGTAAGCTCTGGGATAAGGAAGAGGGACGTGGAGGTAATTCGGGCCAAGGAGCTGATTGTGGAGGTTGGGGTATTGGGTGGGAGGGAGAGGGGATGTGTGGGCGGGGGTGGGATTGTGTGATAAATCATAATGGTTGTCCATGTCCAGGCTAAGCAGGCATGATATGTGGCATTAGTAGTTAGAGAGGCATCTTGATGCAGCCAGTCTAGTCATTCCTCAGTTTGGTATGACTTTCTTTTAACTGGACATTTCTGATAAAGCATTCCCTGCTAACTTTAATTACCTGGCTACATTGGCATTTGTGTGCTGCCAGTCTAGCCATTTCTTACTGCAGGATTGTATATTTTTCTGGGCATCTGTGATAAAATGATATGATATGATACAAGTCATTTATAACGTGCCTGTACACACGTGTACACAAGGGAGGGATGATAGAGGGAGGACAAGACAAATGATCTCAGTAGACCTTGTGTCATTGCGAAAACGAGAAGTGCGAGGGGAAAGGGAGGGGGGGAGTGCAAGTGAGAGGGGAGGGGAAAACAGGGCAACAATGCTCTGAGTAAGTGCAGCCAGGGCAGAGCGGATATTGGTTGTGCAAGGAGAACAAGGGACTGCAGGGTTACAGTTACAACCCCTAAGTGCATGGTAGGCCCGAAGGGAGTTCAAGGGTGACCAATCAAGAAAGAGACTGGACTCAGAGAGACTCTGAGGGTAGCCAAGCAGCCAGTGGGTACAGCAGACAGGTAGGTCAGCAGGGGGGAGAGAGAGAGAAATCAGCGGAGAAGAGGACATTTTTGAGCTGCTTCCGAAACTTCAGGATGTCCGCCTCAAGTTTGAGAGAGGCTGGGAGGCCATTCCAGAGGGAGGCACCAGCAGAGGAGAGAGGTCTACCCCCACTCTCTGCCTGGAGAAATGTCTAAGCCTTAGAGAGTTGGAGGTAGCTGAGTGAAGGGCTAGAGAAAGAAGGTATTTTGGAAGAGAGCATTGGATTTAGTGTGGGCTCTGGCCCGAGAAAGCCTTGTGGACAATGCAAAGGTTCTTGAACTGGATCCTTGCAGCCAGTGGAGAGATTTCAGGGCTGGAGAAATACAACCCCATGGCTTGAGGCCAAGGGTAAATCTTGCAGTCCTGTTCTGGATTAGTTGCAGATGACGGAGACTAGAGGAAGACAGATTGAGAAAGTGGCTGTTGCAGTAGTCCAGCCTAGAGACAGTGAGTTTCTGGTGGAGAGTGAGAAAGGGAAGAGTCCCTTTGAGGAGGAGCAGCTGGTAGTGGGACTTCTTTGTGATGCCCGAGATGTGAGGAGAGAAAGAGAGTGTGGCGTTGAAGATGACACCAAGGTTTTTTGCCTCGCAGGAAGGCAAAAGAAGAGGTCCCAAGGCGGTGTGCCATAGTGAGAGAGGAAACACAGAGGCAAGGTTCCCAATGAGAAGGATCTCTGTCTTACTGGCATTAAGGCAGAGATTGTTGGAGGCGCACCAATCCTGAATCGTGAATAGACAGTCAGGAATGAGCAAGAGAAGAGAGGAGGCTTAGGGGAGCCTGAAGGAAAGCTGAGTCATCTGCATAACACTGAAAGTTAGAGGAGAAGGTAGAGATCGGGGACGCCAAAGTGGTCAAGTATAGGTTGAAAAACCAGCGTGAGAGGATAGAGCACTGGGGAATGCCACAGTTAGAGAGAGGTGGCGGAGAGAATGGGACCAAGATGGACTTGGGAGCGAAGGGGTGGTCCAAGTGGAAAGAGTTCAGTCACTCTAGGGTCTGATCCATGATGCCCAGGTTCTCACAGAGTCGATTGATCAGGATGGCGACGTTGACCCTGTTGAAAGCAGAGGAAAGATGAAGAATGTGTGCTCTCTTCTTGATGAGTAATATTGCTTCGACTGGCATTTTGCTGCAACCAGTCTAGGTATGTCTAAATGTGGCCTGGCATGTTTTACTATAATGTTATTACGTGTTTACAATCGTCTACATTGTGCAGCCAGTTGGACATGTTTTGATTGTGGCATGGCATTCTTAATAGCAAAGCATTAATTTTCCTGTGCACTGTTGGTGACTTGCATGTATTGGATTATGTTACCCTACAAAACAATTGCAAACACTCTGGCTTTATAGCCAATTTATCTCAGAAAGTGTGTTGTATATTGCATTACAACACATATTTATATCTTTCTCCTAGTGCAGTGCACAGCATACCCCTTCAGCAGCACGTTCATGCGTATTGCGCAAGTGTGACAAACTAGGCCGGCCCAGAGTGTGGCGCGACCCATGATTTTGAAGTGGGAGAATGGAAGAACAGGCTCCCGCCCTTCCCCTCTCGCGCTTGGCCTAGAGGATCACGGCCTAGACACCCGCCACGAGAAGAGTTTGCCTACCTACCAGACGACCAAATACCCTGGTACAGGAACATACGGATGTGCCCACCTGCCTGCCCAGCAGCCCGCCCTGTCCATGCCGACACCTGCGGCATGGATCAACTCGACTAAACCTACATGTCGTTAGAGATGCCATGACGACCTAGCCAACGGTCAGCACACCTGTGCAAACATGCGCACCGGACACTCCCACACCAATCCACACGAAGAACATACTCAGTGCTATGATGTAGGCGACAGACATACCCACGGACGTGCATCTTTATTATTTTCCACATAGGCTCTCAAAATGCAGAAACGCAAGACGCATAATGAACTTATCTAAAAAGGCTTGCTCACGCTTCTTCTAAGAACCATGTACCATAATGAAGAATATAACGGAGACACGATACTGAGGATAGAGCAATATGATACCGTAACCTAAAGGGCTCTGCATCAAATGGTTACACCTATGCACCAGGCCCAAGTAGGCCGCAAGCAAAAGCTTCCATGAACATTGAATGAACAAGAGCTCGGTTGCTGACCCTGCAGAATGAGCCCGGCGAAAGCACACCGCCAAGGGCACGATGTTGCAATCTCGCACGCTGCAAGCCGACGCCAAGGTCGCACCTGCAAGATAAACCAGGCACACAGTGGGAAAAACAATATTAATTGTGCTGAATTTTGCCTCAAACATGGTCCCACCTCACGTGACAAAGCCAAACCTGACAGGATGCCAAGCCCAGGAGGAAGGAGACGCCTGAATCCCACGTTTCAAGACACAGGCAGATACAATTAAAAGACTCATTGGACATCTGCAGCAGTGGGAGTAGTCGACCTCCCAACATATGAATAAATCCTCACATTGTTTACACCTACCCATAGTAAAACATTGTTGCAAATGACAGGTGCACCGCGAGCTGGGAACAGCGATAGTCTCAGACTGGGAGGCTCGCGAGCGGACCAATCAGAACATGGGGCTCTTATCACTGACGCCATTAACATTGACCAATCCTCAGAGGTCTTCATGTAACAATTTTCATGTATCAAATTGAAGGGACAGCCCAAGTATACCACCTGACTAACCCTCAACCACTAACACCGTTCTCTATATGTATGCTATACTAACCCTACCACTCGAGTAACCAATCCAGAGTGGAAATAGGTTTTTTGCTAAACTTTCTAAGGTGACGCAAGTAGCGCGTCATACTAAGGTAAAAAGGGCCTGCGAGCCCCACGATTGTGTGTGTGTCAGGACGGACGCGTACGATCCTTGACCCATCCCTGCCGTTTTGTCTAATAAACAGCAGAGTCACCTTGCTTCTTACGTGTGTCTCATACTCTATCTCTTTTGGGATATACGGGAGGAGTTGGGGCCTACCTGCCCGGAGGTCTACGGACGGCCCGGCCGACCCCGGCAGAATTTCCCCCCTGACAAGTTGGAGGCACTGCTGAGATCTGTTTAAGATCTGCTTTTTTATTTTTTATTTTTTCCAGGTACTCCCGTTGCGAGGAGGCCCGGCGGCGCGGCCCCCTCTGCCGATGCCCCTTTCTGAGGACTACAGGACCATCGCGGAACTGCGAGAAGACTGGACAGCGCAATCCGGATATTGGCCTTCGGGAGCCGGTTCAGAAGTATCCTGCCCGCGGTTGGCGAGTGTCCAGACGTGGTCCAGACGAGGGGAGGTGGCGAGCCGCTTGGAGGGGTGCACGCAGTCGAGCGGCCCCGCATCAAGAGAACTTGGTGAGCATGCCACGCACAACAAGCAATGTGAAATTGTGAGGGAGGTGGGAGGAATTAAATACGGGAGGTGGGAGGTGTTGCACAGGTGCTCGGCGAAGGTTTGACAATTTAGTGTAGACAATGAAATGAATGGTAGTCGAACGTGTGCGAGAGCAGTCGGCTACGTTACGCGAGAGAGGGAGGTGGAGCACGAAAACATCACGTGCGACCGCTCGTAGACACTGATTGGCCTAGGTCGCGACTACGTGTAAGGGTGTGTGTGTGGTTTCCTACGATTTGGCAATTATTGATCAATGAGTAGATGAGGATCCCTATTGTTCGAGCCAGAAACTCGATAGGTAGATGACGTTTTCCTGTAGGCGGTAGCTAGTTAGTTGCCCAATACGGAAGATAATTGGCTGGTTAAGCCCTCCTGTCGAGGGGCGTATCACACGCGAGGTGACGCATTATGCGCAGTCCGATTATATTATTGATTACCTTGTTCCAGGAGTGACAGGAAGACAGCTGTGAGGTTAACGGGGGTAGATTGCAAGTGTATTTTGGACTTAAAGAATATATGAAGAACTTACCAGTAGTTCGAAGAGATCGGTGACGTCACCAGTAGGGCTTTCATAGGATATCCCGAGCATAAGGCATTTTTCTTTCTGAGAGTGGTGGGGAAGAGAACTGTGGTAAGGGAGTGGAAACGGAGATAGACGGTAATGAGTTGATCGGGGAAAGGCGAAACGGGGGACGTGGCTGCGCACGGAGAACGCCGGCCACGGCAGGTGTAGAAGAGGGAGGAGGAGCAAGTGAAAATAGGACGGCAGTATAAGAACGTCACAAGGGGCACGCAGCCGCACGGGGCTACGTGCGCCTCGGCCGCAGGGGGCCGTAAGGGTGTTGTGTAAAGGAAGAAAGAAAGAAGAAAATATACAAATGTAAATACTATATTTTAATAATTTTCCTTAGCGGACTATCGCACGTCCCCAAACTTACGGGGCCAGGTAAAGATATAAGGCTGTATATTGTAAACTGCTAGTGAGATAACCGCTACCAAATAGGGGAAGGGTAACAAGTGGAGCGCTACTATGTCACACGGGACAGGATCGGGAGGGTGGGGGAACACCCTCACTACCCCACTACAACACATATGTACCACACTGTCACCCCATAGGGAGAAACTGATCAAGTATAGCATAGAATGGACACAGGGGACGGACAACAAAATGATAACACATGGCTGCCTAATGGTAGCTTCGATCCATATACCCAACATTCACTATTAAACCATCTGCATAATACATACAAAGGGAAGAAGTTGACACACCACTTGGAGGTGTTTAACTTATGGAGGATGTTCCAAGGGTCCCGACCAGGACCAAATGGAATGTTCACTGTGGGGGAAATACTGGAAGGAAAAGAGATTAAGGAGGAAGGAGAGAATGGGAAAAAGGGGAGTGAAGACCCAAAGAACACGGGGAACGGACAAGAGGGAGGAGAAAAGAATAATAACTCAAAAGAAAATGGAATAAAAAAGGAACAGAGCAACAATATACCCCTCGCAAAGGTAGTGAAAACAGAGGGAGGGGGGTTGTACCCTTTAAGGGAATTAGGAGAAATAGAAAGAGGACAGTTAAGGGCAGCTGAGGGGTACTCGAACCCGGCATACAGCCCGCCACCATATGTGGCTCATAGGAAGATGCCAGCAGGGGAGGGGAGGACTGGAGAAGAACAAACTGTGGAAATAGGACATGATGAGTGGGTAGCTGCGCAGATACTATTAAAATTACGAGGTTCATTAACAGGAGAAGAGAAGGAGGTAGTAAGGAAAATAGACGAGGATAATACCAGGGAGAGTGGAATGAGAGGGGAAGAGCTGTTACGACAAAAGGAAGAGATTTTGGAGGAACGACTAGCAGAGTAAAGTGACGAGCAGAATGAACTGATCAAACAGCTCGAGAGGGAGGAAAGAGAGAGAGCGAGGGAAAGGAAAGAAGGTAAGAACGAATTAGAAAAAATAAGGGAACGAACTGAGGAGCAAAGGAGAGAAGCTGAAAGGGTAAAAGCAGCAGCAGAAAGGGTATCAAGAGCAGTACTACGAGAGAGGAAAAGGGAAGAAGAATAGAACGAAAGAGAAATGGCAATGTGGAAGAAGAGATTACTATCAGAAACGAGTAAGAAATACAAAGAAGGGAGGGTGATAGAGAGTATATTAGAAAGGGAGAGGGTGAGATGGGAAAGGAAGAAAGAAGATGAAAGGATATTGGAAAAGGTGAGTAGTGAAGTAATGGAGGAATTAAAAAGGAAAAGGGAGGAAATTGGTAGAGAGATGGAGGAGAGAAATGAAGGGGAAAGAGAAGATAGGAGAAGGGAGAGTGAAGTAAGGGGGAATGTATATAGAGACACAGAAGTAGCAACAACATCAGCGCAAAGAGGAGCGGTTGGTAAAGGAGAAAAGGGAGAACCGGACCTAATAGACTTAAAAACAGTAACAATCAAGGGAAAAAAGACAGAGTGGGGGCTGCCGTTTATGAATGACTTTTGTAGTGAGGAAGAAGAAGGAATGGAGAAGGAAGGAAGAAACAGTGAAAGGGAAAGCCTAGATAAACTATACACCACCCGGACCAATACACCCTCACCATGGATCTGTAGGAGAAAGGATGAACTGGAGAGAAGTGAGGAGGAAGAGCAAGGAATAGCAGAAAGACAGACACATGAAGCCACACCGTCACCATCACACCCTCTCCCATCCCACCCTACATGCTCAACCACCCCACGCTCATTACGTACAATCAAACTTGCGCCCTTCACAAACGAACTGACACCCTATGCACATGCCCACATTAAATACAGGAAATGATGGAAGAAGGGGAAAAGATGGAGAAGAAAGAGTTACGAACGAAATTGACTATGTAGGAGTGAGGGAAGAAGAGGAGGGGTGTGAGGACTCGATTTTATGGGACCCAAGGGGTAAAACGAGACACAACTTAATGCCACTTCTGGAGAGGGAAGGGGTTAGACCACAGTACGTCCCTTGGAAGCATACAGACAAAGAAAATATAAAGTGCAGGCTCCCATCATTAAGTGGAGGTGCGGGTAAATGGATATATGAAATGGAAAAACACACCGCAGGACAGAAACTAGCAGTGGGAGATGTAAAGGGCCTTCTAATATCGATATTAGGGGATGCAGCGGATGACATTTGAAAGAGAGCGGGATTCCCTGGGGTAACAATAGCAAACACATCGCATGATGGGGCACCATTCGCAAACTGCAGACATGCACTATGGCAGGCACTGAGGGTACAGTACCCAGACACATCAGACATAGGAGCAATTACCTCACGCAAGATGCGTGAGAACGAAGATCCTGTTGATTATATCCAGGAAATCCAAGAGAAGTGGCGCATGGAAACTAGAGAACAATGGGACAAAACACCAGCAATATTTTATCATATACTAGTACAAGGGCTCCCAGAAGGAGTTCAGAAACAACTGAAGAAAGTAGTGGGAATGGAAGCAAAAGCATGGCCAGAAATACAACTGACAATAGTGCATCATTGCAGGACATGGCAAGGAAAAATGAAACAAAAGGAAGAGGACAGGAAAACGGAAGAGGCTAAACTAGTGCAGAAAAAACTTACTAAATACACAATGAAAGGGGCACTAATAACTACACCTACAACAATGACCCAAAGCCCCACACAAGTAGTGGCTGCACAAGATCCCTCCCAAATACCACCCTCACAGACTATAACACAACAGGTGCCGCCACTCCAACCATACACGACCAACATGGGAGGAGGATACTCAATGCCAGGAGCTGGGTATTATAATTACAACAGGGGAAGAGGAGGAATTATGAGAGGGAGAGGATACGGATATAACACACAACAGCAGGTGGGAGGACTTAGAAATTCCTACCCCACCGGGCAACCAGTATACCAGGACAACACAGGAAGCTTTCCATGGCAGAGTAGGGAACCACCGGTGTGTTGGAGTTGTGGATTGATAGGGCACATGTCACGCACGTGTAGAGTAAGACCAGGAACACCATCATGGAGCGAACAAGGACAACCAAGGCCCACACAGGAACAGCAGGGCACACAGCAACAGCAGACGTTGCAACAGGGAAATGAACAGCAACAGCTAATAACACAACAACAGCCAGAGACATATTCACTGGCACAACAACAGGTAGCGATAACACAGCAACCCCAAGCACAACAAACACAACTGGGTAGGGTGACGGTCCTGGGACACAACCCTTACACAGGAAATGGTCAATCGTTGTACCCTCAATAGGACAGCCCACAGACGGCCTTGGTGTGTCCCATCCTGTCGGTAACACCTAATAGTGCAGAGGAACCATGCATAGAGGTAATGATAGGTGACAAAAAATTATCATTCCTTGTTGACACCGGGGCGACCCGGTCTTGCATAAGGGAAGGTAAATTTAAGATGTCGGGCGAAGCCATGAACACCCAAGGATTCTCTGGGGCTAGAGGGTTGGTTCCTTTTACTGATAACATTCCCTTATCTATAGGAGATTATGACATGTCAGTCCCACTTTTATATTATAGTGCCTCACCAGTAAATATACTGGGGAGAGACATAATGAACAGGTTGAATATGACGATCTCCTTTACGGAGGAGGGCATAATTTGCTCTACTCCAGGAATTAACATGCTCACAGCACGACAGATTATGCAAGCATACTGTGGACAGACAGCGATTAGGGCTGAGCCAGTAGATGGCGAACTCTTCCAGTACGGGACAGACATGGCATTTGCATGGATGCCAGGGATAGAGGGAAAGATCTGGAGGAGGCCAGCAGCCTATTTGTTCAGACCAGTAACACCAGTCAATGAACCAGAAGGAAAGCTGGTTCCAGTGGACATTGAGAGCATTATAGCAACAGCTGATTACATTGCTGTACATGCCCAAGACAGAGAAGGAAGAGCATGGAGGGCAGTGATAGCACTAGCAGAAGGATGTAGACTCACCCAGGTGTCAGATGAGGAGCTGTTCTCAGAAGAAAAGGAGGAAGGTGAAATGGTGTTTATGATGAGTGTGGAAATATGGCTAAGAGTGGCGTACAAACAAGTAGCACAGAAAATTGCAATGGCACTTGAGGCACCCACATCCACCCCAGTTCCCTTCTTTGAGGAGGATATGACAAAAGTAACCACATCATTATGGACTACTAGCCCCTATGACGTGGGGTGCATAAAAAGGTATAGGGGGAGTAAGGATAAAATTGAAAAAAGGTGCAATACTCCCCAGAGTGAAACAGTACCCACTATCAAAAGAGGCAGATGAGGGCATATATGAAACCATAACGGCCCTTATAGATAATGGCATATTGGTCCCCTCAGAATCACCATGTAACACGGCTGTATACCCAGTGCGTAAGGCTAGAGGGGGGTCTTGGCACTTCATACAGGATCTCAGGCCCTTGAACAACATAGTAGAAGCAGAATACCCCATAGTCGCAAAGCCGGCCACAATACTGTGTGGTATTCCAGCAGAAGCATCACGATTTACAGTTATCGACCTTAAAAATGCTTTTTTCTCAATACCATTGCACCCAGACTCACAAGATCTGACATGCTTCACTTAGAGAAACACAAAGTGGAAACGCACCAGATTGCCACAAGGGTACTGCGAATCACTCTCAATTTTCAACAGAGTAATACAGATGGATTTGGGTAACATTGAAGTGGAAAGCACAGTGTTACAGTATGTCGACGACATACTAATTTGCAGTACAAACGAAAAAACATGCAGGGAGGACTCATTAAAAATGCTGACAATATTGGCTGAAAAAGGTTACAAGGTAGACATGGAAAAGTTACAGTACTGCCAAGAACAGGTACTTTACATTGGTCAGCTCATATCCCAACATGGAAGAAAGATTGCACCACAAAGAGCACAGGCCATTTCAAAAACGCCAGTGCTACAAACAGTGAGGGAACTGCAGCAGTTCCTGGGTCTGTGCAACTACTGTAGAGCATGGGTATTTGATTACAGCTCATACATAGGACCCCTGCTTGAGGCGTTAAAGGAAGCTAATAAAGGGGAGAAAAAGTTGGGGTGGACAATGGAAATGAAAGAGGCTTTTGATGAACTGAAAGATGCGATATCAACTGCTCCGGTACTGGCAACCCCAGACTATGAGCGACAATTCTTTATATTTTCACATTGCGACTCAGCAGTAATGAAAGCGGTGTTGGCTCAAAAAACACGCATGGGCTATAAACCAGTAGCATTTTACAGCGGCCACTTAGATCCGGTGATGTTAGGTCATTTCCCTTGCGAACAAGGTCTCGCCGCAGCTGCTTTTGCGGTAGAGAAAGCATCAGCAATCACCATGGGGTGCCCAACTACACTGTTTGTGGAACATGCACTATTTGCAATATTGAATAAACCTAAGTCCACCCTAACCACGCAAAGGTCATCAGGTTATGAGATCATCTTATCCAGAGCTGAACTATCAATTGTTAGATGTAGCACGGTCAACCCTGCAAGGTTCCTAGCAGAAGTAATTGAGGAAGGAGATTATGCCCACGACTGTACGCAAATAACTGAAATGTACTCATGTACTAGAAAGATTGAAGAGAACGCACTAGAGGGAGGTGAGCTCCTGTTCATTGATGGGTCATCAACTATCGACCAAAGGGATGGTATAAGGAGGACTGGGGCAGCAATGGTAAAAATGATGGAGGTACCGGTGTGTGTGGCAATGAAATGTGTACAACTACCAAAGCATTATTCCGCTCAAGCAGCAGAATTAATTGCACTAATTTTGGCGTTGAAGGAAAGCTTTGACAAACGAGTGACCATATATTCCGACAGCGCATATGTTACGTCCACTGTCCACTCAGGGCTGTCGAAATGGAGAAGAAGAGGGTTTAGGAGAGCTGATGGCACTCCAGTGCAACAAGCCCTCCTATTGGCTGAACTAATTGAAGCAATAAATGACCCCCAAGAATTAGCTTTGGTCAAATGCACCGCACACACCAATGGTGAAGACGACATTTCAAAAGGGAATGCAGCAGCAGACGCACATGCAAAGTATGCTGCTTATTTTGGTGAGATATGGAACCCCCCAGAGTCAGAGAGAGGGAGAGGGAGAGGAATGGCTAAGGAGATGTTGATAAGAGAAGGGTACACCCATCTCCCAACCACACAGATAATGGAGCTACAAGCGGCTGCACCAATGGCAGAAAAAGAAATATGGGTAAAAAGAGGATGCACAATGTCACCAACTGACCCACTATGGCGCCAGGGTGACACTGGGAAGATTGTAATGCCACTGGCACTATTGAACACCGCCCTGAGTCAACTACACCACCCAGCCCACACAGGCAAGGAAGTAATAGCAGCACGAATTAGGGAAGACTGGTTCTGCCCCGAGTTAAATTCTCATGTGTCAAATTTTATCAGCAATTTTCTCACATGTCAACAGTTTACGGCCGGTCACACTCTGAAGGTGATAAGAGGTACTATACCCCGGCCAGAGGGACCCTTCCGACATCTCCATATTGACTATGTTGATATGATCAACGTATGTCAAGGAAATAGGTATATGATTGTAGTAGTATGCCCATTCTCGAGGTGGATTGAAGCAGGGCCCTGTTCACACCCAGATGCATTCAGAGCAGCTAAATTCCTAGTGAGGGAGGTCTTCCCCAGGTGGGGAGTGTGCGAGGTACTGCGGTCAGATAATGGCCCACATTTCGCAAACGAAATGTTCCAGCACATCACATCCTTACTGAACATCAAGCATAAATTTGCATGTGCATATCACCCACAGGCCAATGGTGTATGTGAACGCCTGAATGGCCTATTAAAGGAGGCAATTGCAAAAATACAGCAAGCAACAAAGAACAGTTGGTTGTATTGCCTTCCACTAGCCCTATTTGAGCTAAGGAATAGACCAGGTTCCGACCACCACCTCACCCCTCACGAGGTGGTTACCGGACGTCAAATGCGCCTTTCCCTAATGCCAACATCAAGAGCATTTACCGACCACGAGAGTACTGCAAATGTCCTTGGCGATGAAATGTACCAATATGTGTCTTCTTTGATTACTAGTGTAGTGTTTGTGTCTCAACAGCTCGAGCGCACGCGGGGCGGGTCTAACAGCGATCAACAAGAAGACGCGGATAAAGAATTGGAAAAGGAAAGACTGTGCAAAGTTGCTAACGGTGACCACGTACTACTTCGCAATTTCAACAGAAAGTGGAACAGCCCACGCTTCACTGGCCCCCATCTGGTAGAGGAGGTATCAACGAGAGCAGTAAAGCTACAGGACAAACGTGCCTGGAACCACCTACACGACGTAAAGATCTACAAACTCCAGACCCGCCCCAGCGCCACCGACAGGGCCACTGGAAGAACATCAACAGCGTCACCAACGGAGGAAGAGACTTCTACCACAACTAACGGCCTAAGTGTCCCCATACCCTGCCACCCCTCAGATTCCCCAGAGACAACTACTAGAAAAGAAAGGGGTGATCCCCATACCGCCCACCCCAAGGTTACACGATTAAAGAGTAAAGAGACTTCCGCCAGTTGAGCCCCAAACCCTCTGCCCATTGACCCCCTACCCACTTAGTAATAACTGAACTGAAGGACATTGTCTTGCACATATACACATGTAAACACCTGAATGTTCTCTTTCTTTTCTCTCGCACATGCAGGTACAGCGTACTATTGTACTACTAAGAAAGTAGATAACTAACCAATTCACTGCCCAGGAGTAGATGGTACCCTCAGACGATAATTACCTGGAAGAATTGTCACACCAATTTGTATATGAAATAAAAAGGCCAACGTACCTGAAAAGAAGGAGGGTACGTGTCTATTACACAGCATTCCTCTTGGCCATAGAACATTCAATGCCCCACCTCCAACCATACTTGCCTGCCCTAAGAGATAGATCGCTTAGATTGGCGTGGGAACAGCTCTTCGCCTGGGCACTGAATGACTACTTGATAGGGAGAGCTTAAAAAACGATAACTAACACTAATAACAGGCATATTAAGAATTTTCAGGCGGGCAACTGTAACGTCGCAAGAATAAGCTGCCGGACTGCAGCAAGGTAAGAGCAAAATGCCGGTGAGATTAGCATCTGTAATAAAATTGATAGGGATTTTAATGATCACCGGGTTCTTCGCTGCCTCTGTATGGCAGTACAGCTATGCTATTAATATTATTGCTGTACCCAAACCTAATACACCCCCACCCTCAGCTGCAACAGGTGTTACGTCAGGTGGTATTAGTAAAATCCCACACAAGGAAAATAGAGTTAAACGCAGCACATACTCAGATAATAAAGGTATTGACAACTACATACAAGATTCAGCACACATCTCAAACAACATATGGTACCAACACATGACCCACATAGGTAAGCAGACAACAGAAGACAGCTGCTACGTTTGCTCATTAATCCCATACGCTATGAGCGCTTCTCGAACATTTGTTGCCACGGAGATAGATGAAAAAATAGCACGATGTATAATATACCTGCCACTGTTCCAGACGAAAGGTAGATTTCAAGGGACAGTGGTGCAACTGGTGTGGAAAACACGAGATACATATCCATATGAAAACAACTTCCTCAAGACTTATTTGAGTTACCACAAGAGCAGTTTACATGCTGAAGGATTCAGATACATAACAAGTGGTCCTGAAAAAGGAGAAACAAAGAAAGTTACACTACAGTACCTACCATGTGATTGGTACGCCACTGAAGGTCCTGGTAAAAACGGATGTTGGGAAAGACCACTGGTGATAATAACAGGGAAGGTGTACATGAACAACAAATGGGACATATGAGTGGTTGGCAGCAACATGGTAACAAGAGAAAATATTTCAACTATTGATGGACACAACCATAGATGTTGGATGACTTGGGTCAAGTACGTACCCATGCTCACGTGGATGGAGAAGGATGAAGACCCAATAACAATACTGCCTCTAACTGCGCCTAAGGTATGCTACCAACATAAAGGAGAAGTGGACATAGGATACAACACCAACTGTGAAAGCGTGATGGAGTTACCTGAGGGGGGAGCAGGAACAGCAGTAGTAATGGACCATTACTGGGCCTGTGGAGACAAGGCGTACCACACACTGCCCCCTTTGTGGAATGGTGTATGCACAATAGTACACGTTAATGTACCATCACTAGTGGTGCCCCAGAAACATGTGAATGTGGCGAACCTCCCCAAAATGGATGAAGGAAACAAGAGGAAAAGAGATCTGCACAGCTTCAGAAGGGGCCAGAGAACCGGAACAACGGCAAGAACACTGTCCTGAATAGGAAGAAAAGACAAGGAGAACCTCTGACAGGAAATTACCTGTGGGGAAGGTCGGAAACAGCACTCACTTCAATTCCGCCAGAACACAGACTATTCAGCAGAGCAGCAATGTTCTTCTCCTCAATAATACATCCGGGACTACAGGCTTACGCAAACACAAAATGGCTCCAGATAACTAGATGGGAACTAATGATGACAATTAACTCTACAGTAAATGGATTCAACGCAATAAAAGATGAACTGCGAGCAGTGAGGATGGTGGCACTACAGAACAGATATGTACTGGACCTCCTCACAGCAATGGAAGGAGGAGTTTGCGCTAAGAAAGGACAATCATGCTGCACATTCATCCCTGCCAACGATGCTGACAATGGTACACTGACAGAAGCAGTTTTACAATTGGCCCAGATGCACTCAAAAATGATGGATGAAAGTAAAGGTGTGAAAAAGGATGAGAGCTGGTTTTCAATATTATGGTCATGGATGCCATCTTGGCTGTCAGATGGACTGAAGATTATAGTTGGATGTACTATTTTGGCTGGAGCTATACTGATCATAATAAGATTTTGGAAGGCCCGGAAGGCACGCACCACAGACGAGATGATCGTAATGGTTGGTATGCACCTCTTGATGCCAACAGATGACGGCAAACACACAGGCACAATCATAAAAGAGAGAGAGACATTGCGCAACCAGATTATCACCATCCACCTGGACCCACCATCTGTGAAGCTCGAGAACCCAAGAAACCCAAGGAGCTACATAGGGAAATGGGTATACTGCACTCCTGGAGGAACCTGTGCATATATGTATTGGTCATTTGAAGACCATGTTAACCACTATGGACATTTGGGAGGAATAACTAAAATATGGAGAGTAAGAGGAGATAAAGAAAAGGATTTGTTTGTGGTCGACAAGTCTACCAGAGGGGGGACTGAAGTGGGAGAATGGAAGAACAGGCTCCCGCCCTTCCCCTCTCGCGCTTGGCCTAGAGGATCACGGCCTAGACACCCGCCACGAGAAGAGTTTGCCTATCTACCAGACGACCAAATACCCTGGTACATGAACATACGGATGTGCCCACCTGCCTGCCCAGCAGCCCGCCCTGTCCATGCCGACACCTGCGGCATGGATCAACTCGACTAAACCTAAATGTCGTTAGAGATGCCATGACGACCTAGCCAACGGTCAGCATACCTGTGCAAACATGCACACCGGACACTCCCACACCAATCCACACGAAGAACATACTCAGTGCTATGACGTAGGCGACAGACATACCCACGGACCTGCATCTTTATTATTTTCCACATAGGCTCTCAAAATGCAGAAACGCAAGACGCATAATGAACTTATCTAAAAAGGCTTGCTCAAGCTTCGTCTAAGAACCATGTACCATAATGAAGAATATAACGGAGACACGATACTGAGGATAGAGCAATATGATACCGTAACCTAAAGAGCTCTGCATCAAACGGTTCCACCTATGCACCAAGCCCAAGTAGGCCGCAAGCAAAAGCTTCCATGAACATTGAATGAGCAAGAGCTCGGTTGCTGACCCTGCAGAATGAGCCCGGCGAAAGCACACCGCCAAGGGCACGATGTTGCAATCTCGCATGCTGCAAGCCGACGCCAAGGTCGCACCTGAAAGATAAACCAGGCACACAGTGGGAAAAACAATATTAATTGTGCTGAATTTTGCCTCAAACACGGTCCCACCTCACGTGACGAAGCCAAACCTGACAGGATGCCAAGCCCAGGAGGAAGGAGACGCCTGAATCCCACGTTTCAAGACACAGGCAGATACAATTAAAAGACTCATTGGACATCTGCAGCAGTGGGAATAGTCGACCTCCCAACATATGAATAAATCCTCACATTGTTTACACCTACCCATAGTAAAACATTGTTGCAAATGACAGGTGCACCGCGAGCTGGGAACAGCGATAGTCTCAGACTGGGAGGCTCGCGAGCGGACCAATCAGAACATGGGGCTCTTATCACTGACGCCATTAACATTGACCAATCCTCAGAGGTCTTCATGTAACAATTTTCATGTATCAAATTGAAGGGACAGCCCAAGTATACCACCTGACTAACCCTCAACCACTAACACCGTTCTCTATATGTATGCTATACTAACCCTACCACTTGAGTAACCAATCCAGAGTGGAAATAGGTTTTTTGCTAAACTTTCTAAGGTGACGCAATAACGCGTCATACTAAGGTAAAAAGGGCCTGCGAGCCCCACGATTGTGTGTGTGTCAGGACGGACGCGTACGATCCTTGACCCATCCCTGCCGTTTTGTCCAATAAACAGCAGAGTCACCTTGCTTCTTGCATGTGTCTCATACTCTATCTCTTTTGGGATATACGGGAGGAGTTGGGGCCTCCCTGCCCGGAGGTCTACGGACGGCCCGGCCCACCCCGGCAGAATTTCCCCCCCGACAATTTGTTGCCGAGTTGGGAGGCCCCCTCAGCATTGCTCACAGGGGGGCCCCCACATTTTGTTTTTCGCCACTGCTCTCATGTACATGTATGGTGTGCATGTCTGTGTGTCTGAGAAGCGTTTGTGTGAATTTGAAACGCTATGGATGCACAACACATGTCCGTGACAATGTGTAGATTCACTCATGCAGTCTGGTCACCGTTGTATCCACTGTGTCTGTAGTGTACAAGCCATGATGCATGACCCTCCGGTGATGTGTGTGCATGGGATCAGTATGAGCCATGATGCATGTCAGTTTTAAGGCAACACTTATGTTAATAGAACCCTTGTACATGGATGCTGATGTTAATTGCATGCACCGTGCCTCTTTCTGCATGTGTGTTGCCTGCATTGACCCATGTGTTGTGGAGGGACAGGATGGAAGTGACGTTTGACAGGGCAACTCATGTGTTACTGATTCCTGTCTAGGGGACTATTGTACAGTACCCTGATGCTTGTGTTCTATGGCTCCCTCTACGCAGCATAGGCCATGTATGGATGTGTGTGAACGGGGACATCATGGTAATGCATGTGAGACCAGCAATGCGTGAACCACATGGATGGTGCATGTGCTCCAATGAGACATGGGGAGCTGCATGCGGAATGCACACATGAATGCATGCCAGTCCATGTTCTTGGACATTGGTGGGGGTGAGAGATGGGTGCTGCTCTTATGCACTGGCGTAACAGGGGCCCCCGCAGCCCCCGCAGTGCGGGGGGCCCCGCCAGCACATGTCCTGGGAGGGGGCACCATTTAAAAATAAAAATATTAAAATATTTTTTTCTAAAAAAAAAATGTTTCCTTTGAAATTCACTCTGCATTCATAAAGGACATTTCTGTCACCGAAATCATTTCTTTATGAAGGCAGAGTGACTACAAAAAGAAACTTTCTTGTTGAAGCCCGAAGGCCCCCCGACCCCATGACATGAAAGACCCGAGGTGGGAGGCCTCCATGTTATGGCGTGGGGGGGAGCCTGATGACTTCAAAAAGAAATAGTTTGTTTTTGAAGTCACTCAGCCATCATAAAGAAATTATTTTGGTTATGGTTTGGTCCTTAACTGAAATAATTTATTAATGAAGTTATAGTGATTTAAAAAAGAAACAATGGGGCTCATTCTGACCATGCCGGTCCGGAAACAGTGCTGGTAAGCTTACAGGCACTGTTGTTTCCGGACCAGCATATTACAGTTCTACCTGGTGGTGCTGCCGTGCCTGACAGGTCTGACCCTGCCAGGCACAGCAGCCACAGTAAGCAGACCCGGCACGGAAGCTCCTGCACCGTTAACAATGGTGCAGGTGCTTCCGTGTCCCCATTCCTATGGAGTCTGGGGATTAACGAAATTACCAGGACCGGTTTGCCCGGCCGTCGGACTTGAAATAGCACGGTAGCACTGGGAAGTCAGGCGCTAGTCATTTTTTACGGGTCCGGAGGCAACCCGCTGGTAGCACCGGCACGTTTACCGCTGGACCCGTAATGAGCCCCAATTTCTTTTTGAAGTAATAGGGCTCCCCTTAACTCCATGACGTGTGTGTGTGTGAGTCTATGGTGAAAGGATGCACACTCAAATGCATAGCTGGCTGCCTGTGTGTGTATGGTGAAAGGGTGCACACTTAAATGTATGGGTGGCTGTTTGGGTGTGCCTGCATGGTGAAAGGGTGCACACTTAAATGTATAGGTGGCTGCCTGTGTTAGTGTATGGTGAAAGGGTGCACACTTAAATGTATGGATGATTGGGTGTGTATATGGTGAATGGTGTGTGTGCTTGTGTACAGGGGCACAACAACAGCTTCATTTCGGGGGGGCTAACACTTCAAATATTGGGAGAGGCGCTAACTTCACCGGTGGTGGGGAGGGGGAAACTTATTTGTGTGGGCGCATCCAACTTATTTACGCATTTTAATGAGACTATTCTAGTGCAGATTCAATGTTACAAGCAGTTAACTCTCTCCTATAAGTCTCCTGTTCCCTCTCTACCCTTCCAATCACTCCCCTGGCATGCAAGTACTAAACCCCCATCATGATTTCAATTGCCTAAACAATGTGGCATTTGAATGCAGGTACTAACAGTGAAATGCTTTACGTTGGTAATTGCCGGGTTCTTGTTAACAGCAAAAACCAGGTGCCGTTTAACATCTGTGTCCTGTTCGGTCCGGCAACTGCTCTAAAGGTTAGCCAGGTTGAGTCAATACAGCCCAAAATGTCAGGGGGGTTAGTGCTGAAGCCCAGTCAACTCAATGGTGTTGCGCTACTACTTGTATTTAAGGTCTTGTTTACTCCTAGCCCTATTCTTCCTCGTCCCAGTACTTATGTATGAGGCAGTTCTTGTGTGTGAGGCACTCTGCCTCATACACAAGTACTGGGACGAGGTAGAGGTACATGGAGGTAATGCCTGATTTAGCTACCTGTAATCTTCATCACTCCTAGTCCCACTGTTTCATGCAAGGAGCCTCATACGTAAGCTCTGGGATAAGGAAGAGGGACGTGGAGGTAATTCGGGCCAAGGAGCTGATTGTGGAGGTTGGGGTAGTGGGTGGGAGGGAGAGGGGATGTGTGGGCGGGGTTGGGATTGTGTGATAAATCATAATGGTTGTCCATGTCCAGGCTAAGCAGGCATGATGTGTGGCATTAGTAGTTAGAGATGCATTTTGATGCAGCCAGTCTAGTCATTCCTCAGTTTGGTATGACTTTCTTTTAACTGGACATTTCTGATAAAGCATTCCCTGCTAACTTTAATTACCTGGCTACATTGGCATTTGTGTGCTGCCAGTCTAGCCATTTCTTACTGCAGGATTGTATATTTTTCTGGGCATCTGTGATAAAATGATATGATATGATACAAGTCATTTATAACGTGCCTGTACACACGTGTACACAAGGGAGGGATGATAGAGGGAGGACAAGACAAATGATCTCAGTAGACCTTGTGTCATTGCGAGAACGAGAAGTGCGAGGGGAAAGGGAGGGGGGGAGTGCAAGTGAGAGGGGAGGGGAAAACAGGGAAACAATGCTCTGAGTAAGTGCAGCCAGGGCAGAGCGGATATTGGTTGTGCAAGGAGAACAAGGGACTGCAGGGTTACAGTTACAGCCCCTAAGTGCATGGTAGGCCCGGATGCAGTTCAAGGGTGACCAATCAAGAAAGAGCCTGGACTCAGAGAGACTCTGAGAGTAGCCAAGCAGCCAGTGGGTACAGCAGACAGGTAGGTCAGCAGGGGGGAGAGAGAGAGAAATCAGCGGAGAAGAGGACATTTTTGAGCTGCTTCCAAAACTTCAGGATGTCCGCCTCAAGTTTGAGAGAGGCAGGGAGGCCATTCCAGAGGGAGGCACCAGCAGAGGAGAGAGGTCTACCCCCACCCGCCTGGAGAAATGTCTAAGCCTTAGAGAGTTGGAGGTAGCTGAGTGAAGGGCTAGAGAAAGAAGGTATTTTGGAAGAGAGCATTGGATTTAGTGTGGGCTCTGGCCCGAGAAAGCCTTGTGGACAATGCAAAGGTTCTTGAACTGGATCCTTGCAGCCAGTGGAGAGATTTCAGGGCTGGAGAAATACAACCCCATGGCTTGAGGCCAAGGGTAAGTCTTGCAGTCCTGTTCTGGATTAGTTGCAGATGACGGAGACTAGAGGAAGACAGGTTGAGAAAGTGGCTGTTGCAGTAGTCCAGCCTAGAGACAGTGAGTTTCTGGTGGAGAGTGAGAAAGGGAAGAGTCCCTTTGAGGAGGAGCAGCTGGTAGTGGGACTTCTTTGTGATGTCCAAGATGTGAGGAGAGAAAAAGAGTGTGGCGTTGAAGATGACACCAAGGTTTTTGGCCTCGCAGGAAGGCAAAGGAAGAGGGCCCAAGGCGGTCTGCTATAGTGAGAGAGGAAACACAGAGGCAAGGTTCCCAATGAGAAGGATCTCTGTCTTACTGGCATTAAGGCAGAGATTTTTGGAGGCGCACCAATCCTGAATCGTGAATAGACAGTCAGGAATGAGCAAGAGAGGAGAGGAGGCTGAGGGGAGCCTGAAGGAAAGCTGAGTCATCTGCATAACACTGAAAGTTAGAGGAGAAGGTAGAGGTCAGGGAGGCCAAAGTGGCCAAGTATAGGTTGAAAAACCAGTGTGAGAGGATAGAGCACTGGGGAATGCCACAGGTAGAGAGAGGTGGCGGAGAGAATGGGACCAAGATGGACTTGGGAGCGGAGGGGTGGTCCAAGTGGAAGGAGTTCAGTCACTCTAGGGTCTGATCCATGATGCCCAGGTTCTCACAGAGTCGATTGATCAGGATGGCGACGTTGACCTTGTTGAAAGCAGAGGAAAGATGAAGAATGTGTGCTCTCTTCTTGATGAGTGATATTGCTTCGACTGGAATTTTGCTGCAACCAGTCTAGGTATGTCTAAATGTGGCCTGGCATGTTTTACTATAATGTTATTACGTGTTTACAATCGTCTACATTGTGCAGCCAGTTGGACATGTTTTGATTGTGGCATGGCATTCTTAATAGCAATGCATTAATTTTCCTGTGCACTGTTGGTGACTTGCATGTATTGGATTGTGTTACCCTACAAAACAATTGCAAACACTCTGGCTTTATAGCAAATTTATCTCAGAAAGTGTGCTGTATATTGCATTAAAACACATATTTATATCTTTCTCCTAGTGCAGTGCGCGGCATACCCCTTCAGCAGCACGTTCATGCGTATTGCGCAAGTGTGACAAACTAGGCCGGCCCAGAGTGTGGCGCGACCCATGATTTGTTGCCGAGTTGGGGGGCCCCCTCAGCATTGCTCACAGGGGGGCCCCCACATTTTGTGTTATGCCACTGCTCTCATCTACATGTATGGTGTGCATGTCTGTGTGTCTGAGAAGCGTTTGTGTGAATTTGAAACGCTATGGATGCATGACACATGTCCGTGACAATGTGTAGATTCACCGTTGTATCCACTGTGTCACCGTTGTATCCACTGTGTCTGTGGTGTACAAGCCATGATGCATGACCCTCCGGTGATGTGTGTGCATGGGATCAGTATGAGCCATGATGCATGTCAGTTTTAAGGCAACATTTATGTTAATAGAAGCCCTTGTACATGGATGCTGATGTTAATTGCATGCACCGTGCCTCTTTCTGCATGTGTGTTGCCTGAATTGACCCATGTATTGTGGAGGGACAGGATGGAAGTGACGTTTGACAGGGCAACTCATGTGTTACTGATTCCTGTCAAGGGGACTATTGTACAGTACCCTGATGCTTGTGTTCTATGTCTCCCTCTACGCAGCGTCGAGTGAAGAAGAGGGTGGAGACGGCTCTGTGGAGCTAAGCGGCAGGGATGCCTCCACCGGGCGGCGATGCAAGGCCCAGACACCCTCCCAGGAATTGCCATCATCTGGGAGGGAGGGGACTGTTGCCGCGTCTGCCACTACGGCTGTAGCGGAAAGGCCGGGTGAGCCCCCACAGGGGCTTGCAATGGCGGAAGACGGTGCGGAGACATCCAGGTTGGTGGTCTCCACAGAGGATGAGGAGCCCGCTACTGAGCCACACATGGGGCCTGGTCGGGGTAGTACCACTGGTGCAAGTGGTGCAGTCCAGGGCTAGTGTCAGGAGGCAGCAGAGATCGCCGCAGAGGGGCCTGTGCATGTCGCTGGCACTGACCCTGTGACTGCACCACCCTGCACCAGCAGGGATGACCCGTCCCAGGCCGGTCCACAGGTAGGGGGGAGGCCCATGTCATCTGGCTCTCCACTACCTGCGGACGAGGAGTCCCATGACCGTATGGGCTCCGTCCTGATTGGTGTGTTGCGCATGCGTGTCATTCGTGATGACGTGCGTGCTTCATGGGGGACCAAGCACGCCATCACAAAGAGCTGCGTGACAACGTGGCACAGTTGGGAGGGGCCATGGTCGGTGGGTTCCTACATGTGTCGCGCACTCTGGCGGACCTCTCCTCCTCTGTGGAGACTATACGCTAGTCGTTCTCCCTGCCGTCTTCCGGCCCAGATTCCACCAGGACCCACTGTGGATCTGGCCTGACCAACACAGCCAGCTTGGTGGAGATCCCATCCCTGCCACAGTCGGGAGTCGGCGGTCCAGCAGGGGTGGACACCCCAACAACTGGAGACCAGCAGATGGAGGATGTGCAGGCATCATCGGACAGGGCACATGGACAGCAGCAGCAGCAGGCTCTAGGTGGGAGCGATGATGGCTCAGGGCCCTCAACATCAGAGGGGCAGGCATTGGCCAGAGGGCAGGAGGACCCTGGAATGGGAGTGTCTTCCGTGTGGCTGCGGTTGGGCCAGCGGATAGATGCGAAGCGGAGTCGGGCGGAAGAGGCGCGGCTCACCATGGTCAGGGCGGAGTTCTCCATGTGTCGGGCGTTGAGGCAGGCTGAGTGCCTCGAGGCAACTCGCAGGGAGTTGGAACAGGCCATGATTGCATCCCTGCGAGACCTCGGGGCCAGGACAGAGTCCCGCCTCCAGGAGATAGACATGGAGTTCGATGATGCCCTGGCCCACAACATCACAGAGTGAGCCACAGGACTTGCCCGCCGCCATTGAATATAGTTAGTTAGTGATAGGTTTCCTTTCTTTTTTATTTTATTTTGGGACGCTTGGACAATGCCCCACGTTTTTGTACGTAGTTGTAAACTAGGTAGGGTTTTGTATATAGGTTTCCTTTCATTTGTTGGGCTCGTGGACCCTTGTTGTAATATTTGTACATAGTTGGACAATGGATTTGTTTTCTTACATCATTTACCCTCACCATGGATCAATGGATTTTTAGATTTTGGTTTCCTTTGAATTTACTTTGGTGGACCAGGATTTTTGACAAACTTTATTTTGGATTCATTTGGATTGCGTCATCATTTTTATTTCTTTTGTTTTGAACATGCCTTTTTTCTTGTTTATGATTATTTATATGCTTTGAATCATTTTTATTATTTTTGTGCACAATACATTTTGATTGCTTACTTCCATGTGTGGTATTTGCTCTTTGGTTTACTGCATGTCACAATGTGGGTTTACACAATCACTCACACCCAGTCTGTGTGTGTGTGTGACGGACATGTGTTGATGTGCATATTTGACTTTTGGTTAGTGACAAGTAATAGGCCTTTCAGTGTGGGGTGGATGGGAAACTTCATTGTGTCTAATGACTGGGGTGGCGTGCAGTGGGATTTTTGTGGACATGATGCCCATGAATGTGCATCTTTATGACATGTTGGGTGGGGACATGAGTCGGGGCCTGCTGGCAGGTGCCCATCAATGCTGGGGGGTGGGGGTGCTGGGGGACATGAGTCGGGGCCTGCTGGCAGGTGCCCTTCAATGATGGGTGGATGGGGCTGCTGGGGGACATGTGTCAGTGCTCACTTGTGCGTGGGGACATGTGGGCTGGCTGGGGGGCTTCCCCAGGGTGGATGGGCTGCCTGTGGGGCATGGGCAGGGGTTCAGTGTGTTCCTCTGTGTTGTGGTCTGTCTGCAGGTCCTGGGGATGGGGGAGAGGGCACACCTGGGAGGACACACACTGCCAATTTGTTGGGGCACCCCCGTAATACACGTACCCCGCTCGCACAAGGCCAATCACGTGTAAAACTTCCCGCGCACTTCCGAAATACACGTACTCCGCTCGCACAGGGCCTATCGTGCGTAAAACTTCCAGCGCACACCCGAAATACATGTACCCCGCTCGCACAAGGCCAATCGTATGTAAAACTTCCCGTGCACCCCCGAAATACACGTACCCTGCTCGCACAAGGCCAATCGCGTGTGAAACTTCCTGCGCACCCCCGAAATACACGTACCCCACTCGCACAAGGCCAATCGCGTGTAAGACTTACCGCGCACCCCCCAAATACACGTACCCCGCTCGCACAGGGCCTATCGCATGTAAAACTTCCTTACACCCCCGAAATACACATACCCCGCTCACACAAGGCCAATCGCGTGTAAAACTTCCTGCGCAACCCCGAAATACACATACCCCGCTTGCACAAGGCAAATCGTGTGTAATACTTCTCGCGTACCCCTGAAAATACACGTACCCCACTTGCACAGGGCCTATCGCGCGTGATTCTCCCTGCGCAGTGGGGTATGTGTATTCGGATGGGTGCGCTGGGAGTTTTACAGACATTTTCGTGGTTGAGGGACTGTATGCTGGTCCACTGGTCTGTGCTCCATATGCAGGATTTGTGCGCTGTTTATGGCGCACGGGCAGGGTTTGGGGGAGTAACTGGCACTGCTGCAGGCTCGCTGCACCATTCTGTGCCACGGCTGGTTATGGATGTTAAAATCCAGGAATATGCTGTGCGCGGAAATGGATTTTGGCACACGCGGCTGACACAGACTGCCGAAACACGCACACTGTGCACCAGCCGCATGCACCACTTGTGCGCTGAATTCTATGAATTACCGCCATAATCTGTACTGTCAGTCTAAAAGGGCTAAACCTTCCACTGTGAATCATTGCATAGGATGTTTAGATAGCTAAACGGATCCAGCACTAGTTTCAAATGCTAGCAACCCATAATCAAAACATCACATTTTAGGTGGACTATTTATCCCATGATCCATCTGAGATTGATACAACGAATGCGATTGCATTGCAGAGTTGTAACGTTGAATATTACAGAACTTAAAAGTCAGATTAATCCAGCATTAAACACTGTATAAAAAAATGGAATTGTTCTGTTACCAAGAACATTTCCAGTCGTGTCACTGCAGTACAGAGCTGTGCAAATGAATAATACCCGATAGTGTTACACTCAGGATAATGTAAATGTAAACTTTTTATTGCATAGTGTAATGATGGCAACTACGTATTTTATTATGTCACATCTGTTGTTTACTAAATACCAAGCTGCCTAATGTATACCCCTCATTTCCAATAGTTTGGCTCCTAGGGGTGTTTAGATATATCCCAACACGTCAAAGTTGAAATGAGGATCCTCTGAGTATAGACCTCCTATTACCTTCTTTTGGATGGTAGTTGATTCTATGAGGATGATTGATTGATGTTTAAACTATGCTGAAGAAAATCTGAGGAGGCATGAACTGAAAATAAACAAGCAAAAATGATGTTTTTTTGGGAGGAAAGGCAAAACATAGCTGGCTTCTGGACAAAACTAACTTAGGGATTGTGAAAGAATACTCATATTTTTGGTTAATATTTACTACCAATAGGGAGGTGTCTCGGGATATAAAAATAGCAGCACAACAGACTGCCCTCAAACTTAAAGTCCTTCTTAGATTCAATTATATTTATGAAGCCAGAAGGCTCCATGAGTGCCTTCAGGTATTCAAAGAAAATGTGCAAAATATGACACTTTATGGTAGCAATATTTGGGGACATACTAAATGCCCTGAAGTGGAAATTGTGCAAAATCAGTTTTTAAGACTGATAGTAGGTCTTCCGCCAGGAACTCCGAACAGCGCACCAGTGATGGAATTAGGGATCTTGACCATTGGCCAAGAAGCATAGTTTAGATCTTTCTAGTTTACTTTCTAAAGAATAACTTGAGTCCTCCCATTAATATGAAGGTAAACAGAGGAATAATGGAAATGGCAACAGCACAGTTGGGGACAAAATACCAGTGGTATAATGCAGCAATTCATTTGTGTAAGACCTGGTCGATGAAGGACATAATTGAGCTAAATCGCTTTAGGAATCAAAATAGTTTGAGGAGCGAAATCCAGATGAAAGGAAAGGACACCATGTGTAGATGTGACACGGGGCAAGAAGAAGGTCTGATGCATTCCTGGTTCATGTGTCCTTGCTTTAGAGTTCTTCGTGCAAGTTGGCTGGGGCTTTTCTATTCCGACAAATGGAATACGGAGATGCTGGTCAGCAATGAGTTATATGATGAATTGTGAGGAAAGTCATTTTAAGTACTGTTTGGTTGAATTCCTTAAAGGACCAGGCCTTTGTAATGCAAATTATTTAAATTTGAAAGATTTTAAGTAAGTATAAATCTTGAAGAAATGCTGTTGTTGATTCTGTAGATAAAAGGAGAAATATGAAAAAAATGAGGCTTTGTTGTTACAATGTTTTTTGTTATATTTCCCTCCTATCACCCTTTTATTGATATGACCCCCCAAAATGTTCCGTGAGCCCAATGCCTATGCCTGGGTACTTTTGCATTTGAATGGGTGAAGTCTGGGCTGAATGTTGAAATGCATATGACACCCTCCTTACTGCACACGAAACACAGTGTATTACAATAGAAGCAGTTTCCACGAATCTTCTCAAATTGCATTGCAAAACTCAAAAGATGCTCCAAAAGCAAAATCATGTAAATTTCAATCATTTTAAGGCACATATTTAGGAGGTGCAGGCAATCCTGAGACAATTCCACCTCTCTCAGCGAAGTGGCGATGTGACCAAAATCCATAAGATTTAGCCAAACCCTAAACCTACTGCATAAATGAGCTGTGCAATTCTAATTTATGATGCTTTTCCAGTATAATTGCATGAAAACACTCCACAGGGAGGCATGCATGCTTGTACAGTGCCAGTAGTTAATGGTAATGATGTGAGTTAATCAATCTTGAGACATGTTCTCAAACATGTTCTGCGACGGTTTTGCCTGAAGCTTTCGAAAGCTTCATGTATTTTATAGTATGCTGTGTGGATGATACATATAACATGTTTTATCATGTCACTTCTGTTCATTACAAAATATCATGCTTTCTAAATTACATGCATTTTTTCCAATGGCTGTACTCGTTGTTTGGCTCTTAGAGCAAAGCCAGACTTCCTGGCCACCTCCAGCCAGAATTAATGCAAGTTAGAGATCATTTAATAGCCAGCATACATGAGGTGTATCCACAAATAACTGATTGGTGCAAAATAAAGTTACAAAAAAGAAAATGGCGTGAATGGTTGGCTAAATACCAGAATCCTTGAAAACAGTCTGTGCAGAGTATTTGGGCATTGACAGACACACAAACACTGCACAGGAGGCAGTCACTCTAGCGTTCCTACCCAATGGCTACAGCTGAAATGACAACATAAATAGAACATCATTTGTACTGGATGGCAAATTGAACTGCTAAGAACTCTATTTGCAGTTGCACATCATTGACTAGACTATGAGGAACAAACAGCAAGTACAACCTGAGGACTATGACATGGTTACATGTGAGCAGGGCAAGCAATAGTCATAGTGAAAACATCGCTCCATTGTGATTTGTCAGTGAGGAACCTCTGTGTCTGCTACCTGGAAGAGTGATCATTATTTAGGTTTTCTCCCAGGTTTCTACAGACAGAAGCCCTCTCAATGTTAAGCCCTCCCAAACTGGCCCCAAATGAACAGGAAAAGGACATGTTTTCTAAACTAATACCAAAGTAATTTGCCATTTAGTTTTTACAACCCCTACCCTACTACTGTGCCCAAGATAATTATGCCCAATATGGTAGTAAATTAAAAGTGCAGGCCCTCACACATGACTAGACTGACAATATACTGGTCTAATAATGCTCTATCCAATCAAGGGACGAGATACAAGTAGTTAATATAGTGGTTCGTACTTGGTAATGTACAAGTAGACGTTTTTGATATCCCTACCAATGTCACCTCTAAAGGTGGGTCCTTTTTCACTGTCTCCCTTATTGAAGATGGTGACATAGGGGCTGCACCAGGGGACTGTAGTTTGAAAGATGCTCAGGTATCTAACTGATTTATAGTTACCCATATAGTGCATAATGACTCCACCATTAAAAAGCTTCAAACTGACAATCTTACAATTTCCTGTCTTGAACTCCATGCCATATCCTGTTTCCTGAACACCTCCCCAACTGCACTTTATCATATTGAAAGGACTGTGTATTTCAATAACCTTACTACATTAGCAGAGCAACGATTGTGATATGTGCTGCAAACCAGAGAAATTAAGAAAAAAGCCAGACAGATGGACAATCCTGACCACCTCTTTATCAATTATCACATTTTTTATTCCCTTAACAAGTTTTAAAATAACATGCCATTTCCAAAGTGCACAAAGGGACTGCTATTCACTTAGCACAATGGAGAGAATTAATATCTAACAGGAATAGCATAGACTTAGCATGTCATATATTGGATCATACAAATATTGCTGGTTCAGCCTGGCTTGCTTATAAACAAAATGTTCACGGCACAATGCTGTGTCCTCTGGAAAAGACTACCGGCCTGATAACCGGGTTGCAAAACCAATGTGCATGCAAGTTTTTGATAGATCTGGATAATAGATGATTTGGATTGTGTAACTCAAAACTTGCTAACATCTTACACAGCCTAAGGGCTTGGTCCTCCGAATACAATGCCACCAGAACATTGCAGCGTGGGTGGCGAAAGGGCTCCCCATGGTGCCCATATATCACCGGTTTTGTGCTGTTTGCATTGGCTGCCGGTTGCCCAACCTATCGAATTCAAGGCGCTCTGTATTGTGCATCGTGTTCTTCACAATCAGGGGGCAGAGTATCTTTGTGTCAAATTTGTATGCTATCTTCCGAAGTGCTCACTGAGGTCTGAGTCGGCTGGCCTGCTCTGTGTGCCACCTTTTTCGCCGTTCCTGGATTGGGGGAACGTGCCTTCTCAATTGCTGTGGCGCAGCTATGGAACAAGATGCCTGTGACATTGAAAAAAACATCCAGCCATTTGGCCTTCAGGAAGGCTATTAAAACCCATCTTTTTTAACTTATTGGCTGATGGTGGTTGGCTTCGTTTTACAGGTCCTGTCTGTTCCTCTCCAGCGCCATGATGCATTTGGGCGACCATGCGCTTTATAAGAAATCTTAACATAACAAAACATTGATGGAGCAAGACAGGTGATGGAATAAGACTTGCTATGCAGAAGTACAGAATACCGTGAATGCTCAGCTAAAAAACTATCCATGATGAGATCACATATCAGTCCTGGGTGAGAACGCTTACAAACATGTCTGGAGTATCATCTGACCTGTAGCCAAAGAGACAATTCTGGAAGCTTTTGAACTGGCAATATAGCTGTCCAGTCATTTGGTCGACTACAAACTGGTCGACTGCAATTTGGTCGACGCCATTTGGTCGAAAACCAAATGAGCGAATTTTTTTTTTATTTATATATGTGTTTTGTGGGTTTTCGTGTGGAAAAAAAAAAAAGAAAAAAAGGGGGTTTGGGGGGGACCCCCCCAAAAAAACCAAAAAAGGGGTAAAAATAATTAAAAAAAAAATTCGACCATTTGGTTTTCGACCAAATTGATTCGACCAGTTGTCCAGTCGACCAATTGTTTTCGACCAAATGACTGGCAACCGGCAATATAATTTCTCTGAGTAGTCATTCCTTGATTATGGTCATGTTCACCTACCCGATTCTGTCTGATCATTGGGCAGAGAGTTATTAGCAACAAATCATCTATCAAGACGTTTGGAGGACTCCAAAAGAACAAATTGGTTGTGTTTTCATTGCCCCTAGAACTTCTTCTGATGTCTGGATAGAGTGGGAACAGAATGAAGACTCTGGGCAATAGAGGCACCCCAGCTTTAATGTGCGGAGAAACTCGAACCAGGTAAAGTACTGACTGTTGGAAAAAGGTCTATTGGGTATTGCATTATCCCTGAAAGGAACAGAAAATATTTAAGCTAATGAAAGCTGCACATGGTTAATGAACTTGCACAGGAGATAGGCCCTGATTACGAGCCTGCTGGTAACCCGCCAGAGCTACTGGCGTGTTACTGGCAGACTCGCATTACCATTTCTGCTGCCTGATATCCCGGTAATGCTGGGATATTACCGTCGACGGAGGAACAGTAAGTTCCCATTCCTGTAGAGTCCAATAGGACTCCACTGGAATGGGAACACTGTGCCAGTGCTTCAGTGAGAAATCTGCCAGGAGGGGCTTGAACTACTGGCAGGTTATGCTTGCCGGTAGTTCACTTCCCTGACTGGCAGACTTGTAGGTTGCCAGGCCGGAAAAGGTGCCAGTTACTGGCACTTTTTTCCAGACCGGCAAACCTGTAATGAGGGCAATAGATTCCAAAGTGACTACCCAAAGTAAGAGGTACAGTATTTTCTGCCTAAAGAACAAAAAATACAAGTAGGTTTTATGTTTGAAATCACTTTTGATTGGTCTTCCTTAGTTCCCCAGCATGTCTATAGTCTGTTAGAACTGTCATCCATAATGCAGAAACGTCCATACATAAGCAAGCGGTTGTATACAAATTGTTCGTTTTACAACTGTTCGAATTACAATTGACCTTTTCACAATTGACCGAATTGTGAAGGTCAATTGTAACATATATGTGGGGGGAAACCCCCCATAACCCCCCACCCAACGCCAAACCCCCCCAAAACCCCTATATAGATATATTACCTACCGTGGCCATGTAGTTATGGTTAAGTTGGTGTTTCTATAGGAAGAGCACTTTTTGGGCGGCTTATAACTTTGCTCTCCCTGGACGGATCCTCACCAAACTTTGCAAAAAAAGTATTTGGGTCACTCTGAATTTTTTTTGCAGTTTGGTGAGGATTCGTCCAGGGGGAGCAAAGTTATAGGGGGGGTCCCAAAACTTTTTTTCCCATAGACTGAATGGGAAAAAATGTTTGCTCGCGTCTACAGCCCAAACCGTTAGACGGATTTTCACCAAATATGGACCAGGAGCAGCTGCTTGGTCCCAAAAGCGTGCTTTTGCAAATGTGATGAAAATCCTTCCAGTAGTTTTTTTTTAAATGACCAAAAAGTAGGTAAACAAAAATTAGTGATATCTGTGTTCGGTCCGCGGACGGACTTCCCTGTTCGCTCCGCGGACAGTGTCCTGATTGGCCAATCGGATTGCATGATGTTCGCAGACATGCAACGTGTTCGCTGATTGGATGGCGTGGAGCGTGAATCGCGTCAGATTTTCGGTAGCGCCCGCCATCTTGGATTCGCGGTCGTCTACAGACTGCACAGTGAAACTTTGTTCAAAATATGTATTTAGTAGAGTGTGTTGGTGTGTAGGAGTGTTTGGGGAGGGTGGGAGTGTAGATAGGATGAAAGTTGTGTTTTTTATGTGTTAGATGTTCTTTTTGTGTCCGATTTGTCTGCGGACATCACGGGTGTTCTGAAATGTTCTAAATAAACTGAATGGGGGGTGTTCTGAGGACTCAATATGTGTCCGTTTTGTTTGTAAGCAAACTGAAACTGTTCTAAGAACACTCGCAGTGTCCTGAAATGTTCGCAAATAAACAAAATGGGGGTGTCCTGAGGATGCTGTCCGTACTGTTCGTTGTCAAGTTGAATATGTTCTAAGAACACTCGCAGTGTCCTGAATTGTTCGCAAATTCACAAAATGGGGGTGTTCTGAAGACGTTGTCGAACTCTCGCTGTGTCCTGAAATGTTCGCAAATATGAATGGGGTTGTGGCTGACAAGTTGAATGTGTTCTAAGAACAGTCGCAGTGTCCTGAAATGTTCGCAAATAAACAAAATGGGGGTGTTCTGAAGACACTTCTAAGAACACTCGCGGTGTCCGGGGAATGTTCGTAGGGGGTGTCCTGAGGACGCTGTCCGTATTGTTCTCTGTCAAGTTGAATGTGTTCTAAGAAAAGTCGCGAAGTCCTGAAATGTTCGCAAATAAACAAAATGGGGGTGTTCTGAAGACAATGTGATATGCTGCTATGGTTCTCCTTATTATTGTATACTTACTGTTTGGTCTAGTAACGGGAGTCCATGTTTTTCTTGTTAATTTCTGTGATAAAAGAAAATAGCATGTTAGTATTAGTATTTTGTAATGACTTATTACATTGTATAATCAATATACTTTTTTTTTTTTACCCTCATATTTAGTAGATTACAAATCAGAGTACTGTGCAATTTGCTCAGTTTCTGTATTTGTTGCTAAAATCATTGGGTCTGTGGGAGAAAAACAAATCCATGTTGGATTAAAAAAAAACTTTTTCTGTTATGCTACAGTTTATTTGTTTGTTTGTTTTCAGTGTTCACTTGTTGTTTCTGGCTAATGCTTAATACTTTGGCTTGTTGTATTTTTTTGGAGCAGTCACATATTATTTATTTGTTTTGATATTATAAAATTTTGGAGCAGTTAGATACCAATTGGCATATTCTAACTGTCTATTTTTTTAATATATTTTAGTGGTATTGATTTATCTATTTGGATATTGTTAAATTTTGGGACAGTTAGATACCAATTGGCGTATTCTAACTGTGTATTTTGTGGTCTAATTTAGTGGTATTCATTTATCTGATTAGTTGTTGTAGAATTGTTGAGCAGTTAGATAGCTTTTGGAGTATTCCAACAGTTTATATTTTTTTAACACAAGTTTACTTAGGATTTAAATACAGTTTAGTTATAAAATTTTGGTTTTAAGAACATCAAATAAGCATTTGTAAGATTTCCTGGTAATCTCTGCTTTAGAGTGATGGTACTATCATTACATTCAAACCATCCACATTTCTTTTTTATATATGCAGTGTAGTGCCCTGAATTGGTTGTGGCTCCTGCGTGGTAATTATAGCTATTGTTGTGAAGGTTTTCTTACCAAGTGATATTTGACCATGTGTGAATCCAGTCAGCTTGCAGTTGTTTTTGGTACCATCTGCATTGTAACGTAGAAGCATTAGTATTATGTATTTACTATGTGTTTGTATTACTAACGTGGAGTGATTTTCTGAATTGCAGGTAGAGCATAATCTACCATGGTTTGCATTTTGTACAAATCGCTGAAATTGAATGGATTCACAATTTGGTATTGATATATATATGAAGCGTTCATTGGGGATTTCTTCTTGTGTCACATTGTTGCAGAGAGTGCATGTATGTTACCACGTGTATGACATCTGAAAGATTTCATTTATAGGTATGTTTTTGTTTTCCAGTACTTGTAGTAAGTACATTAGAAATTCGTGTGGATCTTCATGTGAATTTATAGTGAATTTCACCATTCCAGCACAGTAGTCCAATTGTTGTCTTATTCCAAAAACACTATACGTGTTGTCAGGATTGTTTGCTGCATTTCTGTGAAGTACTAACATTTGCAAACACAATGGGTCTGTACTGTGTAAGTAAATGTTGTCAACAATTGGTGGTAATTGAAATAGAATATTCATTGCTACATTTGCGTAGCAACTTACACCAACTATATTTGAGAATTTAAATGGTCCAGGTAGTTCTGTATCTAACTGCTTTTTTTGGAGTTTGTCTTCCTTCTTTAAAGAAGTACTTGGTTTACTTTCCCTAATTGATTCTTTTTTGCTTGTGGTACTTGATGAAGTATTAGTTTCTTTTACTCTCTTTGGAGGATTTGCAGTGACATCCTGTTGCATTTCTGTTTGATTTATTTTTCTTTTATAACGTTTTACTTTTTGTGGATCAGAATATGTGTTTAGGTGGGGGGTGTATAGTGAGCGAAGTCTATTGTATTCTAAAATGCAAGGAATATCAGCGTTTATTTTACTTGCATCAAAGTTGATTAGAAATAGACCGTCAAGTGTACGTAAGCGTGATAGTGCTACATAGCTCATGCCTTCTGTAAAACCTTGTGATTTATGAATCGTGACTGCGTATGCAAGAGTTAGAGAAAATTGTTCTCTGCGTACATACATATCTTTGAAGAGAAGGAATCTAGCTGTTGAGCGTCCTATCCTTTTTACTTCTGAAAGTTTGTCAAAGAGTATATTGACAAACTGAATTTTGTTGTCGCGTGGGTATGTTTGAAAGCCAACAACTGTACCCAGTGCTCCATTAACTAGTCCTTGGTCCACATCAAGGTTAAGTTTAAGCATTACTCTGCAATTTAAGGATAATTTTAATATCTTTTCTAAGCCTGCTGTGTTTGAGATTGATTTTTCTAAACTATTTAGTTTTGTTGTGGCATGGTCAAACATGGGTAGTGTCATACCATGTAAATCTAGTTTGTCTGTAGCGCTAATTTCCATGATTGGTTGCATTTCTTTACTTAGCATGATTTCATTGAATTTGAAACAGCTTGCAAGAGTTGGCATTAAGGTCATACAATTGACATTTTTTGTGGGCTAATTGTTCCATAACATCTGTAGCACATGCATTATCGCCATAAAGTGCATTAATGTGCCGGGTTTTCAATATTGCTTCTGCTTCTTTAGAAAGTATACCAACTCTGATACTTTTTAAAATGTTGGCATAAGTGAGATCTGCAGATTGCTGCATGTTTTCTGTTAATTCTCTGTATTGGAAATGTTGCCAAAGGTTGACATTTCCAATGCTGCCAACAGTTTTACGGCAGAGTTTGTGTTCTAATGTTTTAAAAATAGGCTCACCTTTTACTGGTGTTAATTGAAGCAGATCTCCAAAAACAATAATGTGTTTTCCTGCAAAGAGCTCTTCATAGTCTGTTTTCAGTAATCTGAGGTGAATCAAAGCTAACATCAGGTTGGAGACCATGCTCACTTCATCTATTAGTAGCATTTTCATTTGTTTCAATACTCTGCGTAATTCCATTGCAGCTTCTGCAGATAGTTTGTAATAGTCTAATTTGTTCTGGTGTTCTACTGGTAATAGTAGTAATTGGTGTAATGTAACACCACCTATGTTGTAGGCAGCTAAACCTGTGGGGGCAGTGACAACAGCTGACAGTTTGTTGTTTGTCAATCGTTGAAGGAACTTACTAATGATTTTGATTAGGAATGTTTTGCCAGAACCAGCTTCACCACTGACGTACAGTAGTATAGGTTTATAATTATGGCAGGAACATTCTTTATTTTCATGTTTTACACCATGTGCAATTTGTTTTGTTACTTCTTGAAAAATGCTACTTTGCTCATTGTTTAGTTTTGATTGTAGTATAGTTAAGTCTTCCTTATCTTCATACTGACACATGGTGTTTTCTACTTCTACCATAGCTAATTCTGCCTCATTTATTATTTGTGGTTCTCCCAGTGGTTCTTGGCTTCCTGTTACAGAAGGTTGACTACTGTCAGGAGTGTCCTTATCTAGTTGGGCTTGGAGTTCTTCTGCGTGTTGCTGTTCATTGTGCAACATTGCTTTGTACTGTGTAAAGTTTACATCAGTTATAGTGCTTTCATTTGCTTTGAAAGCATCCTCATATGAGTCATAGTTATCTAGTAATTGTTCTTCTTTTCTCCATGGTTTGAAGAGTTGTAGCAGGGACATCTAATATACTTCTTTATGTTGAGGAGTCTTTAATGACAATTTGATATGATTAATTACATTTGGTTTAGTGAGTTTAACTAAGCTGCCTTCACAGTTTGTTACTCTATATTTACCTTTTTTTTCATCAGGTTTCATATTATTTTTGTATGTGTAGTTTTAGGCTATGTGGTATAGGCACATGTTTTCCAAAGTATTACTTCTGTTTGGGTAGTATGTGTCCAATAAATTGTTTTTTAAAATGTCTTGGCTGTTGGGATCATGTTTGGCTATTGTTTCTATAGCTTCATATGATTTTAGAACTCTTTTTCTAGATTTAGCTGGACCAAGACTTAGCCATACTATATTTTCAGATTTACCAAACAATGCAGTACTAGTTAAACGATCAGCTGCTTCATATGATCCACATTCTCTATGGGTAAGCATTTTTATGCCCAAGCTGTATAATTTCTGAGATACTGTTTTATCTGATGACAGGTCATTCCAGAGGTCTTGGAGCTCTGTCTTTTCTGCTTTAGTTAAGTATGCTGTAACATATCGTGCAAATGCAGTAGAATTGTCTGCAATGTACTGCACATCTATGTTTGCATTCCATAAGTGGGCAATGATTGCATTATAATCATTGACATATTTTTCTTCTTCTTTTCTTTCTATGTAATATGTATTTTTAGGTGACTTACCTTTAACACTATGTCTAACTGAAGACATGAGGTTGTTCACTTGACCTGCATTTGTAATATTCTGTAGTATTTCCCTTTGTTTTTGTATTTGCGACGACAATATTTTCCACATTTGTGTCTTTGAAATTGTAAAATTTGTGCATGAAGATCACTATTTGTGGCTTCTGATGGAATTTCACAAGTGACATATTTTTCAATAAACTGTAAAACAGTGGCATCACTGTCTTGACCAAATTTAGGAGCATCTTTAATCCATAAAAGCATGTGGATATGTGGTGCTCCTCTGGCTTGGTATTCTTTTCTCCAAAAGAAGTGTTGCACTTCTCCAAGGGGAGGAACAGTTTTATTACAAATAAAATGTAGCATAGCAATGAAGCGATGGTGAAAATATCTTGAAACATTAACAGGATCCAAAGAACAAAGTTCTCCAGCTGTTAGTATATCTATGTTTGTTTTGTTTTTATTTGATATGCGTAGGAAATCATGTAAATCTTCCCATGCATATTCTGCACAACTTAATGTAACAAACCAAGTGGGTGGGCTAAGGTTTCTGATCATACAACGTACATCTCCATGACGTTGAAGCCAGTACTCTTTAGTACCACGCATATTTGCTAATAGATTTGTAATATTTGGTTGTAAAACCTCATCCTTTTGTTGCACTTTTTCTAGTGATTGTGTAGCTGTCATATTTTGAAAGTGTGATCCTGATTTTAATAAGTGGGCAACTCCGTAACATAAAGTTGCTACTTCACTTTCAAAGAGTAGGTGGAATATGTATTCCACATTTTGTCTAAATCTGGGACCTTCAGAATACATCCGTAATGAGCGGTATTCTGAAGCTGATATTTGAATAGGTCTATCATCATACCTTCCTCCTTTGCCAGTAGGAAAGAGTAGAGGAAAAGCATGTGCTTCTATACTTTTTTCCCATATGCTGATTGGCGATCCTTTAGTTTGACGCATTTGGTAAGTTTCCAGTGCATCTTCTACGGTGTCATTACAGTGCAAAGGATGAATTGTATAATGGTCTAAAGTATTTGATATTGTAGCAGGTTCTAGTAGCTCAAATTGACCAGCTTCTTGTGTTTCTTGAATTATTTCAGTTGTATCTTTCAGGTTTTCTTCAATATTAATTTCTTCGTAATATTCATTATTCTCTTTAAGATATTGGAAGGCTTGTCTAACTTTATATAAATCTACCAGCTGTTGCCATATTTTTTTGTCTTTTGTAGGTACTCCATTCACTGAGATAATTAAAGATTGCTGCATTGGACGTTGCACTCCTAAAGTATGCACATTTTCTTTTAGATCTAATGGTAAATAAACTACTTTTCCACAAATACCTTTTACCAATTCAGAAGGAGGTAATTTTGCTGTTTTTGGTTGAAAGCGTATTATTGCTTGAAATGGGTGTACTGTTTGAATTATGATGCTCTCATATAAATTAAGTTGTTGTAGGGGTTTTGGTACTGGGTATAATTCCAAATTATTTGTGATAGCACGTGAAGGAGTTTGGTTGTTGTCAAGTTTTGTAGTGCGGTAACTGCAAAGTATTAAGGGCTCAGTTATTTCGTATTTGTTTTCTGCTACAAGGTAGAGAGCTAATTCAAACCATTTAGAATCTTCATTGTCTTCTATTTTGTATGATAGGTCTACAGTTTTTGTGTTACTTTTATAAAATGTTCTACGGCAACATACACATACATGGTTTGGTACTTCAGCTGATGTACTTTTAAATTTTAGTATTTCTTTTTTGTATGTGTTTAGCAAAATGTTGCCATGTGTAGAATTGTTGCTTAATTGGTTTAAAGCTATTTCATTCTGTAAATGGCTTTCACTTCCAAAATATTTTTTCTGGATATAGTGAATTTCTTCAAGTAGGTCTTTTGCTGTACCATGTAGAAGGATGTTATTTTACTTTGCTAGTGCTAATGCAGGACTTTTAGCATAGTACAGTTTATAGACTAGATTTCTTATAGTTGAATGATGTGTTGATATCCTTTTGATATCAATGAAAGTGGTTTTACAAATAGGTCCTGTAATGCAGGCCAATGAATATCCTTGTAGTCCTGTGTACTTGCGCACTGGACAGGTATCCAAATTTTGCAGTAATTTAATTTTGATTTTGTCTTTGCTTTTTACATATTTATTGAGGAATTGGCGGAAAGATTTGAAACATTGTTTGGGAATGTTACACATTGACGTGCATGGCCATTTGTACACTAGACGTTCTGATTCAGTTGAATGGAGGGGTAACTCTAAGTTTTCAGGGCATATTTTTGTAAGGAGTACTTCTTGTTCCATTATGGTATTATTCACTTTTTCATAACCTCGACCACTGCTATGTATGGCAATTGTATTTGTTTGCTTTTGTTTGTACACTTCTTCATTAAAATATGGTTCTGTGCTCGTAGTGTGATTCCATTCACTTCCGCAGATACTTAAGTTCTTTCTGTTGACATTTCGCTTATTGAGAAGTCTTTTTTGTAATTTAGTTATTAGTTTTGTTAGTGGTTTCATTTTGTTTAACAGTAAAATAAATAACTTTCTTTTCAGAAGAATTGCACTGTCCATCAACGCTTATAAGATTAATTTCCTACAATAGGTTTTAAGCATTGAACCTGATTTCTCTCCTGTTTTTATAAGATTTTGAAGGACTTTGTGACAGTACATTTTGGCTAAAATACTTTTCTTGGTATGCTTACTTTGCACTATATTAAAATTTGAAGAAGTTGTTTTATCTGTAGTGATAGCTGATTTTCTGTTAATTGTTTTTTGGTTTGTTTTACATTTTGATAGAGCAGGCAAAGTTTTTGTACTTGAAACTTCTTGTGTTTCACTAAATGACTGTATTAACTGTTTTGTTTCAACTTTTTTTTACAAATTCTGCTAGAGATGGATGCTTATGTTGGGCACTTTTATTTTCATTTGCTCTACTTTTGCGTTGCTTTCTACGGACTTGACTTTTGGTAGGCATTCTTTAGGGTCTGTTGAAAAAAATAAAGAAGATAAGGGTTGGGGTGTTCTGGAATGTATGTGTGCTGTGTGCATGAGTGTTTGAGTAAGATGATAAAGATGTATGTAATGGTGTGGGATTGTGCATTGGGAACTACAACTAGTAGGGATAGGTATTCTTGAATTTATGTGTTACTAAACTGGGGTTCAGATGACAAAAAAAAGTAAGCTAGTGGTGTGGAAAGTACAAATAGTAAATCTAATGTATACAATTAAAACAGTTGTTTGTTCTATAATATGAAAATTGTAGCGGTTCAGTTGGGTAATTTGTGTGTCCAAAAATAGAAATTTGTGGGCCATTCTGGCTGTAAATCGCTGTTTAAGACATGGAGATTTTTGGACACATTGGTACACAATCTCTATTTTTAGGCACCAAAATAGCTTGTATTAATGTTGTAGTTTGTTTGATTAATAATACAAATATTATGGTGATATTATACTTACTTTTTTTCTTAAATTAACAGGTAACTTCTTAGTTCTTCTTTGTTCTTCGAATTCGGCTGCTTCTTTTCAGTAGACTGGTCTTCACTGCAATTGTAAAAGCTTCAAATTAGTAACTTTGTTTGTATATAGCGCTGTTTTTAATTTAGATATTGATTTTTTAATTGAAATCCTCAGTGCCTTCTTTAAAACCATGCAACTAATTTATTTACATAAGATACATTGCATCAGTTCAGTACATATGATATGTTCTTAATGAACAAATTGTATTGAATGACTAACTGTAGCAAAACAAAATATATTTACTATGTCTTGTGAAATTTATAATATACCAGTGAATACCACTATTTCTGTAAGTAAGCTGTTCTAGGTAATAGCGCCTCAATGTCATATCTAAATTAAAGTAATTAAGTAAATAAATAAATAAAAACAAAAAAATATGAAATTGTATAAGTATTTTTTTAATAATTTAAACATAGATTGTGCTTGCATGCAATTTTGTTTGAATATATGTAGTCTATATATTTCATTTAAAAAATGTTAGTTTAACATGATTTGAGTGTGTGTGTATAAAGAAAGTAAATAGTATAAAGGTTTATAAGTGATAGTTGATTTTAGGATATTGAAAAAAATACAGTAAATTAATTTTACAGATTACACAAGTTAAAAGTCTGTTTGAAAATGTGTTCATCTACTGTACAGAAAATATGCATACCTGAAGTTTGTGTTCATGCATATGAATATGCATGGAGCTGCAAGTAGAAATCTTGGAGACTTGTACAGTATTTCTGGTAGATGGTGCTTGCCAATGATATGACACTTGTACTCAGAGAGATTCACAGTACTTTTGCAGTGCTCATCTATGATGATGCAGTTAGATCTAGAGGTCTTGAATGTGATTGGTGCATGGTCATGTGATTTTTTAGCTACATCCAATGAGGGAATGTCAGAGAGAGTGAAGTGGAAATGGTAGAAGGGCTGTTCATGTTACGATATGTCCGCGGACATGGCGGTAGTTCGCGGACATCGGGAGTTACATCCAGGGATTTCTGGGTTCAGAAGTCATGCAAATGAGAATAAGCACTGAAAGGGATTGGTCAGGAAAGTTTAGTGGGTGTGTTGTGCCAGGAGAGAGTTTCTCAGATACTCTTTTTGCTGAGAGAACAAAAGATAGCTATGGCTGTGTGTTTCAGAAAACAGATTGTTTGGATTTTGGGAGATTCGTGGATACATTGGTTGAAGGTGCATGCAGAAAGCTGTGGAGTAGCTGTAGATCTTGGATTCCCACATGTGGAAGTACACTGGCATGGAGTACGTGGAATGAAGTGGTTGGACTTGCTACCTCTCTGTGCTACTTTGGAGACAGAGCAACATCCAGACATAATTGTAATTCATTGTGGAGGGAACAGTTTAGGACATGTGACTGGATTTTTTTTGCAATTTGCTATGAAAGAAGGACTTGGGAAGGTTATGGACATGTTTCCTAATTCTCAAGTGATATTTTCACGGATTGCGCAGAGACAAATGTGGCTTCGTTCTTCTTCATTTGGTCCACAAATGGAAAAAGCAAGGCGCAATGTTAATAAGGCTGTGTGTGCCTTTCTAAGAGATTTTGGCATGTCCTCTTTTCACAATAAAAATATTATGTTTCGTAGTACATACATTTTTCGCAGCGATGGAGTCCATC